>NC_079169.1:46422302-46454802 GCF_947568905.1 Ostrea edulis | reverse complement strand
AGGTCACATAAAGAGAATTATTCTAAAGGATTTATTCTACCTTGGAAAATTGTTTATTTTGTAGACTTTGTAGTTGGTGTAAGCTAGGTTGAGGTGAAAAAAATAGAAACCTACAGAAGTCAAGATAAAATTATTGGTGTATTATAGATCCATACTTACTGTGGGGCTCGGTTTTCTATTGTTGCTGCTTTGCAGAACATCTATATACATATATGTCTCAGATATAGTACATGTATGAAGCAATGTTTCAAAAACCAGTGATCAATAGTTTCCATTCTTTAGGGATTTTAACTAGAAAACACTCAATAATAAACATAAAAAGAATATTTACATGTACAGTACATGTACAATACTGTATTTTACTGTCATTGTGGTGTGCAGTCTTGGGGTAAGTTTTCAAAACATTCAATATTGATGAGTGTAAATCAATACAATGGAAATGTTATAATTGAGGACATTATACCAGTACATGATGTACACAACATATGAAGGAAAATTCTAATAAATTACATATACATTTATATTACACATAATCATAGCCTTAAAAGTACATGTAAGGTCGAGGTCGCTGGTTAAAAAAAAATCTAAATATGTCAGGATCATGACTTTGTAATAAAGTGACTTTGGAACTATTTTAACTCATCTTGTAAGTGTACTTAGTATTTGATGGAATAAAAATCATCATCCAGACATGGGTATCACCTGAGCCATGTAGGTTGTAAATATACTTGCAAATGCATACATGCATTTAAAGGGTAAGTTCCTTCCCTTTAAGAGGCTTAGAAACTAAATGAAACAGTAGAAAACTGAAACATTTTATAAAGCTGCAATCCAAACAAGTCCACATGATTGAGAAGGGTTTAGGTTTCATGATCAAGTGCAGTCACTCATGGATCTTGCACATTATGCAACTTGCAACTTTTTAGCTCAAATGAGCTTTTCTGATCGTCTGTTGTCGGTCGTCCGTCCGTCTGTCTGTAAACTTTTCACATTTTCTACTTTTTCTCCAGAACCACTGGTGCAATTTCAACCAGACTTGGCAAAAAGCATCCTTGGGTAAAGGGCTTTCAAGTTTGCCCCCTTCAAAGGGTAGATAATCACAAACATGCATAAATGGGGTGGAATCATTTAAAAATCTTCTTCTCAAGAACCACTGCACCAGAAGAGCTGAAATTTACATGAAAGCTTCCTGACACTGTAGATTCAAGTTTGTAAAAATCATGGCCCCTGGGGTAGGTTGGGGCCACAATAGGGATCAAAGTTTTACATGGAAATATAGGGGAAAATTTTAAATATGGGCCAAGGTGACTCCGGTGAGCAATGTGGCCCATGGGCCTCTTGTTGAAGGTTCAGATAGTAGGGTTTTAAGAATGTTTTCAGAGGTAGGTTTGGCATGTTGGCACTGTATATGAAATATTGAAAAATTGAGTTTTGGTAGTTTAATTGTGGTTTTGTGAAAACTACTATAGATTGATTCAATGTAATTTTAATGCTGATACAAATGTACATTGTAATGTCACTAAAGTGTTGATCAAACTTGCACTTCGTGAAAATTAGATCAACTGGAGCTGTAAGAGTATTTGTGATACTAAGTACAGACTTGCATTAATTGAAGAATTGATTTTCTATTACATACTGTTAAGAATTGTCTATTGAATTGTTAAATGCTTAAATTAATATCAATTTCTCCGGAAAAAGATTGTTGAAATATGGAATTGTTGTTAAAGTTTACTTTGAATGGCTTGTATTTGCAGCAACTTAAAATAAGTTTGATCAATATGATTTTTGTATTGTAGACCACTTTGAAAAGCAATTAATTCTTCAAATTTCTTAAGTGAAGCCGAGTTATACACTTAGCAATATACAATGAACTCATAAATATGAACTGCAAATTTGTTGATCTATGTAATATGCATGGCCATCAATACACATGGATATGTGATCAATCTTTAATTCTAGAGCTGATTTATAGTAAAAGGTCCTGTCAGTACATCATACACCGACAGCCATGATTTCCTGTTGGTGTACACTGTACATATGACATGTATGATAAAAAAAGATTTAAAACTACATGAACAGAAATGTATATTTTGTCACAGGCTTATAAAGTAACCAACCCATATTATAGAAAAGAACTACAAGCTTTTTCATGACATATACATGTATTTGTTAAATAATCATATTTAAGTGCTTTTACTGAATATAAAAATAAATTGCTGAAGGAAATTTTTTAAAAAGGCACATATTTTATTGCCTCGCTCCAAGTCTTTAGAGAACCATAATGTAAAGCCTGAAAGTGATGAAAAGTAGTACAAAATGTATTCAGTTATGTAAATATATTTATTGACTTATTGTGTTAACAGTGTATAAGAAGAAAACTTTCATGTATGAATTTCAAATCTTGAAGAATATTGATAGATTGATTGTATCTTGTTTAACGTATCATTCGAGATTTTTTACTCATGGAGACGTCACCAAGACCGTTGAAGGGCTTCAAATTTAGGCCTTTGCTCGGCGCTTACGGCCATTGAGCAGTGAAGGTTCTTTAGTGTTCCACACCTACTGTGACACGGGACATCTGTATTTAAGGTCATCTCCGAGGACCCGTGACATTCACACCTGATGCTGAGTGTTTGGCGATGGAACTGTCACTACCTGTCTTAATGACTTAGGTCTGTCGCGGCCGGGATTCGAATTCCGGCCGTCCGCACGCGGGATGAACGCTCTAATCTCTAGACCACCGCGGCGGTTCTTGAAGAATAAAAATGTACGTGTCAAGTTCTGGTTATAAAAGGTCATATTCATTTGAATGCCAGACATTTTCTCAAAGTAATGTAACATTAAATGTTACAACAACTCAAATGAATTGCTTAATATATGCACATTGTATATTCTAAGTAATTATAATATTTTAAAAGATATTTTACTATAAACCAATTGAATAATTGTGGGATGAACAACTGGACTCCTACATGTAATGAGAAACCTGTGTTATACCTATCCATATCTAAATACAGAAACGACATATGTCCTTTCAACAAAAAGTTCTGCCAAGAAGATACATTGTATCAAGTGTCTGGGAACATACATGTATACTAACCTAATATAAAAAACACACACCATTGCATTATTAGGATAAAGTCCATAAATGCCACGAAAAGTACATTATTTAGTAGTCTTTCTGTTCCGATATACCAGTTGAATATAAAAGTATCATTAGAATAGATTAACAGTCTGTGACACGTGTGTTGTACACTGTATAAGCAAAATTAATACAGTATAGTTCTAATAACGATGCAATACCCCTACCCAAAAAGAGAAATAAATGCACAAAGAATATTCTTAATGTTCATACATTTCTGAAAGATATTGCGGGGTCATAAGAAGTTGATCTATCCAGCAATATATGCAGGATTGTAGGTCAGGTATCCGAGACGTCCACTCCGTAACTCCCTTTTCTAGTCTGTTTTTTCATGAACTTCGTCGAGGATCTCAGTAATGAAAATTCACATCTGTCCTGATTCTCACTTCACAACTGTCCTCATTCTCGATGTGAAAATGACTATTTACATAATCTAGATTAATGATGACCTGTTTTGCTAATTGGTACTGGATTTGACGGTTGGTCCACCTTGTTTTATTTTACCAGAGGTAAACAACCCCGATCACCTCGTAGCATTTCATCACCTGGGGCGGCCATTGCTGTCACTGGAGATCACTCATACACTTTCAAGTGTTTAATGAATATTTTAATTTTAAAAAAAGAAGATATTTCATACGAATTTTGATCATTGTTTTTTTTTTTTAAATATATAAATCATTGCACACATGGTGTCAAAAATACATATATCATTTTGTACTTAAGAATAAAATGCTTTCTTTGCGGGTTATGTAATTTTTTCTGCAATGATTGCTACCTTCATCACCGGATGAAACAACAAAGAAAGACATTTTATTGTTTATATTTATATGTTCTTGTATTTTAAAAAAAAAATATAAACCATGTACTAAAATATCATATGGTTGACTTATTCCTTACGTTAAATGGAACAGCCTATGCACCCTTTGACCTTGATGACGCTCCAAATTTGGTAATGATTGCACAGACAGGTGGTACTAAAACACCGGATCTCACTAGTTTGCAACAAACAAACATACATTCATTATATGATGAAAGCAATGTCAATTTCAATATAAATATAAGAGAAAAGATTCCGTATATATGTATATATATATATATATATATATATATATATATATATATATTATCGTTATTATATGACCGATTGTCCCAAATTTACCGACAACAGATTTTGTCATGTGGTCTTTTGTGGTTCGGATATCTTTAGAATTAAATGTGCTCTTGATTGTCTTATGCTTGTATTAAACATAGAACATGCTTTGCCCATTGGAAAGCATAATAATGATAAAAAGAAAAGAAAATAATACATACGATTGATTTTGTCTTTGTACACGGAACAAATCGGCAGTGGGTATTTGATGACCTTCACCTTTCATGATGAGTAGCAGGGTATATATCATTCTTCTAAAAACAAAAATAAAAGATTGTCACTGACTGTGATTTTTTAAAGTCAACTACATGTACCTTAGTGTAGACATCTCAGGAAACCATGCTTTCTTGCCTAAATATGTTTTAAGTGTGTAAGTATTGGAGGATATCCCTGAATGACACACCATGAATTAAGTAAGATAAAGGACTGCACACATTGACTAAATAGGAGGAATAATTGTAAGGAGATGTGCATTATATGTAAAACAGCAGTATTTTATCTTAACTTACTGATGGAATATTCACTATGAAAGTAAATAGTGTATGTTCTTTATTAATAATGAATAAAGTGAAACATGTAATATATAAGAGTTTTCTGTCTTCTTGTATGGGTTATGATTTAGACATATTTTTATGCCTCCCAAAACGAAGATTCGGGGGCATATAGTTTTTGGCCTGTCCGTCTGTCTGTCTGATGGTAAAAACGTTAACCTTGGTCATATCTTTTATGCATTAGCGAGATAGAGCTCTCAAATTCGGTATGTGTATTTCTTGTGACAAGACTTTTCCACTGACACCAAAATCTTTGACCTGGTGACTGTAACATTGACCTTTTACCTCCTTTTAGACAATTCAGATATTAGCCATATTTTTTAAATAGTAAGAGGTACATTTTGTTAGATAATATGATTATGCTTTTTGAATAAATGATTATGGTTATGGTTGTGTATTGAAGGTATAGGATCCCCTCAGTAGTTTACTGTATGTCTGTTAACATGATATTGTCACACAATATCTTCTAACCATGCTAATATAGACATCATTGTTATTGAATAAACAACTATAGATTTGAATGAAAGTTAAGATCACATTGAGATGTCAGCTTACGGATTTGATATTTCGTAAGTGGACAATCTTCTGAGAAAAACACCCATAGATTCTGGGGTCAAGGTCTTAAGGTAATATAAAAATAATGACTAGGATTAGTTGATATGATAACTCAAATTTTGTTGCACTTGCAAATTTAATATTTAGAAAGTTGATGATTTTGATAGGAATACGTGTAATGGTATAATTGTTTGGAGTCACTAGGTGAAAATTAAGGTCTCTTTTGTAGTTCATGGTAGTATACATTAAACTTGTTTGTTAAATCTGGTTGAAAGGTACTATATGTGTATCAAAATATGTATGGGGGATCTAAGTATAACCTCCGGTTGTAAAGTAAAACATTCGAAGCTATATTAAATGTGTACCTGTCTGTGACAAGTCTGAAGAATGAATTAAAAAGTATGCTATCATAGGAATTCATTGTACTTTAGACCCTGCATGTAGATCCACAATGAAGATTGCCAAGGATAGTAGAAACGAAGACATAACAACTATGGTGTTAAATGCATTGGCAACATACAGAAGAAACCAAAATGATGGAATGGAAATCCTAACAACTCAGATAAACGACCTCACCAAAGACATGGTCCAGGTCTGTGAAAGCAGTGCTTCGATACAATATATGGTCGAGGAATTAATAGAAAGTTCTAGCACTGTTGAAAAACTGCTAATAAACATGACACCAGGTTTGAATGATGAAGAAGAGGACATGGCAGCAAATGAAATGAGCTCAGAAAGAGGAGAAGAGAGTGATTCTGTATCTCTAGAGAGAGAACCTGGAGATTTCAGAAAGATGACCTCTAACTATGAGAGTTTCTTTGCCGAGGCATGCGAGTCCTCCAAGGAACAAGCCTCTGGTAAATACAAAGATAACTTTTCTGATATTCCTCAGGTTTATCAAATTTCCCAAGCAGCAATGAAGGAACTGAAAGCAAGTTCAAGGAATGCAGGAGTATTTGCAGGCAACATCATTAAAAAGTTATTTCCTGAACTGTTTGGACCAAGTAATTTAAGATTTCGGTATTCCTTCTTCGGTGGTGGAAAACTGAAAAAATGTGAACTAGATCGTCAAAGGAAATCATATATGAGACGTTATGTTACCGCTGCATACCCAGAAATCTCTTCTGAAAGTGACTGGAAAAGTATTGTCAGTAGAGTGAATGAAATACTGAGACGTCCTTCACTGTCAATAAGAAAACCAAAGGACGATAGTGAAAATGCAGGACCACAGCAGATATCTTAGATATGTGGGGACCTTTGTAAATTACGTATGTCTTCTGATCACAGCAGATGTCTTAGATGGATGTGGGGACCTTTGTGAATTATGTATGCCTTCTTCATTATCATTGTGGTAGTTGATGCATATCCCCCTCATGAGATATTTTTAGTGAAGAGTCGAATTAGAATGTAAATACATATTGCAATATTTGTCATTTTTATCCAAATAAGAAATATGAGGTGATATTTTTTGTTGATCGTTTTCATGGCAAGACTGATATATGCATGCCGGATTTTTGAAAGGTATGGAATGTCTGTAGTATTAGTTTCGCTTTTTAATTTTGAAAAGATTGGTCAAATTCAAATTTGACACCTACTCCTATAAATAAGTGTGTGTAGATATGGGTTTGTTTTATTTCTTTTTGGTTGGATGTTTTATACATAATACTCACATTAACAACGTCTTGATTTCCTGTAAGTTTTTGGATTTCGGTTTCCAGGGCAAGTCTAAAAAGACACTTTTTGTAATAGAAGGAGTGTTTGATGAATTCTTAACCTAAGAAATGTAGAAATTCCCGATGAGGTTTTAATCAAAGAAATGTACAAATTCCCTAACAAACGTTTTTCTCTTGGTAGGTGTCCATGCCTCAGGTTCAGCGAAAGTTGTTTCTCAGGAGGCACCGGTTGTTCCTGTAGGCATGCCCATTTGTGCCAAAATTGCGGGTAGCTTCTTCTGTAAACATTGCAGTGACAGATTTACATATGAAGTAGACTTAGTGCAACATCTTCAAGCAGTTGAGAGGCTTAACGTGTGTAGAGTGTGTCGCGTTTGTGGAAAATATTTCAGATCTGCTAATGGCCATAAATACCATATGCTTATGAACCATAATGCAAGCAAAAGTAATTTCCGTTGTCAGATATGTGGACGATTTTGCCAGGGTGCTAGCTTTTTGAGGAAACATTTGAAAACACATGATAAAGTTAAAGAATGAGGGTTGCATTCATGCGACTCTTTACCCTTTCACAAATGTTCATTTTTGTGATGTTTAGTATACTACATGTACAGTATATAATTTCTTTACGTGCAATATTTACATAGTTTAGATTTGTTATTTGTACGTATTTGACGTGAAAATGTTTTGTGGTGATTTGAAACCCAGAAAGTATTGAAGAGATGAGGGGGGAATTAAATTTAAATGTTTAGTTGCTTTTCACACAAGTCTTTCTTTTCCACGCTTCCTATGAGTCCTTGTAAAAGAGAAAACGTGGTCCTGTGTGATGACAAACACATTCCGAATGCATTGGCTAAAGCTCATAGCGTATGTTCTTTTTTATCTGTATGCTGTTGAACGTTCCTTTAAAAAATCACTCCTGTAGAGACGTCACCTAACATAGGTTAATACATGTGTTTAACATCTATCAGTTCAGGTTAATACATGTGTTTAACATATATCAGTTCAGGTTAATACATGTGTTTAACATCTATCAGTTCAGGTTAATACATGTGTTTAACATCTATCAAATCAGGTAAATACATAATTATGTTTAACATCTATCAGTTCAGGTTAATACATACATGTGTATGTGTAACATCTATCATTTCAGTTTAATACATGTGTAACATCTATCAGTTCAGGTTAATACATATGTTTATCTGTTCAGGTAAATAAATATGTTTATCTATCAGTTCTCTCTGGGACATAAAATGCCATCCAGTGAACTTAATGTTCTTTCACAGCATTTTACATTTCGAAAGGAAATTTATTTCCAGGTATATACTATCCAGGAGTACATGTTGTGTTATTGCCATGGTCAAGGTTCGCTAATTATCTCCTAGCAATTTTTTGTTTGTCTCTGACAATATGATAGGTTAAACGTGCCCGTCTCTGCATAAGTTTGTGCATTTCTGGACATTTATGTGAAGAGTCTAGATTTTAGTCTCGTACATGCACTTGCTACGGAGATGAGAAGAGGATGCATTTTGTTTTCTGGGTTAAAAAAAAGCCTTATAGATACAGATCATATTGAATGTATTTTGTAAGGGATATTTTCTTGTTGTGACCTTGTTAGGAAAACAATTGGTCAGATTATTTTACATGTACTTATTGAATTGTTTTTATTGATACATTGTTCTTATCTTCGCAATATTTGTAATTTGAAAATGTTGTCATTGGTTTTATGTATTGTTCAAATATTCATCAATATTACATAATTTGATGTAATTTCAATTCTGTGTACAATGAACGTTAAAGTGTATGTTTTTTGGGGGGGAAAGAACTTGATTAGTACCTTTATATACACATCTGAAAGTTTTTAGTTTGAATTTCTATTCTAAGTGATGTAACTGATCATCATATATTGGTCGTTTTCGTAATTAAATTTGTACAGTGGAAGTAATAAACAAGTATGTATAGATACTCTCTGTTGTCAATTATACGGCCTGGATGCTTTACATATTGAAGGCATTGTCTGCAAAATATGATACTGAAGAACTTGTATTAAAAAATCTCTAAAATTGAGAATAACTAGTGTTTGCTTTCTGAGATACGTTAAATCGAATGTTCCCACAACTCTTATTACGAAGATAATGCAACGATTTCTCTTTTCTCTTTGTATCTCTAAACTTTTCTTTCTTCTTAGGGATCAAAGGGAGTGGAGAAGTCGGATCGCCATTTAAACCGAATAGTGGCTCATTCCAGTGTAAAAAATGTGGCATGTCTTTTTCCAACGGCGACTCGCTTGTAACACATCTTAGAAATGTCGAAAAGAAAAAATACGTTCAAATGTGCAAGTGCGGAGAAGTTTTCTTTTTAATGAGAACTTACCGATATCATTTACAAGTGAAACATGGAGTAGTCACCAGCTGTCCGCAGTGCTCTGTTTGCGGAAGTTACTTTCAAGACAATTATAATCTCAATCGGCATATGATAACTCACCGGTCCATTTTTGTGTGCAAAATATGCAGTCAGATATTTAAAAATCAAGCCAGTCTAACAGTTCATCAAAAGATTTGTAAAGTCCAATCTCAAGATGATTTGAATATTCAACAAGAGGGAACGATGTAATTGGTGTATAACGATGATGCTGGGGGACTTAGTTGAAGTTTTCAAATAATGTAACGTACTAATGTGTGAATAAATTTAAATTTGTAGACAATTCTTCAACGTTTGGACTGCAGTGTCCATTCTGCCAGAATGTGTTCGAACAAGAGGATGAACTTTTCCATCATCTACGCATTGTTGAAAAGTACACAGACATCATAGAAATCTGTTCAGTCTGTCAATTAGTTTACTTGTCGTCTCACGCCTACCGAGATCACTTAATAAGACGGCATTCAACAGCTAAAAACAAGTGTCCCATCTGTGGAGTCGTTGTGAAGTATGCCTGTAATTTTCGCCGACATGTAGCGAGTCACTCCATTGAAAGACCATTTTCGTGTCCGCATTGTAAAAACAGTTTTAAAAGAAAAGACCACTTGAAGGACCACCTGTTGAAATGTAATAAATTGCCCAGGACTAACAGCTGATAAATCAATAAGAGATGTATCTTCAAAGACATGTGCATCATGCATGTACATACTACGTATTGTGATCATGTATATATTAATGGGATGTGTAACATTGTGAAAATCTCACTGTGAGATAGAGAAATACATCTTGTAACTTGTACATTATATTCCTCCTAGAATTGAATTAAAAGAATAATTTTGTTACAAAATAGTTATTTCATTATATAATACCACTTTGAGCTCGCAGTTTTTGTGCGAAGAAGTATATAAATTTGGATATGTAATGCATTTCTGCTAATTGGTTCTTTCAATATTAACATTTTCTACCACAACAGGTATCTGTACAATATCAGATACTATAAATGAGTATCTTCAGCCAGGACTTTAAAATATGGCAAACATGATCTCCTTTCTGTCTTTATTAAAGTTGATGTGTGACTATGTAAAATAATTGGACCACAAAATTACCGTTAGGGACCTGGAAGTCTGTTGCATTCGGCCACACTAGTCGACATAAACATCACTCTACATGGTAAAAGGGGTATTCCATTTCATGTGGCAGGTAGTCTATGGTAAAAAGATATGTATGAAATTTATATTTAAGTAATTTTCGCAAATTATTTGAATTTGTAGACATCTCTTTGGAACACTGGCTACACTGCAAATTTTGCGAGAAAAGGTTCAGATCCGAGATACAACTTGTTTGTCATTTACAGCTGGAGGAGAATTATTCTGAAAGCATGAAAGTGTGTACAGTGTGTCACGTGGCTTTCTACTCGGCTCAGGAGTTTCAGGAACATATCGTCAAAAATCATCCATATAACAGATCACAATGTCCAATATGCAGAATGGCGGTTAAACATCAGTGTAACTTCCTTCGGCATGTTTCAAGTCATTTCTCGGAAAAGCCTTTCAACTGTAGGAACTGTGGAAATAGTTTTAAAAGGAAAGATAAATTGAAGGACCATGAACGCAAGTGTATAAAACTGCAATAGGATACTTTTCTTGGATTTTGACAGCTTTTGAATGTTTTAACTATTCAATAGTATGGCGTTATTTGTGTTATGATGGTCTGCGAATGTTAACCAAACTCTGATTTTAAAAATGGAACTGGTACTTGATATATGATTACATGAATGTTGTCAAGAAGGCTTTTTGTTGGTTTAATCATAAAATTGATGCTAAGTTTGTTAAGAATTTGTGTACATGTATATACAATGTAATACATGCTACATGCAATGGTCTGTGAAAATGCATCATTTGATACGTAGAAGTATAATTGTAAGGCTGTGTAGCATGAATCCTGACCTTGAGATAGCAATCTAGAAAACTACATATTATATGAAGACAACTGTAGTTCGAGCTTAAAGAATTGTAGAGTATTTAACTGAATGTCTAGTATTATGAGACATGACTGTTATATATTTCTGAGACTTGGACACCTAAGCAATCGCTGATTGCATTACACGACTTTTGTCGATAATTTAGATGTACGAGTATCAAATGAAAGAAATGCTTTATTTCATTTTTAGGAAATGCTTCAGGCCCTGGGTTACAGTGTAAATTCTGCAAGATAACTTTTGAAGATACAAAACGCCTCAGCAGCCACTTGCGACTCGATGAAAATTATACAGAAAATATAAATATTTGTGCAAAATGTAACATTCTTTTCTATTCCAATTGGGATTTTCAGAATCACCTATATTCTCAACATTCCGACGATAAGCATGTTTGTCCGGTGTGTGGAATAACAGTGAAGCGAAACTTCCGTAGACATCTTGCATGTCATTTTGAGGACCGACCTTTCGTATGTTCGATTTGTGGTTGCAGTTTCAAGCGCAAGGATAATATGATGGGTCATCAGCGTAAGTGCAAGAAAATTTCATGATACTGGATAGCTGAAGATGTTGGACGAATTCAAGACTGAAGATATCGAGGTTGTTTACATATTTATTGGAAGTTTACACCTACCAAACTCCAAAGGACATTTACAGTGTCTGATAACATAAATACCGGCAAGATACACCAGGTGACCATTTGATACGCAAGATATCTTTCCAGTGATATTTTTAAAATCCAGCTACAGCTATAAGCACATGTGTATAGCAATCTTACATTTGTCAAGTAATCGAATGAAAACCACAGTATTGTATATAGTGGTACATTACTGCAAAAGAAGGCTCTTGTGAATTTATTCTGCAGGTAGCATAAAACGTGTGTTGTATTGTGAAATTCATTCACTATGGTATCTGGTCCCCAAGAATTCCCTTGGTTCCTTTAAACCACTATCTGCATGTTAAGTTGTTGACACATATTTTCGTGTATATTTGAAAGAAGAAAACTGTTTTACACTATAAGAATCATGATTTATACGTTGTATATGTATGATTAAAAATGCAAGTTTAATTGTGTTTGTTATCTAGTATATTGATATTAATTCATGTACCTTCATCGTGTAGTATAAATGTGAAAACGTCCAATTGTATAGTGGATGACTAAGGAAACACTGTAATATTTACGAATATATTCCTACTGTTGACAGTCAAGGAAAGAAAGTATGGTATTTATATGCTGGTATGATTTTTGCAATGAAAAATCCACTTTAAAATATGGTGTGGTTCATTTAACTATGATTAACTATACATATTGACGTAGACCTCACGATGTCAATCCAACCAATTATGTGGAAGAAATTAGATTTGTTACAACTTGTGTACTGGCAAGCACGATGTGCTGTAGAAAATGGGATATGACACCATTGGAAATTTACATCTCAATCTTATTTAAGAGTAAAATGTGTATATTTTGACCGCTATTGTACCAATAATCTGTAACAGTATATAGCACCTTCATAATTATGTGTGGTGACCAAAAATAGGGCACTGTTGCCTCTTTCTGGAATGCTATGGTTGTAAATGCCCAAATCGTGTCCGGAACATATCTTGCACACTGACGCTAACAAGAGGTCTTGTAGTAAAGATACAGTGTTTCTTTAAAAATCTTAACTCTTGGACATCAAACAACTAAAGCTGAAAACATAATAATGATGAAGAGATGAGCAACGTAAAGTTTCAATATTCATATTCCTTGCTATAAAGGATTTGGGGCAAGGGTGGAGGTCAAACCCTTCAAATATTATCTTCGGAATACGGGGAATTAAAATTGCGAATTTCGTGATCAATACAACCTTGATGCCTGAGGGTTGGGGGTTAACACCTACAAAAATAATGTCTGTAAGATATTTACACAGGAATGTCTAGCAGATAGATTGTGTGTATAATCAGGATGAGGAAGGATGCCTTTATCAGAAATATGAAATTCATGACCGTTGGGTCAGGGGTTATTGTGTGTGTGTTGTGCTGCCTCCCATCCGAAACCTTCTCACTGACGTTAAGTGTCAATGTATGACACTAATGAATTCTTCATGCCAGCACATTTCGGGACCACCGTTTATAAGGTCATATCCGAAAGCCCCGTGACGTTCACTTCGAAGCCGAGTGCTCTGTGAAGGAGGAGTCACTATCTATATCAAACGCCTTTGGTTCAAAGCGGCGTGGGGATTGAGAATTGATCCTAAGCCCCCCCCCCCCCCCCCTTGTAAAGTGATTACCGTAACCACTAGGTTACCGCAACGGGTAAGGTTCTGGTGCTAGGGAGGGCCTGTATGGCTCATATAGTGATAAATGCAATCCCACTTCTTTAAAAATCTCCTTTGCTCCTGTACAGGTTGGGGGAAAATATATGCATGGTTTTAAAGAGCATGGATCCTCCTAACGACATTGTGAAATTCATGCGCCAGTTTTAAGAATCTAGGGCGGCCCCAAATGGGAATATAATGAAAATGCATTTAATATTGAAACATTTTCTTCATCACTTCTGTGTATTGTGAAGAAATATTGTATACATGGTTCTAAAAAGCGTGTAAATGCCTACTAAAATTGTGAAATTCCTTACCCCTAGACCTGGAGGTTAAGATACTAATTTGGGGTCTAAAGTAGTAAATAGTGAAAATGCATTTAATCTTTTAAGAAATTTTTATCTTCAATTTAACTTGTGTAAAGGCATGTTGTGTGCATTGTTATGAAGGGCATGTAGCCCTCGATCAAAATTGGAATACCGTACCGTGTCAGAGGTACAAGAGTGTTAATACATTTTATCTAGTAAATCCATCTTAATTTTGCTGCAATCTGAGAAATACTATATATATGCTTTTGAAGAGCGTCCAGACCACTTTCAAAATTTTGGAATTCATGAAACCCATCCCACCTTATTAACACCACGTTTAATTCAGCTCTACATTTAAAAGTTGTTGCATGATGCTTAGGTGACCGTTAGGGCCTATGTGCCGCTTGTCTCCTGTAATGCCAGATTTTAAATCTATTTTACGTATCTACAGTATTAAAATCCTCACATGAAAATTCTTTATTATATCACATTTAGCAATCAGTGATAAATGTGTTATATTACATCGGTCAATCAGTGATAAATGTGTTATATTACATCGACCAATCAGTGATAGATACATTGCATCACATCGACCAATCAGTAATAAATGTATCATAATATTACAGCGACCAATCAGTGATTTTTGTTTCTATTAGAATTTGACTAGTTTGACGACGTTGGGTGAAAATCTTCAAAACGTATTTTGTCAGCCACCGTTAGAAAATACCTCGGGGGTATATAAAAGTAATAGCCCTCTCCTTTTCTGGAGAGATTGGGTAACCATAAGCAATTATTACCACGTGCTTCAATCAAATGATTAAAGTTACAGGAGTGAACACTTTTATTTAAATTTTGAATTGTTTGCATGTTTCCCATGGATACATCCAATTAATTTTCAGAAATGTCACAAGAATCCGCTCGTAATTGTGACGCCACAGTTGATTCGCATCTCGCTGCATTGATTAACGTATTGTGGAAAGTGTATCGTAGACTTAGCAAATGCTGATATTTACGATTTCAAGAATCCGGATTCATTCTCAATAGTCCAAATGCAACCCAACATTTGATATAAAGTATACTAAGTAATCAAATGTCGTATTTAAACATTCGATTTAAATGTGTCGTTATAATTGATAAACAGGTGTACCAGTTAAGGAGACGGTGTTATTTTATGATAAAAGGTTGCCTAATTTGCCAATGCAAGATATTACTGAGTTGAATGCTGTCTGATGATTGTTAAGCCGTTCTTTACGTAAAGATTTCTTCTACGGATTACTCCGTTTATATGATCAAGATATAGGGGTCACGTCGGGTGTGAATGGTCAACAGGGGGTGCTTACTCCTCCTTGACATCTAATCCCACCTCTGGTGTGTCCAGTGGTCTTTGTATGCCCTTCTCTTAATTTTGTATCTTTTCCAAGGTTTATGAGATTGATCACTGTTCGTTATCTTCACTTTTTCATGCTTTGTAATATTAATTTTAAATTTCCAGACAGAACAGTCACCCAGGGATTAAACTGCAGATTTTGTCAGAAATCATTCAGCCAAGCAGAAGATCTTTCACTTCATTTACGAGATCAGGAGAAGCATACACAGAACATTCAGTATTGTATACAATGTGATTTAGTTTTTTACTCCACTCAAATCTTCAAAAATCACATCTTTAATAGACATTCTGAGAACAGAAGCCGATGCCCCATTTGCAGTATTCCAATCAAGCATACCTGTAATTTCCGTCGACACGTATTAAGTCATTTTGTGGATAAACCCTTTCTATGTACAAAATGTGGATGTGGTTTCAAAAGGAAAGACAATCTGAAGAAGCATGTAAAGAAGAACCATTTCGACAAAATGAAAACATTCATTAGTTAACTATTTCTATGAATAGTAACGGTAGCTTTGATACTATTGTAAATATGTGTGTGTGGTAGGTGTGTGTTGGGAGTGTGTGTGTGGTAGGTGTGTGTTGGGAGTGTGTGTGTGGTAGGTGTGTGTTGGCAGTGTGTGTGTGGTAGGTGTGTGTTGGCAGTGTGTGTGTTGGGAATGTGTGTGTGGTAGGTGTGTGTTGGGAATGTGTGTGTGGTAGGTGTGTGTTGGGAGTGTGTGTGTTGGGAGTGTGTGTGTGGTAGGTGTGTGTTGGCAGTGTGTATGTGGTAGGTGTGTGTTGGGAGTGTGTGTTGGGAGTGTGTGTGTGGTAGGTGTGTGTGGTAGGTGTGTGTTGGGAGTGTGTGTGTGGTAGGTGTGTGTTGGGAGTGTGTGTGTGGTAGGTGTGTGTTGGGAGTGTGTGTGGTAGGTGTGTGTGGTAGGTGTGTGTTGGGAGTGTGTGTGTGGTAGGTGTGTGTTGGGAGTGTGTGTGTGGTAGGTGTGTGTTGGGAGTGTGTGTGGTAGGTGTGTGTTGGCAGTGTGTGTGTGGTAGGTGTGTGTGGTAGGTGTGTGTTGGGAGTGTGTGTGTGGTAGGTGTGTGTTGGCAGTGTGTGTGTGGTAGGTGTGTGTTGGGAGTGTGTGTGTGGTAGGTGTGTGTTGGGAGTGTGTGTGTGGTAGGTGTGTGTTGGGAGTGTGTGTGGTAGGTGTGTGTTGGCAGTGTGTGTGTTCTAGGTGTGTGTGGTAGGTGTGTGTTGGGAGTGTGTGTGTGGTAGGTGTGTGTTGGGAGTGTGTGTGTGGTAGGTGTGTGTTGGGAGTGTGTGTGTGGTAGGTGTGTGTTGGGAGTGTGTGTGGTAGGTGTGTGTTGGGAGTGTGTGTGTGGTAGGTGTGTGTTGGGAGTGTGTGTGGTAAGTGTGTGTGGTAGGTGTGTGTTGGCAGTGTGTGTGTGGTAGGTGTGTGTTGGGAGTGTGTGTGTGGTAGGTGTGTGTTGGGAGTGTGTGTGTTGTCAGTGTGTGTGTGGTAGGTGTGTGTTGGGAGTGTGTGTGTGGTAGGTGTGTGTTGGGAGTGTGTGTGTGGTAGGTGTGTGTGGTAGGTGTGTGTTGGGAGTGTGTGTGTGGTAGGTGTGTGTTAGGTGTGTGTTGGCAGTGTGTGTGCTTTAACTTTAGGTAATTACAAATCAGTATGATCTCAAAAACTGCTATACTGTATGGATTTCCTAAATGTGGAATTTCGTGATTAAATTTCTAATTTCGTATTATGAATACAAGTCTTTTGTTTTCTTTCTCCTGTTATTGATTTATCATTCATTAGTGGATATTTGAAACTTTCAATGGAAAAAGACACAATAGTTATTGAAACGATTGTAAAGACATGCGTTGGAACGTAACCTAAGTTGTAGAATTTATGTAAATATTGAAGTTGTGGC
Source organism: Ostrea edulis (assembly GCF_947568905.1). NCBI lineage: Eukaryota > Metazoa > Mollusca > Bivalvia > Ostreida > Ostreidae > Ostrea > Ostrea edulis. Next base: position 46,437,447 of record NC_079169.1, on the reverse strand, counting down.
ATTTATCATTTCTTGTAATTACCTTTAATTAACAAAAGTGTAATCAATACAAGTATTTTGTGGTAAAGTATAATTTAATCAGTGGTGATAGACGTGTCTCATTCTAAGAGATGAGGATATATCCGCCGACACGTAGCCTTTTTCTTTTGGTCGTTTTAACAGAAAGTATCATTTGTTCATATATGGATGTAGAGACAGATCTACAAAGTTCACTTTTGAATGGATACAACTTTAACGTTCGACCTACTATAACTGGAACAGATAAAACTGTTCTTGCCTATAAATTCTATTTCAAGAGCCTCAATAATTTTGTAGAAGCCGAAGGCAAATTGTCTCTTACAGGATTGCTTGTGGTGGTTTGGAATGATCCTAGATTGTCGTGGTCAACCTCGCCCTATGATTCTATTATTTCAACGTCATTCCAGTCAAGACAAGTATGGGCCCCAAGCTTCGTCTTAACCAATGCTTTCGGAAATGTTCGAAAACTTGGAGTCGACAATATGGCAGTACACTACAGTTCATCCGGTGCAGCTGTTATGTATATTGGGGACTTGTTCGAGACTACCTGTCTTTCCGATGTTACTGCGTATCCATTTGATGTTCAAAAATGTCACTTGGAGCTCGTTCCTTGGAGTGTAAACGGTACCACGGTTAAGATTGTTTCCCTAGATTCTGACGTGTCTTTGATATATTACACGATGAATGGTTTGTGGGATATCGACAAGACAGACACATATGTGTTGCACACATCCCTAACTGATCAAATAATAGTTTCACTTGAGATCCGCCGTCGTACTCTCTATCATGTGATCTTGTTGATGGTTCCGTTATGTGCTCTAAGTATGCTTCCCGCCTTGGTATTCCTCATTCCTGTGGAATCGGGAGAACGTTTAGGATATGCCACAACCAGTTTGTTGTCACTTCTCCTGTACCAAACAGCTATAGCATCGAAACTTCCAGAGTCTTCACTACCTGGACTATCTATGTTGATACTAAAGACTTTTGCAGAATTTTTCCTAGCATGCATTATACTGATCATGACAGTATATGCTATAAAATTCTACCATTACGATACAAATACCCCTATTCCAAAAGTTATGGTTTCTCTGCATTGGATTATTTCAAGGAAAAATAAGATTGCCTCTGTGGAACACCAGTCAGAACTGGCAGACGATTCCAAAGAGAAAAGAAGCATCGTGTGCAATGAGAATCTTCAAGTAACATGGCAAGACATATCGCATAGTTTTGATAAAATATGTCTGCTTATAGCAATACTTCTCTTCGTTAGTGTGAATATCGTATTTTTGGTTCTGATCAAATCAGCCAAATAATCATTGCTATTTGTTTATATCTATTATTTCATTTAGATTAAATGGAATTTTTAGACGTCATCATATTGAAGGAAAATATTGTAAATAAACGTATCTTTCACCTTATATCGTCAACATGTTTACTCGTGGTTCATGTGTGTAGAAGATCTAGACATGGTAATGAAATGAGTTATTCCATCTGTTGTGTCGTGACGTATGTTAATCGAATAGTTGATCAAATATATCACAGCCTCATGGGTAGTGATCAATGGTTTAATTTCATCAAATTCGTCGAAATAAACCGAATTCCGTACACGTTATAGTGGTTTGTCTTTGTGTTTACAATTTAAGATGGATTCCGTATATTAGGTAATTTTGGCGTCGGAAATATTGGATTTTTCTTTTGAACTTTGGCGCGTTATTATTTGGCGGAATTTCAATTGGCATATAAACAGAAATTTTGACGCTTTTATTTTTGGTGAACTTTCCTCATTCAATAAAAAAAAAAATTCCAGCGCGCCAAAGTTACCTCATATAGCATGACGTCATCAGTTTAGCTTTGTAGCTAGTGACACGAATCAAAAATGACTATAACGACAAAATTCAATTAATTTATGCATTTGATTCCATTTATGATTTTCTCTATATGTACAATAAAAACTCAAATTCACTGATTTCGTAAGAACAGAAAACGTAATTACAATCAGTAGATTTTTTTTCAAAAGGCGAACAGGGAATACAAAAGATATATAAATTGAGCAAAGGGAATTGCAAAATACAAATAAAATACAAAACCAGTAAATATCACACATGTTTCAAAGCGTAGCCAAACATGGTGCTGCTCTTTCTATTTACGTGATGTGACGTTTTGTAGCCTATCACAGAGCACGTAACGGCGTGTTTGGAATTAAGTTTCCTAAATTCAACTTCTTAATTTTGTGGGTGGAAAAAACAGAATGTGTGTTATCCAAGAAGTAAATGATACAGATTGTATTCTGGCAGACCACATACCTCTGCTTTTAAGTATTCACCGAACGAACTATCTAGAGTTCCATCATGCGTTTTGCTGCCTCGCCTATGTGTTATAGGACACATATTCGTGGGAGAAGATATTGGTAATAGCATGACCTAACACGCACATGGAAAGTGTTACAAGGATTTTGAAACAATAAGTTTGCAAATGAATTAGAGGTATTCCTAGATGTTCATAAACTTAATTGTCCATATTGTATTCTATGGTATCCCAAATGAATATCTTTATCAGCAATTTACATGTACCATTGACTTTTCACACAGAATGGTAAGATGCTTGACTTAGAAGTGTTGTATTCAAAGTACTATTTACAGGCAATCATGTATATGCATTCAATATCCATCACTAACTGAAGAGAAGACGGGGATAATGCAATGCAGTCAGTGTCGTCCACAAAAACTGGGGAGGAGTAATTGTGATCGAGTATTAGATTGTGGTTTTAATTTAGGAGTTCCTTAAACAATTATTTGATGAAAACAAGATATAGAAAAGAACTAGTAAATCTCCCTGTCCGACTCTTTGATTTGATTGACAATGAATAATTCCAGTGTTAAATATTTTACATAGTAAAATCTAAAGTTTTCAAGCTGGTATTTAGTTTGTGTATTCCTTGTGTCAAGACCTTTACATTGACACCAAAATCGTTGACCTGGTGACCTTAACATTGACCTTTGACCTACTTTTAGAAAATTCGAATATAAACAATATCTTTCAAATCGTAAGAGGTACTGCTTTTAAATCAAGCATGTGCATTTTTTTATGAGAAGACCCTTCCAACGATACCAGATTTGTTGACCTTGTGACCTAGATAATGTCCTTTGACCTGTTTTTGGAAATTAAAAAACTGCAATGTTTTAAAGTCCCACTTTGTTGTAATCCGGGGCATCAGTGTTGTTGATGTTTTTTAATGTATTCCTTGAACACCTCCGAATCGAAAACTGTCTACCGGTAATCTTCAATTAATAATATACAAAGCAAAGAGTTTGCATTGGAGGAAAATATATAGCGATGAAACCCTTCCATTGTCCACTGTAGTAGTAAACATCAATACTTCATGACAATAATTATCGGAACTGTAAAGCTCAAAAATATATTTTTGAATGCAACTGGGATTATTACATGTAATCATCTTGTTTATAATTTATTTCTAGAATTATAAACAAATAACACATTCTGAGACACAAACAGTCACGGCTGTGGGTTTGTGTATCACGGCTAGGTAAATTCTCACCTTCTGGAGTTTGAAATGGTAATTAAAACAGATGATACTGTAATAATTGTGATGATGAAACCGATGATAGCAACTGTGCTTACAACTAAAGCCATACATCTGTAGTATCTTCTCATGGGGTAGAAACTTTCTGTTTTTGCCTGCGAAAAAGAAATATTTGCTTCACTTCTGACCATGTAGCTGTATTGGTATTTTGGTTTTACATGTACATGTATACCTTGTGACATTTCTATATTGGAAACTGTGATTATCTGTATTAATGAAACTATGAGATATGTATCTCTCTATTCATCTATACATCTCTCTCTCTATCTATACATATTTGGTCACTACTTTGATTTAGCTTCTCTCAAAGTAAGTATAATATTGTCTTCGAAGGTATCTAAATCTTCGTATTGACCGAAAATATGTCATTGTGATATTTTACGATTGAATGATTTGGAACATTGAAATCGGCCATTCTTGTTTACAGCTAAAGTACAAGTCCCACTCAAAATGGATTAGAGACGCTAATTCTAATTGTACAACCAAAGACTGATAGGCAATAGCATGAATCTGAAAATTCACAATACAAAGACTGATAGACAATAGCATGAATCTGAAAATTCCCAATACAATTTTGTCTGATGTTGGAAAAAATCAAATGTTATAAGAACTTGATACTTTTTAATAATGGATAAAAGTATAAGGAAAATATCAAAATTACGTATTAGATACATGTACATCCAAACAAAAGTACGTACCATCTATCCTGTGTTTAGTAAACCAGAATGGATAAAAAAAAAAGATAGGTTACACGAGGAAAGCTGACAAAGCTTGTAACAATACTGTCTTAGTTTCTAAGACTCATTATTACAACTATATTTTAAACGAACTAGGTATCAATTCCATATTTAGTAACCCTACTTATACTCCAACTTTTCTTTTAAAAAAATGAAATTCATCAAAGTCATGCTTCAGTTTTAAACACATTTAATATCCCAGTCAATGAATGAAAGGTGAAGATAACGAACAGTGATCAATCTCATAACTCCTATAAGCAATACTAAATAGAGAGTTGGGCAAACACGGACCCCTGGATACACCAGAGGTGGGATTAGGTGCCTAGGAGGAGTAAGCATCCCCTGTCGACGAGTTACCGTACCTATACTGGATACCTAAACTTCACAAATCCCTTATAAAGATAGATACGTTTTTTGATCCAGTGAATGTTCTTATCTGTGCTCCTCATGAAAATATTAACACCTGTAAGGGAGACAATTCAAACGTATTGTACCACAACATATGACAGAAGTGGTGTAATTCAAATGTTGATTCTTAAAAGATTCTAAAGGCCGTTTAGTAAACTTGAAATTACAGATTAAACATTTCTCAAATCAACATCAAAACGTATGATTTTTCAACACTTTATATGACCATTATTTACGATGAATTAAAGTCTACATTTTGACATCATAGACAGTTCCCTTTTTCAATAAAAATAGGAAACAGAAATATTCATATAAAGTGATCAGTCATTAAGATTCATTTTGTTAAACACCACACTGATTCTACGCAAAAATACCCTGTAGTTTATAATAAAAAGATGTTAGAGTTCCTCACTGACAGTATCTGCAAAGTCGTTGGTTATTGGGTCATCCAATAGTCTATTGGAATTCCCATGGGTATGAATTGTGTTCCTTTACTTGCTGACCTGATTTCATATTCTTTCGAGGCAAAATTTATTCAAAAGCTTCTACATCAGACGAAATTGTAATTTCTTCTGGCCTGCAATTCGATATTTAGATATATCCTCCTAGGCACCTGATCCCACCTCTGGTGTGTCCAGGGGTCCGTGTTTGCCCAACTATCTATTTTGTATTGCTTGTAGGAGTTATGAGATTGATCACTGTTCGTTATCTTCACCTTGCATCGATGATGTTTTATCTATCAACAATAATCATTTTCATTCATGAAAGGTGAAGATAATGAACAGTGATTAATCTCATAACTCCTACAAGGAATACAAAACAACGAGTTGGAAAAATACGGACCCCTGGAAATACCAGACGTGGGGTCAGGTGCCTAGGGGGAGAAAGCATCCCCTGTAGATCAGCCACATCCCCCCATGTCTTGATTCGGTAAACGGAGTAATACGTAGTCAAAATCAGTGTGCAAAACGACCTAACGATCGGTATGAAACGTCAGACTGTATTTGACCCAAAGATAGGTTGTATTGGCAAACTTGATCATTATAACGACCATAGAATTTGCGAAATGTTGATATTAAACAAGACTGTTGAAACCCATGTAATATGTATCACCTTGTTTGCCTGACTCGCTACTGGCAAATACCTTGGTGTTACAGGTGTTTTAACAGAGACTGTTTAAAGTCAGGATTTCGCAATGTTATAATGATGTAGTTCACCGATACAACCAGTCATATCGTCAAATGCTTTCTGGCGTGTTTCATACCAATTGTTGGGCCGTTTTTTACACATTGATTTTGAATACAGATTACTCAGTTTACCTGACCAAAATATAGGGCTCACGGTGGGTTTGACCGGTTGACAGGGGAGACTTATTCCTCGTAGGTGCCTTATCCTGCCTCTGGTTAGTCCAGGGATCCGCGGCCGTGTTTGCCCTACTTTTAATTTTGTTTCTTTATAGCCAAATTATAGGAGTTATGAGATTGATCACTGTTTGTTATCTTCACCTTTTTGATTTGATTTTGCTGTTTTTCCGCCACACTCAACAATTTTTCAGTTATCTGGTGGCGCCCAGTTTTTGTTGGTGGAAGAGAGAACCCAGATACAATGTACCTGGGAAGAGACCACCGACCTTCCGAAAGTAAACTGGAAAACTTTCTCACTTACCGGCGCGAGCGGGATTCGAACCCGTGCCGACCAGATCTTCACCTTTTCATTCACTTTAAAGACGCAAGGAAGTGAATATAACGTTCTATTTTTTCTAGATTGTTGGGTGCTACATGTAGCTGGAAGCTTGAACTATTTTAGTCATATAATGAAAGAACTATGGGTACATGATAAGGCCTATGAATCACTCACTTAAATTGAAAGTACATACACTACATAAATTAAAAAATGACTAAAGTTAACAATAAAACTATGAAATTCATGAGTTGCACATGTACGACCTTCTGCTGCAGATGGGATGATCCTCTTATAACGGTAGCCTGAGAATGGGTCGATCGATTATGGAAATAATTCAGATATAAAATATTGCATGTATAATATACGTGTAAATAGTGCATGTAATTGGGGGTAATATTGAACATTTTCAACCCGAAAAAAAGTCAATCGAGACCGTGCCTTTAAATTTCTTTGTTTCTTTTAATCAATCGATTTCATCCATCTCGTCGCTGTAACGCACTTAGGACCGCATCCATTTCAATCGTATCTTTCAATATCTACGACGAACCGTAAGCACATCAATTCGACGCTTGCAGAATTTCACCCTTTGTCAAATAATGTTTCCCATTGCTGGATACCGTCACCCTGGAGAGCGTGGGGTTTCCCCCATAGGAAAACAATGCATTTTTAACAAATGTTTTCCCACAAATCCGATTTGTTCATCTTACATGAAAATTTATTGATCATATACATTGTTAAGTATGCTAGTACATGTATTTGGATTCAGTGCCAATAGCATGTCACCGTTTCAAAAGCTCTGCAGATCACGCCAAGAACTAAAGGACGAAACGGGTGACGAAGAAATATGCGGTATTGTACATTTTAAGAGTAATGGTACACAGTCAGACTCCTTACTAGTTTAGTCCTGAGACCAAAATAAGTAGGTTTACAGACTTTGGTTTCATAATGGATTAATTAAGTTAAAAAGCTATGTTTTTGCTCTTAGTCAGGTTAAAAAGGTGTAGATGTCAATAACTAATATCATGCATAATATTATGTGTTAGACCCTCTATTAACTTTATATCATACCTCATAATCAAATTAACGAACACAAATTAAATTCAAAATGAACTATGTCTCTAGATACATACCATGTACGAGTAGCAGACTGAGAACACTCCAATAGGACAGTTTATAATGAGACTAGTGATAGAACAACACCACATGAAGGCTAGCAGTTTTTTCTCGGGTGGATTTTCTATGTTGTTGCCATCCGTTATCGGCTGAAGATTACGAACGAGATAATTAAGTATTGAAAAGATGAACAAGTACATTCATATTCAAAATGACATATTAAATGCAATATTTACATTTTGGTATGGGAGATGATATACTTGGTCTTGTAGCCTATCATATCTCACGCTTCCCGTCCGCTCGCTGTACACATCATCATACTGAGGATTGTCTCTCAATCCTGTATAGCTGTGCCGATATTTGTATGAATTCAGACTAGCATACGGGTCTGCCTGGGAACCCTGTACGACATTTGTGTGGGTATCGCCTGGCGTGCTGATATTTGTTTTACTTTCTGTTACAGAGATAAATGATATTTTACAGAAAACAACAGATCAAGAAGAGTTTTACTACCTTAAATCTTTTTTTCTTTTTTTTTAAAATCTGATTCTTATGTTGACATGATGCAAAGAAATTTCAGGAAACAGATTTACTACAAAGTTATTATCATCACTACAGCATTCCTATAATGTACCTGTAGGTTCTTGAACAACATGGTCTGCAGGACTGTTTTGCAAGACTGGTTCCAAGTAGGAGGAAGTGGATGAACTTCTAAAATTGTTTTCTGTCTCAAAAAGATAAGTTTACAAACAATTCATTGAGTACGATATACATCAATATTCCCAATGTTTTAGTAAAACTTCCTAGTAACTCTGAACAGTTTTAAGTAAATCAACAGAAATTTTTACTCAGTATTCAAACAACCTCATGACAATTATATGTTGTACGGATTGTATTATAGTTCAACGGAGAGGCACAATAATATGAAGTTTAAAGAAAACAAACCTCCCATATCGTTCATACAAAATACTCGAATAAACACGGCATTGTGACACCAACTAGACTTCTCGTGTGCGATACAATCACTCAAGGATTCTACCAAAAGTACTTTAGTATTTCCGTTACAATGAATTGAGTGCTTGTAATACAGGAAATTGATTTGTCATAACAGTATGTGTACGTTTTACGGCTATACATGCCGCACAGAATCAGAAAGTAAACTATTCACGCACGCATGCATACATCGTCGGAAACCCACGGTCAGTCGCACTACGTTTACCACCCGTGGGACAAAATGCTGATATTTTCGCTGGCAGATGTGCCTCGGCTTCTATATGCGATTGGTCGCTTTACCATTTCTTATTGCGATACTCAACCAATGAAAAAGCCCATAATTTTCAGTGTTCGGGAGCATAGAAAAACATGTTTTCGAAGCGAAGATTTTGACTACGTTTACAAAGCTTTCGGGGAGATGCTTTATCTGCATTATTGAAGCGGATGGTGTATGTGTGTCTGGGGAAGAAAAGGCCTGTGTTACCAAGCGTTTACTACTGCGTACGAGTCTATGTACAGGTTTACATGTTCGGCACTCGTATTCTCGCCACTTTTACCCATCATACGGGAGCAATGTGCTATTTTTAACATACTTCGTATTTCATCGCTTTATAGGCCTATAGGTACATGTATGTTAAATTTACTTACGTATTAAGTTACAGCCGTAATTTGTTCCTGTTGTGTTGTCGGCACAATTGAATAAGTAATTATGACTTTCTTTACATAACTCTCTCGCGTTTACAATTGAAGTCTCACCTACGATAATTACAATATGACATGTGAACGGGATTGTAAGACTATATTTTGATTTAAATCTGCATCTAATTTTTAAATTGTATCATGCATGACTGATTTTATCCCCGTGCTATGTAGCAGTGATTACAATAAACATACCAGTGGCGGATCCAGGATTTCCGAAGGGGGGGGGGGGGGAGGGGCACATGTGAAAGTGAAGTAGTAGCCAAAATAATCAGCCATTTTGGGTGCCAAATCTGGAGTTTTCATCTATATATCCTTGATAGTGACACACAACAAAACGCACACACTTTCATGGGCGCCGCCATTACTGATCACACTTTGAGTTCCTGGAATATTTACGGCGATTGCCATTGGTCCTCGATAGGTCACGTAAGGTCATGCGTTCTAATGAGTTATGCGAAAATATCGGCGTTGTGTCCCACGGGAGGTAAACGTAGTGCGACTGACCGTGGGTTTTCGACGATGGCACGCATGATAAGTATATGTTGGTAAACTTTTCTCGAGTATCAAACGAATTGGTGACGAGCGAAGCTAGGGACCAAATCGAGTGGCGAGAGAAGTTTAACGTATATACTAAGCATAAAATCCAGAAAAGAACAAACCATACAATGCAATATACATTCATATTGACAACTAAAATCTCGATCTTGTATCTATATTCATACATAACACATCTTGGTATAGCTGCAGAACTGTAGCGTTCTGAAGAAATATTGGGACATATCTCTTATATGTCCCAATTGTTTTCAGAGAACAACAGTTCTGTAGTTAATTTTTGTATTCCTCGCATTAGAATCTTTTTTTTTTGTATATGTACAAAAGAAGCTTTCGAAATTCTAAAGCGCCTTCAGACAGGTTATTACTACCTCTTAGAAGTATATCTACAACATGATTTGGAAACAAATTTATAAGTTTTTGTATATTCACTTTTTGGACACAAAAACCTACATGTACGCAGCACGCAAGCTCGCGCGATAAATAACCCTTGTTGACATACAATTACGTAACAAGTGATTTGATCGAAAAAAGTTATGCAAGTTTGTACAAATTTAAATGTACATATTACATGTACGAGATAAAAGACACCACGGAGTCCTCCACATCTGCTTCGTACTTGGATATCGTATTGAAAATGGACATTAACGGCAAACTAGCAATTCAACTGTACGACAAACGGGATGATTTCAGCTTTTCCATTGTCAACTTCCCACATTTATGTAGCAATACATATATGTATTCCATTATCACCTGCAAAATGGTGTTTATATCGTTCAACTGATACGATACACAAGAGCTTGTTCTGCGTATGATCAGTGTTTTAAGTTGAGGCAGGCTACTGACAAAGAAGTGGATGTTATGTACAGAGGTTTTAACAGTCTCGTTTAAGGTCACTATTTTGCAAATTCTTTGGTCATTATAATGATCTAGTTTGCCAATACAACCTATCATTGGGTCAAATACTTTCTTACATGTTTCATACCGATTGTTAAGTTGTTCTTGGCACACTGATTTTAGCTACGGATTACTCCGTTGAGCTGAACAAGACATGGAGTCCATGGTTCGTGTGACCGGTCGACAGGGGATGCATACTCCCTCTAGGCACCTGATCCCACCTTTGGTATGTCCAGGGGACTGCACGCCCAACTCTTTATTTTGTATTCCTTGTAGGAGTTATGAGATTGATCATTGTTGATTATCTTCACCTTTCATTTAGACAATATGTGTATCCTACCGAAAGGCGAGGACAATCCAAAACTTTCCTTCACATCCCCTTTTACAGCTATTGGACACTATTGAAATTGATATTCATTTTAGTATACATATAAAGTTAATGAGATGTGTTGCAGACGATAGATACAAAGTATATCTCGAAAAATCATGAAATATACTGGGTACGACATGCTTGTGTCTGGAAAGCGTGCAGAATAGGATACCATCAGAAACCCGACAGATATAACAAGTATTTACAATCCAACACGATTTCGTTAGTCCTTTAGAATATAGCGTACTTTGAAGGATAACGACTCACAGTGACATCATAGTGGCACATTAACAACAAATAGATGTTGATATTATGACAACACGATCATTTACGTGAAATATAACTAACATGTTGACTGACAAAGATAGTTCTATGAAAATGAATATTACTGGTACATGTACCTATTATATTTTATGTTCTGTAATTTTGTTCATTTCTTTGTAATCGAATTCCGTATTATTTTGCATTTTTGTTCATACGTGTGTCATATCTATGCTAGATATTTATTTTCTACTTTATGACTAAAACTAAATGAACTATCATTATTTCATTTAATCAGTTTTCATACCAATGCGAGGATATATACATATTCATGTTGCCTATACACATAAATTGCCAACAGAGATTATGTAATTGTAGTATTATGAAATTGATCAATCACTCCATTGGTACATGAGCTATAATGGACGCATAAACCCACAACCACCTGAGATTTTTTGGTCGAAAATAGATAGAGTTTAGGGAATTTACTGCTAAATTCAGTAAACTCATGTGACCTATTGCAACTGGTTGTCGTCCCTCGTCATGTGTTAACAATTAAACATTTTTAACTTCTTCTTGATAACTACCAGTCCAATTCTTTTCATATTTGTTATGAAGCATCTTTGGAACAAGGGGGACATCAATTGTAAATTCCAGGATTCCTGCACCCCCTGGGACCTTGGGGGCGGGGCAAAAACTGCCCAAAATTGACCAATTTTCAAAACTCTTTTTCTCAAGAACTGCACACGTGTAAGAAAAACTAAATGCATGGTGATGTAGAGCAGGAAGGCCTCTACCAAAATTGTAAATTAATGATTCCAGGAGTTGGGGTTCTGACCCTAGGGCGGGGCCAAATTTGTTTTATAATCTTTATGTGTAAAACACTTAAATAACTTCTTCTATAGAGCTATTGATACTAGTTTGAAACTAAATGGATATTTAGAAAGAACAGGTAGTCCTTACCAAAATTGTAAATTTGATGATCCTAAGGATAAGGGTTGTGGTATCGAAGTGGGGCCAAAATGGTCAGTTACTATATGTGTGAACAATAGACATGTTTAACTTCTTCGTGATAATGGTGGCCGAGTGGTTAGAGCATAGCGCTCAAATTCACACGGCCTCTCACCTCTCGTCGGCACGAATTCAAATCCCGCTCGCGCCGGTATGTGAGGAAGTTTCCCAGGTTACTTACGGAAGGTGGGTGATCTGTTCCCAAGTACATTGTATCTGGGTTCTCTCTTCCACTAATAAAAACTGGGCGCCACCAGATAACATGTGGCGGAAAACATCAATCAATCAATCTTCGTGATAACTATCATTCCTATTCTTTTCAAATTTGGTATGAAGCATCTTTGGAACAAGAGGGACATAAATTGTAAATTTCAGGATTCCTGCACCCCGGGGCCATGGGGGACAAAAACTGTCCCAAATTGACAAATTTTCAAAAATCTTCTTCTCAAGAACTGCACATGTTTAAGAAAAACTAAACGCATTAAGATGTAAAGTGTGAAGGCTTCTACCAAAATTGTAAATTTCATGATCCCCGGGGTAGGGGTTCTGACCCCAGGGTGGGTCCAAACTTACAATACATTGTTTATGTGTAAGTTTGCTGATGCTGTATAAAATCTAAATGCATACTAAGGAATAGCAGAAAAAGATATACAAAAAATGGTGAATTTCACAACCCATGGTTTTGACTCTAGGATGGATCCAAATTAGTCATATCCTTTAATGTTTAAATGTTAATACACCTATTATATTATGTAAAGCCTTTCATCAGTGTATGCACTTATGAAGGCATTGAAGTTGTAAGAACACAACTTGTTTTATACTTCGGCTGAATGTTAAAATTTAGCTTAGATATTCAGAACATGTAATATTTTTCTAGATTTCATAGCCCTTGGGAGTAGTGATAATTTTTCACTAGTACTCAGGTGACCGATAAGGCCTATGGGCCTCTTGTTCATATTACAACTACTTAGTAAGTTCACAAGAACATTGTGCCATGCAATACAAGTACGATATATGGTTACATCACTACTTTTTGTTGACACCTCTTTATGTGCCTCGGTAAGACGACAAAACGCCAAGCGAAAAGAGGGCAAAACAGGTCGATAATTCGTGGATTTTTCTATGTCGTTTTTCTTCTGTCTTTTTTTTTTTCGAGGTGAAAAGTAGCTAAATTAGGTTTTGTCGTCGTTTCGCTTCGAAATAACGAAAAATTGTAAAATGGCACAAATCACCCCAATTTATTTTGATAATTCTGAAAGCACACCGTCTGAATTTGAGCATGCCATTTGTATCCATCTCGATAACTTCAAAGTTTATCATAACATAATGATGTTGGCACATAACGTAATGATGTAACCACATAACATAAAGAAATATTGACAAAACATAATGATGTTACCACATAGCATAAAGAGATAGCGACATAACGTAAAGTTGTAACCACATAACGTAAAGCTTTACCCACATAACGTAAAGATACTACCACATGACATAAAGCTGTACCCACATAGCATAAACAGACATCGATATAACGTAATAGTGTAACCACATATAAAGCTGTACCCCCATAGAGTAATGATATAACCACATAACGTAAATAGTATCGACATGATTTACTATAAGACTGATTTACTATAAGGTAGTAACGGCGTTCCGTAGTGTGTGCTTGCCATGCATTTTATCATGGTGTGTACATTTACCTGGACTTTTGAATATTTATCTCGCGACCTTATAGATGTCCCAGAACAGTTGTACCTATACGTATTTCACGTCGGTGATGCAATTCGACTGAGATCAGTTTGTGCTCGCCTGTTTTACAGATATTCGTTGACTAGCGATGGCGACACTAGGAGTCTGGTTGACTGGATTGCTGATTTTCATCATTTCTTTACTGATTCTGTACCTTGTGTGAGTAGCTTGTCACTTTATAATCACATATCGGAATATTCAGACACATGCATGCACATATAGTGATGTATGCACGTGTAATTTGAATATGCTTGTAGAGCTCTGGATTTTATTTCTCAATCACGGTCAATATTCCATTCAAATATCATTAATCAGACTGTTAATCGCATCCTGCTTAGAAATTATTTATCGAATTAAAGGCATGGATTTATTGTTCATATTTGCTAATAAAATTTGAAGTCTGTGTCACATTTTGCAACTTTAGTGTAAGTCTGGTATTGGACAGCCATTTCACGTGCGATTGTGAAACATCATTCCTCTGTTGTGATGATATACCTGTACGTGCACTGTGTTATGGGGGCATTTAAACACTGGCTACCTACGTCTAGGTTTACATTATGTACCACCTTTGTTCATTAAAACGAAATACTTCAGAAAGCTGCTATTACTAAAACGATTTATATATTGTATCTTTATTTGCGAAACATATATAAAAGAAAGAAAATGGAGATAACGGCATCCATGGCCATAGTTGTGCCCCGGATGCTCAGTGTTCCCTGGGAAAAGAAATAAATCGGTGTAAACTGTAGCATATCAAGTCAACTTTCCATATTCATGTAGCAATATTCCATTATCACCTGCATATGGTATCTCTCAACTGATTCGATACGCAAGAGCTTGTTCTGCATATGGTCAGTTTTTAATCGAGGCAAGCTACTGACAAACAAGTTGATGGTACATGGGTTGCATCAGTCTCGTTTAAAGTCAGCAAATTCTATGGTCGTTCTAATGATCTATTTTGCAAATACAACCCATCACGGGATCAAATTCTGTCTGACGTGTTTCATACCGATTGTTAGGCTGTTTTTAGCACACTGATTTTGACTACGG
>NC_079169.1:46294802-46417302 GCF_947568905.1 Ostrea edulis | reverse complement strand
TTTATCCATATAGAAATATTTGATGGTGTTTTCATTCTTATCCCCCGTCTTCACAATATCAAATATTTTGTGAATACTTATCATACTGTATAGATGTACAACTTTCTTGCAAGAGGTGCATACAGGTACTTGTAAACTTATTCACAGTCTTAGAATTGTGGGAACGCTATCTTTTTTCACTTTAAATCCAATTGTCAGACACGTTTTGATAATATAAACCCATTTATTGGTGCTAATTTAGTATTGTAAGTAGTTTTGCAAAAGTATAACTTAAATATATTTTGTATCGATATTTATAATCAATACAGATACTTCAGCGGCAGATCTCCAATGCTAGTTGTCGCTGACCCAGACATGCTAAAGGAGATTCTTGTCAAACAATTTCAAAACTTCACGGATCGAATAGTACGTAGAACCATATGACTTTCCATGACCGCTCATTGATAATTAGTGAATAAGTTAATGTGTTATTGACTAAATATATTGAAATTATTTTACATTTAGTAAATAAATATTTTGTCATTAAGTAATATATATATATATATATATATATACATATACAAAGCACTAAACCGACCAACGACACGAACAACCAGACTGTCAAATTTTCTTCTTCAGTAAAACTTATTTGTCATACAGGTTTTCAAAGGTTTCAATGGTGATCTGGAAGAAAATTTGAGCGCCCAGCAGGGAAAAGCATGGAAACGTTGTAGAGCAATCGTATCCCCAACGTTTACATCTGGCAAACTTAGAAAGGTAAATAATTACTTAGCCCTACTTCTCTCCACGTCTTAAAGTTCATAGGGATGCGACACGCTCTCTCCAAACCATTCTGTCGCATCCCACCATCTTGACCTCATTCCAATTTTCCATCCTGCACTCCTTTCTGCTTCTACTGACGTACTTCAGGTTGTTTTCGGTCTCCCTAGTGCCTTTTCCCGTCTTATGTCCACCCTAATGCCGTCTCACAGTCGTTGTCACCTTTCCTCTATCGTCCCATTCAGTCTCATCGCCATCTCCTCAGCTCATCGCTTATTGTATTATAATCCGCCCTGTCTGCCACTTCCGCTGGTCACCATCTACTGCCACTTTATACCCCGGATCTCCCGCAGGAATCTAAACTGAGATGCACCTAGTTTCTATTCCTTTTTCTTTGTCATCTTCCACATTTCGCTACCATATATTCTACATTGTTGGACTCCAGCCAATGTTAGAGCTTGGACTAATTCGATCATATCATTATTAAGAGTTATTCAATTTAAGATGTTTACGTTTATACATTTTTTTCTATTTCAGATGGACCCACTTATCAAGGAAGCTGGCGATGCACTCGTTCAGCACATTAAAAGGACTATCAAAACCAATGATAAAGTGGAGTGTACTTGGTAGGTATACCACATTATCACGACTATATATATATATATATATATATTATATATATATATATATAAAGCACAGAAAAGTTCACTTTATTTGGATACCCACTTCCGCCCCTACCCGGGGTTGAACTCACGAACTGCGGAACCAAATCTCCTAGCAGCATGTAACCAGCGCGCTAGACCGCTCGACCATCTAGGCAAGTCAAAAAACTTGCTTTCGATGACAATGGAATTCTCGAAACGCTGTCACACACTACACGGTCATTGAGAATGGAAATGGGATACAATTATCTAACGTACATTTAAGAGGATCATACATGATACACATTGCATTCGAAATAGTTCATATAAAGCACAGAAATAGCAATGAACTCTCTCTCTCTCTCTCTCTCTCTCTCTCTCTCTCTCTCTCTCTCTCTCTCTCTATATATATATATATATATATATACATATGATTTTTTTTGTAAACAGGTTGTTTGGATGTTACACTGTAGACGTGATTGCCTCAACAGCCTTCGGGATTAAAATTGATTCCCAGAGTGATCCCGAGGACAAATTTGTGCGGATGGTTTCAAAACTCATTGCCGTAAAATTATCCTCGCCTCTCCTTTTTATAGCATGTAATTAAACGTATATGTGTAAATGATGTTGCATTTCTTATCATTCAAATTTCGAAAATAAACGTCCGGTTCTGATGTGACGAGGGGGGGGGGGGGGGGGGTTGACTCATGAGCATGGGGATTACGACATCTTTTTAACATTGTGATTCATTTCTGTTGACAGTTTTACTTCCCGCACTTGGAATACCATTGGCAAAACTTTTAAAAGTGTCATTCGTGGATAGTGAGGCCTCATCATTTTTCAGGAAAGAGATAGAAAAAGCAATCAATACAAGAGACTCCAGTAAAAAGGTACTGTATGTCTTAAATTCGAAAAGTAGATGATGCATTGATTCATTTACGATGTTAAAACTACAGATCTTGGGGGTATAAACTATTCGCAAGATAATGGTCGACATGACCACGAACAGCTATCAATCCCATAACTCCTATATAAGGAATTGATACAAAATACAAAGTTGGGCAAACACGAACCTTGGGCATACCAGGGGTGGGATCAGGTGCCTAGGAGGAGTTAGCATCCACTGTCGACCGGTCACACCCGCAGTGAACCCTATATATTGATCAGGTAAACGAAGTTTCTCCGTAGTCAAAATCAGTGTGCCAAGAACGGCCTAACATTCGGTTTGATACACATCAGACAGCATTTGACCCAATGATAGCTTGTATTGGCAAACTAGATCGTTATAACAACCATAGAGTTTGCGAAATGCTGACTTTAAACGAGACTGTTGAAACCCCTGCACCATCGACTTGTTTGGCAGTAGCCTGGCTCGATTTAACAACTAATCATACATAGAACAATCTCTTGCGTATCGAATCAGTTGAGAGATAAAAACACCATATGCAGGTGATAATGGAATATTGCTACATAAATATGGGAAGTTGACGATGGAGAAGCTGAAATCATCCCGTTTGTCATAACGTTGAGTTGTTAGTTTGCCGTTAATGTCTACTTTCACTACACTATCACCACACTGTTCTTTAAACACCTTTACATAAGTATATTGCGTTAATGGTTTTTAGCTCACCTGAGCAAAAGGCTCAAGTGAACTTTTCTGATCATAATTTGTCCGTTGTCTGTCGGCGTCGTAAACTTTTCACATTTTCATCTTCTTCTCCAGAACCACTGGGTCAATTTCAACCAAACTTGACCAAAAGCATCCTTGGGTGAGGGGCTTTTACATTTGTTCAAATGAAGGGCCATGCCCCATTCAAAGGGGAGATAATCACAAAAATGCAAAATTAGTGTAAGGTCATTTAAAAATTTTCTTCTTAAGAACCACCGGGCCAGAGGAGCTGACATTTACATAAAAGCTTCCTGACAAAGTGCAGATTCAAGTTTGTTCAAATCATAGCCCCTGGGGGTAGGGTGGTGCCATAATAGGGACTAAGGTTTTACATGCAAATATATATGGAAAGTCTTCAGATAAGGGCCAAGGAGACTCAGGTGAGCGGTGTGGCCCATGGACATGTAATTGGTCATAATTTGATTGACAGGAATATATAGATTTCATCCAGCTGATGATGGAGGCTCATAACGACGATCCAGATGAAACGAATGAGAAAAGAGGTGAGAACTCATTTTATTTCAAATCCTGTGATTTGAATCCAATGTAAAACAAATACTGGGTAACTTTGGCAATGACATTTTGTTAGCATAGACTGTTACTTTGCTTCAGTGCAAACATGCGCGTCGTAAGAACATGATGCATGGATACATTTATATACATGTACTGTGATTATTTTCTAACGTTTACATTATACTACTGTTTTGCATTATCATAATAATGCTATATATTAAAATGCGTTGTTTCTCGATGTTGGGCATCGCCATTTATAAGAATTACCCCCTGCTTCCAATGTGTACAACAACATCATACAAACTTAGACAGTTCTTAAATTCACGAATCTGTACTTAAATTCACGAATCTGTACTTAAATTCACGAATCTGTACTGTCATATTCGATGTGTATGAATATGTACAATGATAATCCACGTCACAGACGTACGGTATACTGATTTATTGAATATTACTTACAGGATTAACATCTACAGAAATCATCGCAAATTGTCTGCTGTTTTTCTTCGCTGGGTATGAGACGACTGCCAGCACTCTTTCATTCCTGGCATATTTTCTTGCTATCCACCCAGACGTCCAACAAAAGATATACGAAGAGATATTGTCAGAGCTGGGCGATATAAGAGGAACACTTTCAATTTGAATTATCCCCCTTTCGAAGTTCACCAAAGGTCATTTAGTGAATAACCTTACCCTACCAAATGTAAGGGAATACAACTGTAAATTATAGTTAAATACTACGTTTTCATACAAGTTTACGGTTTGCTCTACCCAGGGGCATTATTGAAGTTGATTGCAAGTGTTGAACAAATAACAAATATCAAAGCTTCAGATCAGAAAATGACAAAAACCAACGTGGGTAAGTAAGTTTTTTCACCGCAAGATGGCTGACAAGGGATGTAATCTGCTGTGAAATGTTGATACGTCTATTTGAATCACAAAGCTGATCAAATATCAAGAGTACAGTTACACCCACTTAAGGTTCCCGCTTATAATGGTTCATGAGTAAGACCTACATGCACCATCTGAAGGTACATATATTTATTAAACTTATGAAGAAAGGTGTAGATATTCATTTTTAAATGTTCATTAATTCAAAGGAGGAACCGGGTTATGACAATATCGGAAAGCTGAACTATATGGACATGTGCATCAATGAAACGATGAGGATGTACCCCATATCTCCCAGGTATATTTATATGCATGTAATTCTCCGTCGATGTCAAAGATTCAATATATAATTGACCACATATTTCGATCTCAAACAAAACTTCAATATTGAAAAGTATTTACGTTTGAAAAATTATGAACAAAGAAAGATAATTTAGAATAAGTGCTCACAATCTCAGAATTGAGAGTGGGAGGTATGGAAAAATATCTAACACTGAAGGTACAATATGTGTGACACGAATTGTGTGGAAGATGAGATACACTCACTTATATTATTGATTGTCCTTTATATACAAGTGAAAGACAGACCTTTTTAAAATAATATTTCTAAATATAATACAAACTTTTTAAATTTGTCAAGTAAAGAAAAATGTTTGTGGCTCATGTCAAACGAAAATAACATGTTGTTAACGAAGCTGGGTCAATTTTAATCAGCATTATTGAAATGAGAAACAATAATATACAATGTAAGAGGTAAAAAATGTATAGCCTCTATAAAATAATGTATACTATATACATAATGTATATTCTACAATGAGAAAAGATGTACCAGGTATAACTCCGAAACTTATTCTACAAATGTTCATTATATATCATAGATTCTAAAAATTAATTTTATATCTAATACAATATTGTTATACATGTACTGTACTCTAGACAGCTTAATTTGCTGTACACTTTTTTTTCTGTATTTGGTCTTATGATTGTCACTTTTTTCTTCTTTTCTTAAGCTTGTATGCCCGACAGGGCCCAGAATTGGATTTGCAAATAAGATATTAAAAAAATATAATGATGATTAAATCAAACTTTATTTCCGAGGGCTAGGAAAGGATTAACTTAAAATAAAATACGTGTATTACAAACTGAACAATGTTGTATTGTGGAGATGGCTAGCATTTGAAATTTGAAAAAAAATGTAATATTGGAGTATTAGCTGCTTATAGTTACAAAATATTACAATTATAATGTTTGTATGAATGAGTAGGAAATTTTGTTTGAAAACTCCAGCAATGTGCAATAATAATTACAACTTAAATGTATATGTTCAGTTACCAATTACATGCAGGTATATATGATTTTCGTAAGATCGTAAAACCAGCGGACTATACATGTACCATCTTATGTAAGACATTTTCCTTATATATTATTATGACAGATATTTCGAAACAGCTTAGGTAAATTGTAAAGTAAAACCCAATCTTATAAAAGAACAGAATGACTACATGTACAAAAATGAGAGAGGAAACGTGTTAATTTGTCACAGTTAAGAAAAAGGAATAGAAATGGATAGCTTTAACATGCATCGCAGTTCATGTCGGGTGTGCTTTGGTATAATTTTTGGTATACTTTACTCTATAGAGGTGTTTTGTATCTCATGTATGCATACGTTTTCATAATTTATGGACCGGTGACGATAGCCTAGTGCTTAGGGCGCTCGCTTCAAAACCACAAAATCCAGGGTTCTATTTACGATACCGACTACACATCAAACTTGGGACGCTAAACATTTTGGTGACTCTTCCTTTGTAAAGCACACGACTTTTAATAAGGGTCTTTCAGATACCGGATATGACTCTTTCAGAGACCGGATATGACCTTAAAAACGAAGGTCCCGTATCATGGTAGGCTTAAAGATCTGTCACTGCCACCAAGGCGATCGCCATGCAGAGGTCAAATTTGTGTCACTTTACCGACCTCTGCTGATGTCTCTATAGAAGTACAACAATTAGGAATGGACTTACAACAACAACCTATATGTCCATTTCTGTTGCATTCACTGTAATATATGAATTTATTTTGCCCGGGAACCCGACTAGAAAGAGGTATAGCGCACTTGGTATGCAATTTCGCCTACATAAATACCTTTTTCTTGAATATCATTTTTTACAAATATTCTGCTATACAATGTCAGTTTATACTTGTGTTTACCCAAATTACTTAATAAAGATATCGATATGTTGATAGTATATTTATTTGACAAGCATAAACATCACCGTGATTATATAGAGTATATAGTAGGTGTAACGTAATGGGCATAAAAAATTGCAAACTGTGGCAAAAGGCCACCTTAAACCAGAAATAAAACACTGAAGTTATTTTATCTGCTTATGACTGTATATAAGTCCGTTTGAGGAAATTTGGTTTAAGGTGGCCCTCTTGTTGAAAATGGATAAAATATGAAAAAATCGTTCTCAAAATTTACCTTGAGATTTAGCAGCCTGTCAAAAGTTAAACCTTTAAACTTACAAGCCTGGGTGGCCTAGTGGTTTAGGTGCTCGGTAATCTTACACTTAACCCATACATTTCCCGAGTTCAAGTCCAATATTTTTCCGATCTATTTTTTTTTTTTTTTTTTTTTTTTTTTTTTTTTTTTTTTTTTTTGCTTTTCATTTTTTGGGGTCGTTTTCTTGAGGATGGGTGGGTTAAATGTGATACATATATTATAACAATATTAGTCATTTTCATCATAACTTCTAATATTTGCAAGTTACGACTTAAAGAATGGGAATTTATTCCGAGGTCATTGTAGTTCCGCTTGTTTACACTAACATATTCCTGTGTGCACAGGATTTTAAAACCGTAATGTGGCTGACGAAAAGCTAAACAAACACTACAAGAAAAAGGACACAAATGCACAGCATGTAATAAGTAAAAATAAGTCAAGGGAGGAAAAGAACTGTTATACAGTTTGACTTCTCAAAAAAAAAAACAAAAAAAAAAAAATTCATGTAGCAACTGTCATATGATATTTAGGCAAAGATAAACACTCGAATTATCAACCAAAGGCAAATGAACTGATGAAATCTATTAAAGGCGCTGCAGTCATGTCAGAAAAAGACAGTGAGTTAAGTAATGCCATATGTAAAAGGGTTGTTGCACAGGTCTATGAAAATATTGTACTGTTCATCATTCCAAATAGGGAAATGGTTTATTAAGTAAAGAACGACTCATATAAATGTCAGTAATGCTAAACTGCGGCAGTTATTTATCTTGGTTAACGAAACATAAAAAATGTTGGCCTTATATTTAAATATAACACGCCAGTCTATTATTGGAAACCGGTATTTTCCATTTATATTTCTGAGTCGGCCGTATCGTCAGCAAATGCGCTATACCTCTTTAATAAAAGTCATGTTTAATAGACTGTTAAGTTTCGAGGGCAAAACTTACTAGAATTATCATTTCAAAACTTTGAATCTGTGACGATATCAGTTTTCAAACGATACAATAATATATCTAAATATACGCGAGTTTATTTTTACGCAATTTCGCGAGAAGCAACACTTGCAAAAATAAAATTACTCATTTTTATTTTTATATTGCTAAATACATGTAAAAACTGTTGATCAACAAACCATGTTTACGATTCCTTTCGTGATATTAAGTACTCGCATGAAATAAGGAACCTACAACAGGCACTATGTAATTTCGTGATATTAAGTACTCACATGAAATAAGGACCCTACAACAGGCACTATGTAATTCTGTGATATTAAGTACTCACATGAAATAAGGACCCTACAACAGGCACTATGTAATTCTGTGTACCTTGGAATGATACTCACATGAAGATTGGATGATTTCGTTTCTTGTAGGACGGACCGAACGTGTGTTCACGATGCTGAAGTTAAAGGTTTGAAGATACCAAAGGGCATGGATATTGCTATACCAATATGGATTTTACACCATTCTGATAAGCTATGGGAAAATCCTGAAAAATTTGATCCAGAGAGGTTTATGAATTCATGTCTTGGCTTTCTTAACTAACGAAAATATTTTACTCTAATCTGGATTTGCAAGTCTTAAAAGCTTAGTGTAGCATTCCATTCTTTTAGGACTCATTTAATCACTATATATTCATATACAGTCATGTACTTATTTATCATGTTTCTCAAAGTATACAAATCATCTGGTACTCTGACGTCATTTGTATTGCGCGTGTAAAAATATTGTATTCATTATAAACAGGTAAATGATGAATGATTATGCATTTAATGTTTCAGATTTTCAGCTGAAAATAAAGCCAAAATGAATCCATACCAGTTCTTGCCTTTCGGTTATGGACCCAGACTATGTATCGGGAAGAGGCTTGCGCTAACGGAGATTAAAATAGCAATGACGAAACTACTTAGGGAATTTGAAATTAAAACATCTACTGAAACACATGTGAGCACGTTTATTACATAACAAGTACAAAACTGAAAACAAAAATAAATTGATAAGTGAGAGGAAATTATCGCCAAAAAAATGTACAGTATACATGTACCGGTATATGGAACCTTCCGCACACACTAGAACAACTTCCTTTTTTGATCAGCTACACAATAATCTGTACATGTTTAATTTCTATGTACTAATCAATTAATTTAATGTGTTTCAGATACCACCAAAGCTGAAGAACTCCGGTCTTGTTAAACCGGAAGACATGTGGTTGAAAATAACTCAACGAAAATCAACATAATATTCTAAGTATACGGAGATCTTTATTTTCATTCAGTTAAAATAAATATTGTCCAGGTGTCAGATTACTGAAAAGTCATAGAAACACTATCAAATCAGATTTATATTAATCAATGTTTTGCCAGTGATAATAAAATAGTTCTTGCATGATTCATTGTATTTCATTTCTCAGTGAAAACACCAACCTTTCAACGTGATACAAACAAGAGTCCCATGGGCCACATCACTCACCTGTGTAACCTTGTTGTTCAGCTGTTGAGATCTTTAAGATTTATTTTTCAAGATAACTAAACATGAATTCATACAACATGGGGATGCCTCAATATTAATATGACTAACATGACCTTGATGTTCTGGGTGAAGGTCGCATATAATGGTATGAATGATTGATTGAATATCGTTTAACGTCCCTCTTGAGAATATTTCACTCATATGGAGAGTCACTACTGCCGGTGAAGGGCTGTAAAATTTTGGTCTATGCTCGGCGCTTATGGCATTTGAGCAGGGAGGAATCTTTATCGAACCACACCTGCTGTGACACGGGACCTCGGTTTTTGCGGTCTCATCCGAAGGACCGCCCCATTTAGTCGCCTTTTACGACAAGCAAGGAGTACTGAGGACCTATTCTAACCCGGATCCCCTCGTGATCGCCAAATAACTATCTGGGGAATTTCATAAACTTATAGGTCAATCCGAAAACTTGAATTATCTTTCCTTGATCCGGGACGTAGTACGCTTGCGTAACAGTAGTTTAAGACTTCCGGGTAGTATATTCGAGAAGCGTCATTATCAACAGTGCAGAAGGCCGCAAAGATATTGCCGTATAATTTTACAGTAATCACGCCAACAAATATTTTAACATTAATAAAAAAAATCCCAATGCATAGGTTTATTTCATACACGTGAAAACAACCAACTTTGCATGCAAAAATAATAGAAAATTAATGTTGTAAGTAGAGGAGGACCCCCCCCCCCCTCCCCCGATAGAATGTTCTATCGTTAAAGTGAAGGGCCTTTCCCGAGACGCAGTTAGATTATTCTAACTAACACCCCCCCCCCCATTTTCCAAGATTGTACGTGTTTTATGACTGAAATTAGTATATATCATACATTGCATACATTTCCTCAGAATCTTTAGCCTGTGTTTTAATACAGTCAGATTTATAATAAAACATCAGAAGTTACTTGTTCAATATCAATGTAGTACATTCAGTGATAAAAGTTCTGCCACGATGTACGTCTAGGTATGTCGGACTGACACCTCTGGATTCTGAAAATGTCCATCTCTTCGATTGGCGAGTAAAATTTATCCCAGTCTGTACTTGTAAGTGAGAGTCCACTGACAGATTTCCAGCTGTCTGCCCACAAATTTTATACAGTTACAAATACAAGTATAACCATAAAGAAATTCGTCGTCACAAACCTTTTACACATGCAATGTTTTGAAAATAAAATAACTTATAATTGAACGCCCTGAGTGTGTACCTGTCAATACAGCCATTTTGGGTAAAATATTTGGAGTTTTACTCAAATTATTCAGTAAATTTGTGGCGAAAAGGGGGGTCTAAATCTGTCATTGCAATTTCTGTTATGACACGATACGTGCCTATACATAATCAAGTACATTTCAAGGGGACTAAAACGAATAAAAGAGGGAAGATACAGAGACGTCAAAAGCATTCTATTGGGGGGTTAAACTTATCTTTCCCCAGAGAGTACATTTGAGAATATGGCGTAACAGTAGTGGAATAATTTTAGCCCTGATAAAACAATGAGAGCGTTGATTTCCTAATTTAATTGATTTTTTTTTACTATCTTGGAAAGGGGGATGTTATGCAAGATCTTTGCACGTGTCGATCCTTGTAAAAACCCGAGCTTTGAGTTGATTAGATGCCATCATCTCTTGAGAATCAGAAGTTCTGTTCTGATTTCATACAAAATAATTATGTCAGTCGTTATTGGAGACATAAGTAAACAAATGAATGTCTGCGTGATTTTCAATTCAATTTTTAAACCAACCCCCCAACCCCCGAAAAATCACACCCGACTCGATCAAGAAATTCGTTTTTGTTTCCATTAACATTTTCTTACTCTCTCGTACAAATGATTTCAACTGTTTTCGAGTTTGAACAGGACCCATACTAATATAACTTATAATATATGCGAAGTATGAGTGTGTTACTACCCGGAAGTTGTCATATTCACACTAAATGTAAGAATACAAAGAGAGATAACTCACGTTTTCGGAAAGGCCTATATGGCGACCGCCATAAACTTATCCGGCAGCAGGATAAGTGTAACACCCCCCCCCCCTCCTCTCAGTTTAACACACCCACACCCCTAAGATTTACATGACAGACGCCAATAATAATTTTTTTCCGTGTTTCGATGTATAGCGGAAAAATATTGTAATATGTATACGGTGTGACCGTTGGACCGAGCGAAGCATGTATTGTAATGTCCATTGGAGTGTCCCAAGTGGTAATCATAATTCCGTTAAGTATGGTAGGTTATGATTCATTTAAAAATATATATTTTTAATGAAATTTTCCTTGCGCTAAAAACCCAGTAACATCTCAATATTAAAGGGGTTTATATGGGGACAACAGTTTTACAGGATCCGCCTATTCATTGAACGCGGGAAATAAAACACAAGGCGACGTAAACTGTGTATTGTGACGTCACATTTAGCCTCAACCTATTTCTCTTTTTCAAAGCAAACAATTATAAACAACAATAAAACATTCCGTATGCAATGAAAAAAGCCGTTATAAAACTAAACAAAATTAACCAATAAATTCAAAATGGTAAGAATGTAACAGTAATTTTATCGTATATTCTTATTTAAAGAAACTCATGAACTCGTTCATCTATTTAGTCTTATTACGGTTTTATATGTAATTATTTGCTAAAACCTGTTACAATGATAATTATACTATTCACTTTGAACAAACTGAGTGTTTAAATTACGAATTGCAGGTCAGAGTCTTCTATTATTGGCATTCAAAATAAAACACGAATAACTGTTGAAGCAGGTAATGAAAAAATAAATGGCGGCGCCCATATGGATCACGAAAATTTCAGTGAACGTATATAGAGATTGTCTCTTTTTCTTTTGTTGATTTTGACTTTTTTCTTTTACATACGTGTTACCTTTAGAGCCTTGCTTCGCGGACGGGCCTTCGGCCCGTCCGAGCTTCGCTCGGTATAAAAGGGTTTTTAGTCATGTGATGTATGCTATTCGTGGGCTGATAATTTTCAGCCAATGAAAATGCTTGCGATGCATAGTGTTCAATTGTGTGTCTCAGGTGGTCATTCTCTAGCCGCCTTTCGAGCTGTGAACTCAAGTTTTTCTTATTTTCAATATAATGAAAATGTGCTGAAATAGGATTTGCAGTAATATAGGATGCCCAGTTTTCAGAGTTTTTTGGTTCCAAAATTCAAGGGGTTTCATCTCTGTTTTCCCCTGGGCTTCGTATATTACATAACTTTTTCCCCCAAAGAATATTCGAAAATAATTGTGAAGATGAATCTTGCACAATGTATAGACACTGTTATTTTTTATGAATATACATTATAAGTGAATGTCATATATTAATAAATAGTCGGCGTCTAATAACTACGACGGGCTCTCGGCAAAATATTATAATTTTGATTTTGTCATCAAATATGGAAATATAGTGGATACTTATATGATGGCTCACCAGATAATTCTATGTGACGGTCACCAGAAACTTATTTGGCGGCCGCTATATTATAATAAAGGCAGATAAATATTAATCTCACCTGGCACCAACCGGTTTCAGTATTATAATATACATGTACTAGACTTAGTGATACAGTTTGAATAATATTTTAATTTCATAATTATGCTATAGTTTACACTATTCATAAAGGAATAAGTGTTGAGTAAAAACGTGGATTGAAAGGCTGGTATTGTGCACAGCTGGATTGATTTGGTGAACATTTTCTACTTTATTTCCTTGGTTGTTACTTTTCATTTGTGTACACATTTAATCACCGACCACGTTGGCCCCACCCTGATGCCAAAACCCCTACCCCTTGGATCATGAAATTTAAGGGCTGCCTGCTAATTCTAAATATCAATTTAACATCAATAGCATTAAAGAAGATGTGGGGTTTTAAAAAAATGTTTCACACATAAATACAATGTACCAAGTTTGGCTCAGCTCTGAAGTCAGAACCTTTACCCTCGGGATCATGAAATTTACAATTTTTGTAGAGGCCTTCCTGCTCTACATCACTATGCATATGTTTCTTACAGATACAGATAGTTTATTGCCAAATAATGGACCCCTAAGGGCATAGACATTTAAACATTGCAATTAAGTACAATATGTTTGAACGACAACTAAAGGTGACAAGGGACGATGCATAGGGAACATACTGTTATATAGATAAAAATATTGTTATTGTATCTATATTCATTCGAATTCACCTTTCAATCATAAGAATATAAATCATATAAAAGGTAAACAGATTTGCCCCACCTCGTACCAAAAGTTGGGGTTCAAGAATATTCATACATTTGTAAAACCCCATGTACCTGTAATACATATACCTGTACATAATATGTAGACTCTCGTACATGAACTATTCACAATACATGTACAAGTTTATGAATTTGGAAACAGATACAAGTATTAATGGATTTTCATTATTCATTAACTATATAAATTGTCCAAGTCTCGTAGACATTTGAAATTAAAAGATTCTTCATTTATTGTCTTTAACATTTCTAGTCTTTCAAAATTAAACTTATCACAACACAATAGAAAATGCATTTCATCACCCACAGCACCAGAATCACAATGTGAGCATATTCTAAGATATGCAGGTATATTTCTGTATCTACCAGTTTCAATTATTAATTTATGACATGAAACTCTGAACTTCTTCTGTAGCCATAATTTTTGATAATTGACAAATAATTCTCTCTTTGAATAAAAACATTTGAACTTAGTGTATGTTCTAAGCTTAGAATTTATATGCTCATGTCTAGTATCCACCCAATGGGTCAAGTATAATGGTCTGAGAGCAGTATGTACTTGTTTCTTAAAAGTGTTCCCAGATACAGTCTTTGTTTTCGTAGAATTTATATTTGGGAAATATGCAAGAATGGCATATCATTTATAGAGCTAAACCAGGAAGGAATGTTAATGTCATGAAGTTCCTTAGATGTTGTGTATGCATTTGATATTATGGTGTTAAAAGGTTCTCTGTTTTCTAATCGGTACCAATAATTCAACATATAGCGTAACAAGTTGTAGGATAGAGGAAATCTACCAAGTTCTGAAATAACTCCAAAAGTTGATGCTTTCTTATGAACACCCAATATTTGTCTACAAAACGTAATATGCAATTTTTCACATTTTGAATTTTTCAGAATATTGATTACACTTTTATCTTTTCTAAACTTGAATGAAAATGGGTTGAAAGATCCCCAAATTTCACTACCATATAAAAGCACAGGAGTAATTGTGTGGTCAAAAATATGTATAGCTACGTTAGTTCAATTTTATTAGCAAGGTTAAAGTTTTTAAAAAGTAGGTCAAACTCTTAAGGTCAAGAGTAAAAAATGTTGGTAACCACGGAAAGGTCTTGTCACAAGGAATATTCATGTGAAATATCAAAGCTCTAGCACTTGCTGTTCAAAAGTTATTAGGAAGATTAAAGTTTCAGACAGAATGACAGAATTATGGAATGACAGAAAGGACAAAAACAATATGCCCCCCCCCCCCCCAATCTTCGATCTCGGGGGGCATAAAAAGTCCCAAGTTTCGACCCAAGTTTATTGTGAGATAAAAAGTGTTTGTTCAACTTAAAGTAAGCTTTCATTGCTTTTTTGTACAATTCCGTTTGTGCAAGAGTGAAAGATCCAGAAGCTGTGAAATGGATTCCCAAATATTTGTATTGTTGAACACAGTCAATTGTGTTATTGTCAAACATGACCTTTTCCTGAATAAATCTGCCAGCCTTGTTAAAATAAGTACTTTGGTTTTAATGGGATTTACAGATAAGCACCAGTCCTTACAAAACTTGTTTAGATTATTATTATTTAGTGAAGTAGATAGAAGTACAATGTCATCAGCATATAACGTCAAACAATTAACAGACTAATCATTTAGAAAAACACAATCAGTGCAATCTTGGGAGTACTTGGGCAGATCATTGATAAAGATTTTGAATAAATTTGGGCTTAAATTATATCCTTGTTTCACTCCTAGTTTTACTGGCATTGAGTCAGGAACAAAATTGTTACATCTAATTGAACTATTGCTGACTTCATACATTTTCTTAACAATATTGTAAAAGAAGTTACATATGCCTAGTTCTAAAAGTTTAAGCTTAACGCCAGTGTGTATTACAGTATCAAAGGCTTTCTGGAAATCAATAAAACAGGAATATACTCTTCCATCTTTGGGGTTACAGTATTTATCAATAATTGTTTTTAAGCTAAACATATGATCAGATGTTCTAGCCGCTTTGGTAAATCTCAGCTGGCAGCTAGCTATAACTTTGTTTTTAGTCAGGAATTGTTCTAATCTTTCATTCAGAATACTATTGAATAATTTGCCAATTGCACTAGTAACATTAATTTCTCGATAATTGTTAGGATCAGATTTGGTGCCAGATTTGTGTATGGTTGTGATATAACATGAAGCCCACGATGTAGGGTAGATGCTTTGAGAAAAGCATAGGTCTAATAATTTATTTAAAGCAGGGAGAAGTAAATGGTTACCTGCTTTCAGCATATGATTAGAAATATTGTCTAACTCGGGAGATTTGTTACATTATAATTTTGTTAGAGCTGCTGAGATTTCAGCTTCAGTAATTGTATAGTCAAGCTCATTGAAACAAATGTTGTTCTTGTCTATTTTAGAAAGTTTAATATCCAATTCCTGTAATCTATGATGAAACTATTCCTTAATGCTGTTTAGGTTCTTGAAATGAGAATACCAGGTTGTAGGATCAATATGTTGTTGACATATTTGCT
This sequence comes from Ostrea edulis, assembly GCF_947568905.1. NCBI lineage: Eukaryota > Metazoa > Mollusca > Bivalvia > Ostreida > Ostreidae > Ostrea > Ostrea edulis. The sequence continues at coordinate 46,401,071 of NC_079169.1, read as the reverse complement.
TTCATCTTCTTGAAGATCATTAATTAGTTTCCAGTATTGTTTTGGGTCATTATTGTGAAGGTTTTCTATTTGATTCAAAATTGACTGCCTGTAATCTTTTCGAGTCTTTTTTAATGTTTTTGTGTAAATTCTATATAGTTTGTAGTAGTGGTCTTTAACATACGGGTCACTAGGATATGACGAATAGACTTTACCATAGTTAATAAGATTGTAAGATTGTGCCTCAAAGACCTAAGGTCCTTATTAAACCACTTTTTTTTGGTTTGTGGTGTGATTTTGATTTTTTTCCTGATCAGAGATTGAGAAGAGGCACTTATCAAAATGTCAGAAAAATTGCTAACTATTCTATCAACCATTTCCTGTGATTTGGTAGGAGTATTGCATGTTTGATAGAATTCACGTAATCGGGATTGAATTTCAGAAGTGTTCAAAGCATTTGAAAAAATTCTGGTGAATCATTAGTCCAATGAAAATTTGGCAATAAAGTATGTGTATTCATTCGGTCAGAACTCTTTTCAATTTGGAATCTAGCTGATATAGTCCAAGACAATTTGCAATGGGTATCAGATGATGTAGGTATAAACTCAGACACTCTAAAATACAAAATATCATTCAGTATCCGTTCAGATACTATTGCATAATCAACAGTACTGGATCCATTTGGAGTAAAACAAGTGAAAATTCCAAACATATCACCAAAACGTCTTCCATTTAAAAATCTTAATTGATTTCCAATACACATATCAATTACATCTCTACCTCTTCTATCTATTATACAATCTTTGCAAGATCTGTGAATTAACTGATTGTTTGCAGAGTAATCATCAAATAATGGAAGAAAATAAACACTATCATCAACAATAATACCTGTCTCAGATCCAGTTCTGGCATTAAAATCTCCACATAGAATGATATTGCCCATACCTTTGTATCTTACAATGTCTTGCTCTAAACAATCAAGAATATCATAGTCAAGTTTTTGAATGTAGGTAGACACTGTGAGAGGTACATGAATTAAACTTATGTATAGATCTTGGTACAAGTTGAAAAAGATTTTGTCCAGTTTGATCCATTGATAATCTTTGCAAGTATTTGGTAAGATTGTGATTTGTGTAAGCATTTTCTTATTTATATACCCAGTCTCCATAGTATCGATTCTTGTGTTTGGACTATTATCTACATATTGATGAAAATGATAAGAACACAGACTGCACATGTGCAGTTGTAGAGAAGGTGATTATTGAAAACCGGTCAATTTTTGGCAGTTTTTTCTATCCCAAAGGCCCTAGGGGTGCAGGAATTCTGAAATTTACAAATTATGTTCGTAATCCCCTTGTCCCAAAGATGTTTCATACCAAAGTTCTGTGGCATCTGTGGTACAGAACAAAAGGAATAAATATGGATACGAGGGCTGTTCGATATGTAATGTGTAATGTACGATATCTCAAAAACATTCGACTCAAATAGTGAAATGAACATTACATCCCTTCAAAGTATTCTCCGTGGTTTGAAATACACAATTTCAATCTCTGAATCCATTTCTGAAATGCGTCACGGTACGCTGATTGAGGTAGACCTCTGAGACACTGACTGATGGCTGAGCCAAGAGCTTGTCAGGAATTGTAACGAAGACCAGATAAGAACTTTTTAAGTTTTAGGAAAAGGAAAAAGTCGCATGGGGCTAGCTCTGGAGAGTATGGTGGATGTGACAAGACGGTAACCTTCAAAATTTGCCTCACAAGCTCAGATGCATGTGATGGAGCATTATCATGAAGTAGACGAACATGCCTAAATCCTGACACAGGGCATCGTTTATGATATTTCTTAAGCTTTTTTAGTATAACATCTCGGTAATACCGACCTGTAACACTTGTGCCCTTCGGCACCTGAATTTGTACGGCTATACCATCACATGAGAAGAATATACAATAAAGAACCTTCTTTGTGCTTATGGTTCATTTGGCAACTACAGACCTTCTATCGTGTTTAGTTAGCCACATTTTGTTTCCAATTTTTCTTACTGGTTCGAAATAGTGAACCCATGTTTCGTAACCAGTAACAATGTTTGCAAATTGTCTTTCATTGAATTTGGGAAACATTTTGAGTAATTGCTTAGCGGTTTGTACTCGTACCCGTTTTTATTCATCTGTCAATATATATGCAGTATCCATCTGGCAGAATCGAAATCTTTCGTACTTTCAAAATACGCTTCAAAATGAAATGCACCCACGATAGCAATATGCCAACAGCTTTGGCAATATCACGAATCGTGTATCTGCCATCACTTTCAATTATTTCCCTGACTTTCGAGACATTTGCCTTACCTGTTACAGTCACAGGTCAGCCATATTTTGCTGCATCTTTGACGGACTCTGTGCCAGTCAGAAATTTCTTTTTCCACCTTCGAACTGTCTCATAAGTTAACTTACACATAAATACTGTATACTAAGTTTGGTCCCACCCTTTAGTCAGAACCCCTACTCTGGGGATCATGAAATTTACAATTTTGGTAAAAAGACTACCTACTCTATCCATTTAGTTTCAATTTAGTATCAATAGCACTAAAGAAGATGTTATTTTTAAAGTGTTTTAAACATAAAAACTATATACCAAGTTTTACCCCGCCCTGAGGTCAGAACCCCTACCCCGAGGGACATGAAATGTACAATTTTGGTAGAGGCCTTCCTGCTCCACATCTATATGCATTTAGTTTTTCTTACACATGTGCGGTTCTAGAGATGAAGATGTTTGGAAATTGGTCACTTTTGGGCAGTTTTTGCCCTGCCCTTAACGCCTCAGGGGTGCTGGAATCCTGAAATTTACAATTTATGCCCTTTTTTTCCAAATATAATTCATATCAAAATTTGAAAAGAATTGGAATGATAGTTATCAAGAAGGTAAAAATTGTCTATTTTCACACATTTAATAACTGACCATTTTGGCCCCACCCTGATTCTAAAACCCCTACCTCTGGGATCATCAAATTTACAATTTTGGTAAAGGAATGCCTGTTCTTTCTAAATATCTATTTACTTACAATTTAATATCAATAGCACTAAAGAAGATGTTATTCAAGTGTTTTACACATAAACACTATATACTGAATTTGGCCCCGCCCTGGGGTCAGAACGCCTACCCCAGGGATCATGAAATTTACAATTTTGGTAGAAGCTTTCATGTCTACATCACTATGCATCTAGTTTCTCTTACAGGTGTGTAGTTCTTGAGAAGAAGATTTTGAAAATTGGTCAATTTAAGGCAGTTTTTGCCCCGCCCCTTGGGTCCCAGGGGTGCTGAAGTCATGAGACTTAAAATTTATGTCTCCCGTGGCCTAATGATGCTTCATACCAAATTTGAAAAGAATTAGAAAAGTAGTTATTAAGAAGAAAATAAAAATGTTCAATTGTTAATGCACGACGGACGACGACAACCAATTGCAATAGGTCACCTGAGATTACTGAGGTGACTTAAAAAATATGTAGAGTTTGTATATTTAAAAAAATCCGTCTCTGACTGCCATTTATCTTTCTGAGGCTCTTCAAGGTCAAACTCCAGTAAAAGTAATTGTTTTACAGAGCTCATTTCCCCTTGTATTACATGTACATGTGTATTGGGAATTGGAATTGTGGTGTAGGTGTTACATCAAGGTTTGCAAGCATTTTCGATGAATTGCATGTATCCCACATTGATAGAGACTATTTAATGTAGTAATATTTCGATTGTATGATCGAAATGATTGATTGCTTCATTAGCCCTGAATCAATTTCAAGTGGCGACATATAGCCGCACCTTTTAGAATTCTGGTCAAGATAAATATCTCTAATTTACAATGAAGTAGTGTTCAGGTTAATTGGAGTGTAAACAAGGGATAAATATAACAGCAATTGTTCTTGTTTGACAAAGTGCGTTTATAATTAATGATTCCATTTTAAGCGCTAGAAGCACGAATTATTGTCAATATAAGAAATTTATAAACAGGTTCTTCTTTATGACCGAAAGACATGTACGTTTACGTGAGATAGATATTTTTGAAATGTTAAAGTTGCTCCTTGTGCATTTCCACTGGGATTCATTGTGCGTACGCACTAGAAGTCATGTGCACACAGTATTAATCGTTGTAGTGATAACAGGAAGTACATGCACTTTTGTTGAAATGTGCAATAGATTCCGGTAATCAGTGCAACATTTTCTATGAAACAAGTGATTGAAAGACTATTCCACTCATCAATTTTTCTTACTGAACTGTCTTTAAATCATATTTGTGAAGTAAAAGTAAAATGTTGAGGGTGCTAGGGCGATCGCAACTACAAATACATAAGAAAAATCGAACATTCTTTCTATTAGGAGTGTACGTGGGTTCCACTTCATGCTTGCAAATGTTTCTAAGGGGTCCAACCTATATGCCATTATATTTGGACGTTTTGTAAGAGTTATTTCTCTTTCCCATTCGATCGATTTTGATTAAAGAAATTCGTTGTGGTTGAAAAGTGGAGGATATGCAGCACAATGTTTTGAAATTGAGAACTTTGAAATTCACTTTCTTTACTCAAAAACGCAGTTTTAGTAGAAAGTAATCTGGGGTGGGGGAATTGAAATCTGATGGCAGACCTACCTTGAAGAACTTCAACGCCAAAGTTCATGGTAAAACATGTGATTAAATTGTTGGAAATGCTGTTACGTCCAACTTAGAAGGTTAATTTCAACATTGTAGGTAATACATTATACGTTCGATGTGAAAATATGAAAAATTCATATTATATATAAAATTGTTCTTCCCTGTAGGTCCTCTTTAGTTACGGTAACAATAACCCTGAATTGATCCTTTGCTCGGAGTCTGTTGGCATTCGTTGTCGTTAACGGTTCACGTTTTCATCTTTTGTAGAACCATTTCAACCAAACTTTGCACCACCATGATTTGAACAAGCTTGAGTCTATACTATGCCAGGAAGCTTTGATGTAAATATTAACTTTTCTGGCCCAGTAGTTTTTGAGAAGATTATTAAAGACCCTACCTTAATTTTGCCGTTCCTTTATTATCTCTCCTTTGTGGCCCATCATTTGAACAAACTAAGGATAATGAAAAGGCGAAGATAACGAACAGTGTTCAATCTCATGACTCCCATAAGGAATACAAAAAAGGGTGGGACAAACACGGACCCTGGATATACTAGAGGTGGGATCAAGGAGTAAGCATTCCCTGTCGACCGTTCACACCCGAAGTGAGCACTTTATCTTCATCAGGTATAAGGAGTAATCCGTAGTCAAAATCAGTGTGTCTAGAACGGCCTAACAATTGGTAAGACACACGCCAGACAGCATTTGACACAATGACAGGTTGAATTGGCAAACTATGTCGTTATAACGTTTGCGAAATGTTGACTTTAAACTAAACTGTTGAAATTCCTGTAATATCAACTTGTTTGTCAGTAATCTGCCTCGATTTAGAAACTGATCATACGCAGATCTAGCTCTTGAGTATCGAATCAGTTGAAATATGTAAACACTATATGCAGGTGGTAATAGAATATTGCTACATAAATATGGGAAGTTGACGATGGATAAGCTGAAATTATCCCGTTTGCAATAAAGTTGATTAGTTAGTTTGCCGTTGATATATCTTTTCAATAAAACACCGCAGTACGAAACAGATGTGGAGAACTCTATGACGTCTATTGTTTCGAGTTCACTGGAATACATGTATATCGAATCGACATATGAATGTAATGATTATTGTTTATAGATAAAACGTCGATATATCTAAATGTTGAGTTGAAGGCCACAACAAGAATTTTTTTCTTCTCAGATAGAAGCTTTTGAATAAATACTGCCTCATAAGAATATAAGAAGGTCGGTTAACAAAGGAGTACAAATCGTGCCCATGGGGATTCAAACCGACTGTTGGAAAACCTGATCACCAAAAACTACGGAGATATTGTCAATGAGGAACTCGAGCATATTTATCAATGCAAATTCACAGTACTTGTGCGTGGAATCGGAATTGTGTTTAACAAAGCTGTTTATGGATGACTGATCACTAAATATGAATATTTTCCCTCATTGAGCTTTACTCTGGTTGAAATGGAATATGGTCAGTTACCTGTATATATATAGTATCAGAAGCACCCAGGTGTGAACAAAAATATCTTTTATTTTGATCACCTTTAAAGAACGTGGACTTAAGTGTGACACATTGTACCATAGTTTGGCGTGCTTTCTTTTGTTAAAAGTGTGGGTTATCTGTACATAACCCACACTTCTCTTCAAACCCCGCCCACATTCTCGAAAAAAAAACCCAACATCACTGTCCACTGTATGAAGTTCCTAAAGATCAAAATTGCACATATCAAACACGGATAACTGACTCGGACTAAGTTCTCCAAATACATTATAAATATTTGCACTGAATCTCACTTAAACCTTGATACAAGATAATATCGTCAATGAAACGTCCCAAAGACTTTCTATTTCCATCTTCTCCTCAAGTCGAGAAACACGTGTACGTAGAAATACGGGTATCATTTATAAAGAGTTTTATAAAAGACCCAGTCACGTGATAAGAACGCGTTTGAGAGATAAACTTGTTTAGCGGACAGAGTGAATAAGACTTGTGTTTCTTTTATGGTTTCGCATCTTACAATTCTTAATTTTCTCTCTCTCTTATGTTTCACCATTTTTTAAAATCTATTGTATATACATGTAAATGTTTTTCCAGCCAATTTTGTCAAAATATGTATTAGAATGAAGGATATCAAATAGGATTTTCAAAAGAGTAACCACCATCATCAGTTGAATATATTGCTAAATTTTTAAAAAGAAAAATGCACAAATATGGGTTCTTAGAATTTTATTTGAATTTTTAAATTTCAATTCTTTAAAGCCAACACCGGTACTAAAAGTCGGAGAATGCGTAAATATTAAATAAAAATATCAAAACCAACAGTCCAAACATTTATATGCACTTTAAAAACGGCCTTTTAAAAACAATTAATGAACATACATTTTTCGGTGATAGAAAGTCATTATGATAGAAATATATGGTGTACAAAGTGTAATGTAAAGATATAACAATTAGCATCATATTGTAAACAGGCGACCGCGCTTCCGAAAGCTATAATAAAATATAATGAATAATAGTAAACTATGGTACAAGTCACTTACCCTATATAATATTGTTGATTATGTGCAGATACCCGATGGGCGTGGCCATAATGACACTCGGGAGCTACGCTCCCTCGTGTCATTATGACCACACCCATCGTGTATCTGCACATAACCAACAATATCATATGGGGTAACTACTACATATTCCATTTAAACTCTCGTAGCCTTTTGACTAATTCGGAAAATAACCCTCATCCATCACATCTTAAAGGATGCCTGGACGAGGGTTCCATTTCCTCTTTCCATTTTTGTTGAAGAAGCAGCTGTCTATAATGTCAAAAAGTCTAGTCTTTATTTATCGCTATGAATGGTCATATACAATGTAAAGTGTTGAAAAGTCATACGTTTTGATGTTGTTGAATTGAGAAAAGTTTTGGAATTTCAAATTAACTAAAACTTCATTGGAATTTTTTAGAATCCACATTTGATTTATACAACTTCTGGCATACGTAAGGTAAACGTGTGGTATCGTGTAAACTTAATATAATTTATTACATGTCGAATTAACACACATGTGTATAAACTGACAGAATATACTGGACGTGTTGTATAGATATTTCAGAGGGGGAGTAGGCCTACAAAAGATTTTAACAGACGAACTAATAAAAAATAAAATAATGAAAAGAAAAATTACTACAATTTCATAAATTGAGGGGTGGGATGGGGGTAAGTTTTTCTGCGTTATTCAACATTTAGTAACATCTTTTTCTGCATAATTCCCTTCTGCCAGAAAAGGGTAAGGACATTGATTTATTGTATCAATATAGCTCAGAAAAATAACCTTGCTAGAAAAAGGGGAAAGGGTTGACAGGACACCCTTGATACTATTTGCCAGTATATAGACTCCTGCACGATTAAGTTTTGCATTATGTTTCAAGAGAACTGGCATATATTTTTATTGTATAATTATGTAAAAGTGACACAAGGCCTTGATAAGAATGATTGTAAAACTCATTCTTACATGTGTTCCTGGCATGTGCTTCCCGTAACATGAAATATCTTGATCGCGAGCTCAAAGCACCGCGAGCTGTAATCATAGCGAGAGAGAGAGAGAGAGAGAGAGAGAGAGTTAAACAAAACATATTGAGAAATAAAGAGGTAGGGTGGGTGTTTCTCGAAGTTTCCACGAGTGTCCAAACGGCGGCTAGCAGGCGTAATATAACATAATCTAGATCTCGAACAAATCTGCGGTGCACAAGACCAAACAACCCCATGATCAGCAGAATGACCCTACAACAAAAGGTAAAACGATTTATTGTCGGACACACCTCTCTCTCCCTTTCTCTAGAGGACTGGACGAAAATAAATCACATAGACAACAATGACACCACCACCACCACCAACATCAATTCTTTCAATAGTAACAAAACTACTACCAACCAAAACAACAATAACAAATACCGTGATCATAATGAATCTTTAAAACAAATTATACAACAGAACAAGTAGAAGACGAAGTAGATTGAAATGTCATGCTTATAAGATCCAGAGAACCTTTTGAGGTCATAGCTAAAGAAGAAGAGAGGAGAGGAGAAGGAGTTAACAAACAGGGCCAGTTTGTATACAAATGATGTTTCCAAATAGTTGCAGCAAGGGGGACGCCAATTGTGTGAGGTTATGCCCAAATCGTAGCCAGCGACGATTTGGGACGGGCGACTATTTGGGGTGTTACATAAGAAACCCCAAATCGTCGCCGGCGACGATTTGGGACGGACGACGATTTGGGGTTGAACACAGTTTGAGATGAAAATTTTCAAATTTCATTTTGAATATTTAGAATGCTTCAATAAGGTATGACTAATAGTCAGCAAACATTTGAGTGTCAGTTGTCGAGGTACATAGGAGATACAGAGCTCACAATTCTTTGTTATGTAAACAAGGCTCGTGCCATGTGTTTGTTTACATAGGTTAAATATACTAGTAAACGTTTCGTTCGTTTAAAGCAGATTTTTCAAATTACAAGTTAATTCTGAACACAATTAAACAGTTTCTAATGTTTGACACATCTTATTTTGTTTCAAACATAATATTTTCTATTGAGCAATCTATATTTAAACAAAAACTTGGCACGAACCTTGTTTACATAACTAGGAATTATGAATGCTGTGTCTCACATGTAACTCAACAATTTATATTCGGTTAACGATTGGAAATACTTTAGTTAAACATTTTAAATAATAAAAAAAGAAAAACAAAATTTTAAAATTTTCAGCTCAAATCGTGTCCATGTCCCTTATTATTCAAGCATTCCCAGGTAAATAAATGTAAATTCAAGTTTGCTCAATTCAATGGCCCCGGAATTAGGGTGGGGTGATAGCAGAAGATAAAAGTTTGATATGGGAACATACAGGAAATCAATTAAAAAAATCTTTTCGAGATTAGCAGGGCCACTCTAAATCATATCAAAATACAAACGTTTCTAAAGTGAATAAACCTGGAGGGGGTATTGTTACTGACCAGTCTGTCTGAACCTTTCACATAACTAGCTCACAACTTTTCAATGGTGAGTGATAGGGGATCTCATATTTCATGTATGTATTCCTTGTGACAAGATCTTTCTTTGGTTCCAACGTTTGTGACCTTTACCTTCTTTGGCCTACTTTTAAGAAAACTTAACCTAGGCAATACCTCCTGAAATATTCGTCCACTTCTACTTCATACTTAGATATTTTATTGAAAGTAGACATTAACGGCAAACTGACAACTCAACTGTATGACAAACGGGATGATTTCAGCTTCTCTATCGTCAACTTTCCATATTTATGTAATATCCCATTATCACCTGCACATGGTGTTTATATCTCGCAACTGATCTGATACGCTAGCACTAAGAGCTTGTTCTGCGTATAGTCAGTTTTTAAATCGAGGCAAGCTACTGACAAACAAGTTGATGATATAGGGGTTTCAACAGTCTCGATTGAAGTTAGCATTTCGCAAATTCTATGGTCGTTACAACGATCTAGTTCGTCAATACAACCTATCATTGGGTAAAATGCTGTCTGACGTGTTTCATACCGATTGTTAGGCCGTTCTTGGCACATTGATTTTGACTACGGATAACTCCGTTTACCTCACGGCGGGTGTGACCGGTCGACAGGGGATGCTTATTCCTCCTAGGCACCTGATCCCACCTCTGGTGTGTCCAGAGGTCCTTGTTTGCCCAACTATCTATTTTGCATTGGTTTTAGGAGTTATGAGATTGATCACTGTTCGTTATCTTCACCTTTCATTCAAAACAGGGCTTTCATATTTTGAATAGATTTCTTATGGCAAGAAATTTAATTTGATGCCATAAAGTATGATCTTGGAGTTTGACAAAGATTTGAAAACTTGCTCATACCTTTGAATGATGAGTGATGTATATTTCATTTTGGCGTATGCATTTCTTAACATTTTTCTACGTACAGTACCAAACCTTTTGAATTTGTATAATCTTGACCTTCGATTGTACTTCTATTAACTGAGGATTAACCTAGTAGGCAATATCCCATGAACTGTTTAAGGCAGGGCTTTCATATTTTGTATATAGATTCCCCATGGCAAGACCTTGCATTTCAGTCCATGATATCTGACGTTGTGACCTATTATTATGGTTACGTCGTGACCCTTTAGGGTTAGGTTGGGGCCATAATGTGAAGTCAAATGTTTTCGTGGGAATAAGACTGCATAGAATATTTTTAAAATCACAATAACTGAACAACGCCAAGGTGACTCAGATGAGCAATATGGCCCATGGGTATCTTGCTTTTCCCTTGCCGCATTCATAACCAAACATTTATGGAATCCTTTTTAACATGAACATTTGGATAGGGAAGTAAAATAGATGTATCTACTGCGACAAGCGCTCAGCCTTCGGCCGCAAGTGGCATGCATTGGTCAGAATTTGTGGTACTTTACCTTCCGCTGCATCGTCGGAACCCATCGGGTTTCTCTGCATTAGTTTAACGGAGAGAAAACCCTTGGGTTCCGACGGTACTTCCGCTGATGAAATATAGAATTGACATTTTTTTCGAATGAGACGAAAAACAACATACAAAGAAAAAATGTACACTGAATATAAACATATACATGTATCGAAACCACTCTCTATTCGAAAAGCTGGCCCTGGATTACACACATTATAAGCACGTCTTGATTTGACCTTTTCCCACAAAACATTCATTTTTATTGTATCTCTGTTTTCCAAGATTTAAGAACAATTAACACTTAATGTGATTTGATATTCCGCAATATTATGTGAATCACGATACGTGTATCTCCCATGAAGGCATTAGAATGCGAGGATATTAAATATTATTGTATTAAGTACAATATTAATGTTCTAGACAGACCGACGGAAGAATACAGACACAGACAGACTTTAATCATTAAATCTCACTAATTCCCACGCCCCTATTTGTTGATAGACAGAAAAGGAATAAAATATAATGTGCCGTACAACGATTTCTGATACGCGACACCGTCACGGGGACTAAGTAATTAGTGTTCAATTACCGGGTGCCAAAACAAATTTTGTTGCTTTGACACTGATTAAACTTCAATATAAAAGGAAAACGCTGTTAATTGATTGTGCATATTTTATTTGTCACTCAGGACAGATACAAAAATAGATTCGGACGGAAAATATATTATCACTCAAAAGAAAAAATATCTGTAATACTTTTGAAACAAAATGCCCACCTTTAAGTGACGAGCCAGTGTTTGACATGGACACACAATGCATGCACCATACAAATGAAATGGATAAACTAATATTATATTATTGTACTCCTACAATGATTGATACACACGTTTCATCTTATAGACAGATAATCACTCATGAACTGTGAACAAAATATGTGCAAAAAATGATAAGATGAAATGTTTAAAATCATAAAAAATGTTATTAAACATTGCTAACAATGCGTTGGTAGACGCATATAAAATTCTGTACGAGATATTACATTTTATCATATGCTTTTCAATGAGTTACATAGAGAATACTGTACATACTAAAATCCACATCTTATATCATCCGCCCGAGGGCGGAAAACCCGAGGGTTGATATTGGGCCTCTGGCCCTCGGGCTGATATGGGGCCACTCGGTCTGATATGACATATGATATGGATTTTAGCATGTAATATTCTCTATTTATCATATACTTGGTAATGATTATGTACATGTATGCAGCTTTGGAATTGTGCTATAGGGATGACGTCACAATAGCCGATATCAACAACCGGTCCGAAAACCCACATACATATCAGATCATTGTGCAAAAATGCATACCATTCCGAAAATCACGTTTTCAGAAATAACAATCAAGGTATCAAAGTATTTACCAGGTTGAATTAAAGTATCAAATAGTTTACAGCTGTAAATCAATGTGTGGGAGTTTTTACCATAATTAATCAATGTATCAAAGATTTACCATAATAGTAAATCAATGTACCACAGTTTTTACCTGAGTAACACATTGTATCAAGGTTTTTTCCCTTGATAATCTACCAAATATTCCATGATATATCTTTAAAATGCTAAAAAGTACCCGCATTGGATTCTAGGACTCCAAATCAAATTATAAAATTAAACACCAGAAACACTTTATCGTTCGTGTACAATAGGTTCAGTATATGGTAAATAGAATATTACATGCCAAATCCTCGGGTCCAATATCAATCCTAGGGTCTTCGGCCACCGGGCTGATATGGGGCCACCCTGGCGCCATTCGGGCCAATATGACACATGTGTGCATGTATATGGTATGGATTTTAGCATGTAATATTATCTATGTAACTCATTGAAAATGATATTCAGTAATGCTGTAACACGATATCCATTAATTTGGGAACACTATTACGGTAAAATAAAGCTAGCACAAATACCAAAAGTTCATTTTACGCATTCAAAATTAGCAGCTCAATATATTTATACAAATGCAGCAAGCATCACTTCAAGCCTACATGTTAAGGGACAGATCCAGAAAATTGTCAATGAAGGGATGCGACCATACTTTGATACTTTTTTCATCTAGTAAGATGATTGTGGACCCAAAGCAGCACAACGCAAGTTACGTTTTTCTTTAAAACTCCAAAAATAAGGAGGTGCGAGTCTTTAATTAGTTAGCAACTAAATCCGACTAGTTCATTGTCAGCGGCTAAGATATCAGAATGACACGGACAATATATTATTCATTCCATCAATTTTGTTTCATGGTACGTTGTGATTCTAGTAAGTGTAAATAAATTAAGCATAAAGACGGATTTATCATTTTTTATGAACAAGGCTGTGTGTATTTGCCTAATGGACTGACTGGTAAATAAATACCAGTCCTTAAATACATGTACATATAGCCACTCAACCCTGTATTATGGTGATGATGATAACAGTTAAATAGAATACAGATCTAATATATAAATACGTATCAATAAATCTACCGGAAACTTGGTTCTAGGACACATGAACAAATGATGAAAAATATTTCAAAATGTTTAAATTAACATCACAAACACAAATTATATATATATATAAAAGATATACTCGACTAGTTTCTTCAATTCTTCAGGAGTATATGACCTCTAAGTCTGAGATAAATATAGTAAAATATAAATAAAACCTCTAAACACTTTGTAGAAATATTTCGACCGTGTTACCGGTCTTCTTCAGTCGCGATATTATTTATAGTGTTTATAGTTTATATATATATATATATATATATATATATATATATATATTGAAGGCTTGGAATATGGAGTTAGTTGTATATGTAGTTTAGTTTTATTAATTGCCTATCTTTGTTTTATTGATAGTCTGTCTTTGTTTTTATTACAATAATTATTGATTTTATTACATTATTTCTTAATTTTATTAAATTAATTATTGATTTGACTTTCGTTTCTATGTAAATATTCTGTCCTCCTGATGAAAATTTCACAAATTTCACTGATCTTGCCGTTGATTATTTCAGTGCTTTATATATCTTTATTTATTTGACCTCGGTGTCTATATTGATTGACGAATATTGTCAAATTTTCGGAATGACATATCCCTTCTTCAGGACCACTGGATTTTACACGGAAATGAAAACTAAAGATATACATTGTAAAATAAAAATGGAATAAATCTTCTCGGTGTATCATCTCATATATTTTCAAAAACTGAAAGATTTTTCTTATATTCACATCTTAATTTTTTTAGTAAAGAAAAAAAAAAAAAACCCATTAAAGTCATTATTAGGTCCAGTGTATTGAGAAATTGACTTGAGTTTGCATGGTAAGGGATGAACGGATTTATTGTAAAAATGTGATAATTAATCAATGATAGGATGGTTGCACTGCTAACTGTAAAATCTACAAGTAAATATCATCTACTTATTGAATACTGTATCGATTTGAGAATTTGTTGTGTTGTACGCAATACGGAACATAAAATCAATTTCATACCCGTGCTGTGATATCACGCACCTTATTTCACTCGCCCTATGTGGCTGAAATGAATTTTTTCCCAGTCTTATTAATTTGTTATTCGATGGGTTTATTCGCAGTTTTTGAGCAATAAATCCAATAAAGACATCATCGAATGGGATATATGGGATATAAGGCATAACAGTAAAAAACCTCTGGATGGTATGTTGATTTAAAAATATACTGGCACCAGCAATGTATGGTGGGTAACAGTGAAATGGATATTGCTGTTCAGAAATATAATGTTTACTTTCGGGATCACGGTCTGGAAAGGGTTCTCGAATGAAATATCCACTATAAAGATAACTGTTATTATTTTTGTTTAGCCCTGAAATGAAATGTATGGCGTTTCGAATGTTCACATACATATCGTCATCCACTAAGAGTATATATTGGGCACTTTTGCAGAAATTCACTATCCAATCAAACGCCATCTTAATCTTGAGTGTATTATTTTGGTAGGAATCTTGGAAATTTTGTTGAATGGTATCACTATACATCTCATTTTCATAGTTCACAAACACACTATCTTCCTGGTTATATCCAAGCAGAAAAACCACTACGTGTCCCCTTTTTCGAGCATCGTTACCCCAGGTGTTCCTTATGTAGCGCCTTTTCCGGAAATGACCGGCTGCTGATTTCACAAGAATGAGTAAGAACACATGTGAACGCGATGTACAAGCTCTATTCGCCTTAGAAATATACACAAATTGGTTGATTTCTGAGAAATTGGCTCTTCTTGACTGAATTTCCTGTAAAGATAGGTTGGAATATCCAAAATCCCCCTGACAATAATATGGTTCTTCCAAAGGATGAGGCGAAAATGGGGTACGAGGAGGAGGAGGAGGCACGAGAAGGTGGTTAAACAGAAATATTATCACTGCAAAAACTACAACAAATCGCAGAATGTCGGACGGCTTATATAGGGGACGTAGAAGAGGCATCCGACGACTGATGCTAAGCTGTTTGTACCTGAAATTCATAGAAATATGCACTGAATATTTTTGTACTAAATCGTTCAACTAATTTTTTAAAGAATTAGATTGTAGCTAGCACCCCCCCCCCCCCCAAGAGGCCCATGGGCCACATCGTTCACCCGAGTCACCTTGGTCCTGCAGTCTTGATTTAACGGGGGTTAATTTTCAATCTTATTTTCATAAATATTCTTGACCCCATATTGTGGCCCTAACCTGGCCCCTAAGGTTCACGACATACATACATCATGGGGATGCCTCAATACCAATATGACTAACACGATCTTGCTGTTATGAAATAGGTTAAGGTCACAAATCATAGTAAAATTTGATAGATTGTATAACGTCCCTCTCGAGAATATTTCACTCATATGGAGACGTTACCATTGCCGGTGAAGGGCTGCAAAATTTAGGCCTATGCTCGGCGCTTACGGTCTTTGAGCAACTAGGGTTCTTAAACGTGTCACACCTACTGTGACACGGGGCCTCGGTTTTTGCGGTCTCATCCAAAGGACCACCCCATTTAATCACCTCTTATGACAAGCAAGGGCTACTGAGGACCTACTCTAACCCGGATCATCATGGGATAAATCATAGTATGAAATGAAAGATATTGCCACAAGATATCTACCTATTTTGTGTATACAAAATATTTAAGCTCTACCTGAAATAGTTCAGGAGATATTGAATAGGTTAGGTTTTCTTAAAAGTATGTCAAACTCTAAGGTCAAAAACTATATTACCATAAAAAGGACTTGTGACAAAGAATACATATACGGAACATGAAATTATGAGCAAAGTCAAAATTTCAGAGAGAGGACAAAAGCAATACCCTCCCCCAACTTTAGTCACAGGGGCATAACAAAATTAAATCCACACAATCTGGAAACAGTGGGATCCTGCTACTCTTGAAAAGACTTTGTTTTAAATGAATTTCCTGCATATTCCCATACAACATTTGATCTCTTGTTGTGACCCCACCCCACCCCTGAATTGAACAACCTCGAATTTGAACTACCTGCAGATACTTGCATATCAAAATGACTAATCATGACTCTGCTGGTGTTGAGATGAAGAATCTTAAAGATGTCTCCCTATAAATTCTTATGTTAATTTTGATCCCCTAATGTGGCCCAACCTACCCCCAGGAGCGATGATTTGAATAAACTAGAGTCTGCACTACCTGCATAACAATATGATTATTCTTGGTTCTGCTGTTCATGACAATATTTTTCAATATATCCCCATCTGGGGAAGCTTGCATACAAATAAGACTAATCATGACCCTGTTGTACTTGTTGAGAAGACTTCCTATATACTCGCATGTAAAACTTTGATTCCCTATTGTGGTCCCACCTTACCCTCGGGGACCATAATCTAAACAAACTTAAAAGTCCTCTATCTCAGGAAGCTTTACTGGAACAGTGGTTCTTGAGAAGAATATATTTTATAGATCCCCCCTTTATATTTGCATGTAAAACTTTGATACCCCCATTATGGCCACATTCTACCCCCTCCGAGGGCATGAGTTGAACAAACTTAAGTCTACTTTGTCAGGAAGCTTTCATCTGAATTTTACCTTTCTGACCCAGTGGTTCTTAAGATGATTTTTAAATATTTTTCCTATGTAATCTCATGAAATATAAATTGATCCGCTATTGTGGCCTCACGCTACTCCAGGGAACTGTTATTTTAACGAACTTAAATTTACACTGTGTCAGGACGCTTTCATGCAAATGTCAATTTTTCAGGCACATTGGTTCTCGAGAAGATTGTTTTCAAGATCTCACCCTAATATTGCCTTTTCTTAATTATCTCCCCTTTGAAAGGGACATGGCCCTACATTTGTACAAACTTCCATTCCCTTCCCCCCCAAAACTGTAAATAAGGTCCTCACTTGAAAACTGTAGCAGGAATCATGTACGTACTCTCAATGCAATATTTCCTCAAACTGACTTAAGTTCAACAACCTGTATTTTTCTCAAAAATTCACGAACATCAACATCCTTGTCACATGCACATCTTCCATACTCATATAAATACTCTGTGAAATAAAAAAGGACCTCATTTGAAAACTATGGAGGAAAAACAGACAAATCATGTACTCTCTTATGTAATAATTTCTCAAAACTGAAATAGGTTCAATAACCTGTAATTTTTTCAGAAAATTGAAGGAAATCAAAATCCTTTGTATCATACACATCTTCAATACCTATATAAACACTCTGTAAAATAAGAAGGTTCTCACTTGAAAACTGTGGGAGGAGTTCACTGAACAAGTTATGTACTCTCTTTGCAATATTTTCTCAAAACGGACCAAGTTCAACAAGTGGTACTGTGAGCAATGCTCACTAAGAATACCCCCCGCTTACCCCAATCTCCCAAAGAGTGTTGGTAATAGGTATAAACTACCTCTTTTCTGAGTGTAAAAAACAAATGGCATGACTGTAAAAACAAATGGCATGACAAACCTAGGGTATTCTCGTTTGTAGGGAGAAATGGATCTAGGAACACAGCATCTCCATGCGATGAAAAAAGCCGTTAAAGAATTTAAATGGAAACTATATTGCTACTTCGATGTCCAGTGCGTTTGACCTTTTGACCCCAAAATCGATAGGGAACATCTTCATTCTATGGGTAGTCCATATGTATGATATGGTGACTGTAGGTGGAAAGGATAACGCTTTAAAGCCCGGAAACCATATTGCTACTTCAATGTCCAGTGCGCTTGTCCCTTGACCTTTTGACCCCAAAATCGATAGGGAACATCTTCATCCCATGGGTAGTCCATATGTATGATATGGTGACTGTAGGTGGAAAGGATAACGCTTTAGAGCCCGGAAACCATATTGCTACTTCGATGTCCAGTGCGCTTGACCTTTGACCTTTTGACCCCAAAATCAATAGGGAACATTTTCATTCCATGGGTAGTCCATATGTATGATATGGTGACTGTAGGTGGAAAGAATAACGCTTTAGAGCCCGGAAACCATATTGCTACTTCGATGTCCAGTGCGCTTGAAATTTGACCCCAAAATCGATAGGGAACATCTTCATCCCATGGGTAGTCCATATATATGATATGGTGACAGTAGGTGGAAATGATAATGCTTTAGAGCCCGGAAACCATTGCGTCTACAGACGGACGGACAGACAGACGAACAACCCGATTCCAGTATACCCTCCCCCCCCCCCAACTTGTTGCGGGGGGGTATAACAACCTGTGATTTTCTCAAAAATTGAAGAAATTCAAAATCCTTGCCACATGCATATCTTCAATATCCATACAAACACTCTGTAAAACAAGATGGTCCTCACTTGAACGTTATGGGAGGAGTTAGTCGGACAAATTATGTAACAATAATTTTCAAATAAAGGGACAAAACTCCTGCAAGATAGGTCGAAATGGGTCAAAATTGCAACAAAACCTAGAGTGATCCACACAGAAGCTACATAGCAAGTTTTAGCTTGATATGTGAAAGAGAAATGAAATTAGAAACAGAAAACCCCAAAAGGACGGACGGACAGACATCGCTGTACCAGAAAGACGGGCGTATAAAAAATGATACTAATGCGTGATTTTGCTTATAATAATTTGATAATCCTTCCATAGGAATAAAAAAGAAAAGAAAAAGGAACTCACCGCATGGTCCTCATCTGAAAGAAAAAAATCATTGTGAAAAATGTACATGCACATCAAAACATGCTGTGTTATATGAAAGGTAAAGATAACAAAAAGTGATCAATCTCATAACTTCTAAAAAGAATATAAAATAGAGAGTCAGGTAAACACGGACCACTGGATATACCAGAGGTGGGACCAGGTGCCTTCCAAGCGCTGACTTATACTAAAATGGATTTTAAGTTTTGTGTTACAACAGATTTAATCTGTCATAAAAGATTTTTATTCATGTGTTATAACAAGATTTAATCCGTCATATGGATTCTTTGAAGAGGTTATACTGGTAACAGGTATCTATAAAACAAAATCATTATAATTATAACAACTTCAAACCACCGAAACCGTAATGACGATGTTGTCTTGAAGGGACTGATTCACGAGTTTCCACAAAATCTTGGTTGTTTTTTTGTTTTTGTTTTTTTACTCTTAATGATTAAAATCTACTGGCAAATGTGTTTAAAGGGTTTCACAAAAAATCAAGGTTATACATTATGACAGAAGCTCATTTTCGAGGGTTTATTTGTTTTGTAAACAAAGATTGCGATATGTTATTGTTTACAAAAGAAATGGATATCAATCTAACTTTATCATATCTATCGGATTTCAAGCATTCTCTAGGCAAATTGTGTCATCTAAAAGTCGAAATTTGTGATTATGAAAAATTAAGATGCTTCATATTACAAAATTAATATTTTACTGTTTTGTTTGTTTACATAAAAAGACCCTAGTCTTTGTTTACATAACGGAGTTAAGGTTAAAATATAGCTTTTATTCTTAAAAGGTGAAGACAACGAACAGTAATCAATCTCATAACTCCTATAAGCAATACAAAGTAGATAGTTGGGCAAACACGGACCCCTGGACACACCAGAGGTGGGATCAGGTACCTAGGAGTAAGCATCCCCTGTCGACTGGTCACACCCGCCGTGAGCCCTATATCCTGATCAGGTAAACGGAGTTATTCGTAGTCAAAATCAGTGTTCTTCCATTAAGAAGGTTAACATTTTGGTTGTCAACATTAAAAGAGTCATATTTTTAATCTTTAAAATCAAAAAGAAAAGTTTTGTTTTTTTTCAAAAATCGTGAACAAGTCCCTTTAATTCACTCTTACGTAATCACAACACTACTATTTATAATCTATTATAACGGATTGCAACTTAAGTGACTAATAAAGGCGATATAAAGAAATTGTTCAGAGTATTTATCCAATATTCAAAGAGAGATCGACTTTTAACGAAAGCAAGAAATGTATGCTTTATGAATAAAATATACATGCATAGACATTGAATAGTGACCAATCTCATAAATCCTAAACAGAATACAAAATCAAGACTAGGCAAACAGGAACCCTGAAAACAACACAAGTGAGCGGAAGTGCTTAGTGCTTCATAACAGAGGAGCATGTAACCGCTGTTCACCATGAGTCACAACCACCAAGAGTCCTCCGTCTTGATTACGTGAAATGAACTAATGCAAGGTGAAGATAACGAACAGTGATCAATCTCATAACTCCTACAAGCAATACAAAATAGATAGTTGGGCAAACACGGACCCCTGGACACACCAGAGGTGGGATCAGGTGCCTAGGAGGAGAAAGCATCCCCTAATCAATTGTCAGTATCGGTATGAACGGAATGGCCTGATAATTGGTATGCAACACGTCACACAACATTCAACCTAACAACAAGCTATATAGATTTGAAAATAAAATCACCAGACCATAGCATTTACAACATGCTGACTTTGAAAAGGGACTGGGTCACGATTTTTGAAACAAGATATTTATTTATTTTTTATGTTAAACATTTAAAATATAACTTATTTAATGTTGAGTCTTCATATGAGTGAAAAATTCTTGAGCGAGACGTTAAGCAAGATATAATCAATCAATATTTAATGTTGACAGCCAAACTTTTGACCTTGATGCAAGAATAAAACCAATATTTTAGACTTAATACTATGTTATGCAAACAAAGACTCGAGCCTTTTTATGTATGAAAACAAACCAGTGAAATATTTAATTTTGTAATATAAAGCATCTTAATTTTGTAGTCACAAATTTTACATGACACATTTTACCTAAGTGTATGCTATACCGGCACCTTGTTGACAATTTTTGTGTACATTATTATCTTACAAATCCAATAGACTCGTATAGTAAGCAGCTCATTACTCGTTATAGAACCTCGTCACATTCATTATGCATAGAAACCGGTAGACATAATAATATTCCCAGAAATATGAGGATTTGTAAATACTGTAATTTAAATGATATTGAATACAATCCCACTTCATTCTAAGATGCCCCCTTTATAATGAATTAAGAAAAAAAAAAATTAAACAATTCTATTATGCATTGACCAAGCTTCTGAGTGTAAATAACATCAACGAACTGAGTAATTTAGGTAAATACATTGTAACTTTTATAAATGTGCCGCGAAACTACCGAATGACACGGTTATCAATTAGTACATAGAGCATATTTTTCCCCGCATATACCAGATACAGTACATATACCAGATACAGTCCATATACCAGACATAGTACATATACCAGACACAGTCCATATACCAGATACAGTACATATTATGAATCAGTGTACATGTAATTGGTTATGAATACCTGTAATATATATATATATATATATATATATATATATATATACTGTGAATATAACTTAAATTTATGCAATGACATTAAGTGTATAATGTTATGTAAGTTTATGCACTCTCCATATACTGTTCCTGTATGTATTATATTTTGATATCTACTGTACTGCCTGTGTATATATACGTGTATGTGAATCCAATGAACCATATGGCTCACGGAAATAAAGAAACTGAAACCTATAGAATACTTGAGATGTGATATATATATATATATATATAAAGCACTAAATAATCACAACTAGGAACTGAAAATTTTCGCCCCAGCCCGGGGTCGAACCAGCGGCGTACGGCACCCACCGCCTAGCAAGATTGTCAAACCAGTGCGTAAGTCCACTCGGCCACAACGACTTCCTCAGGAAAGGAAGT
The DNA here is from genome assembly GCF_947568905.1 of Ostrea edulis. Taxonomy (NCBI): domain Eukaryota; kingdom Metazoa; phylum Mollusca; class Bivalvia; order Ostreida; family Ostreidae; genus Ostrea; species Ostrea edulis. The sequence continues at coordinate 46,378,776 of NC_079169.1, read as the reverse complement.
TTTGTTATGCTCCTAAAGCGCTACTTATACACACTGATGCAATCTCACACAGTCGCCGTGTCATTCAGTGTTTAAGATATTTTATAAGGAGAGTGGATCTCTCGATGCAATTGTATAAAATATTTAATATAAAGCACAAACAAACAACTATAACACCCAACCTTACGTTTACCCCTAGGATCTAAACGATACATGTGATAATCAATTTCATTACAGACACTGCTGAAGTCATGTACCCCTATGTATATATACACATGTATATATATATATATTTATATAATACACCTAGATCGATATCGATTTCTTTTGAAAATTTCGTAAACATTTACATACCGCGATCTTTGTTTACAAAACAAATAATAAAACTCTCTAAAATGAGCTTTAACTTGGTTTTTTTTTTTTTTTGGTGAAACCTTTTAACCACATTAAATAGACTTAAGATTTTAATCATTTAAGTCTAAACAAAATTTTGGGGGTAATCGTGCATCAGTCCCTTTAAACGAGAAAATTGAAACCTCTGTAACATCAACTTATTTGTCAGTAGTCAGCCTTGATTTAGAAATCGATTATGCGCATAACACATTCTCGTACACAGGTGGCAATCGAATTTTGCTACATCAATATGAGAAGTTTAAAATGGAGAAGTTGAAGTCATCCCATTGTCATAAAGTTCAGTCGATAGTTTGTCATTAAACAGCTGTTGAAGTCTGTCTGTTCAATACAACAAATATGAAATAAATCTGGATCAGTGATATATGAAATCGACATGCATGTATGACTGAAAATAAATATTATTTCATTATTATTTCATAAATGAAACGCCGTCGGTGTATCACCGGTAATGGTGAAGTCTCCATATGCACTGGTATTTAACTGATGATAGTAACGATCGTTACTATCATCCCAAGATGGCGGAAGGAATTTCCGCAAAGACCACGTTTACTTATTATATTTATTTGTATTGTTTATTTGCGAATGATATGTAGGTAAGAAATATCATATACTAGCAACAATTACGATCAGGTGTTAATTTATCTTTTAAACGGCTCATATGAACAGAAAATTCGTCGTTGAAAAAACAGCGAGGATGATAGTAACGAAAGTTCTTACGTTACTATCACCATTTCATTAATTATGTTTTCCCAAAAATGCAAAATAAAAATTGAACCCATCGAGGTGAATACATATAATCTTGATTAACGTGCTAAGGAAAATAAGTGTTCTGTAACCAATACCTTGCAAACCAAAGCCTGCAGAATTCCGAATATTCTAGAACATCTATTTAATATCAACTTAAGGTGGGTCCTTAGTCCTGGATTTTTGGGGTTTAGGTAGCATTTTTTTGTTTGGAATCAATAAATTAACATTCAGAGTAATAAAAAAGGCAAACAAGTTAGGGATTTCCATATTAATTTTCATTACAGACACTGCTGAAGTCATGTACCCCTATGTAGATTTTTATTAAATTCATTGGAACATTTATTTGTTGTTATTTTAAAATAAAAACAACAAAATATTCTTTGAATTGCAATTATTTATCGGGAAACATGTCAATAACTAAAACACATGTCATTTTCAATATGTTCATCAAGTTTTAGAATATAATATGTGCAAAATTATTGAATTAGCGTTCTTCTCCAAAATGTTGAAAAACAAACAAATGTGGACGCATTTTCCTTATAGCATGGTTTACATATAATCTTTTCTGTTTATGTTAGTAGATGTACATCTGTTATAGTTATTTATGAAAGAAAATCCACACCTTTCCTTAATCATTTCAAATCTATAGCTTCCAGAGTATGTATACTCCCATAAAAAATCGAAGTCTGGCACCATACAGCTGAGCTATTCAAAATCACTCGGGATTAAAATGTAATGTAATTTCATGAAAAGACACAGATAACGATTCCTTATCACCTTGTTTGTGAAAAATAAAGGGAATCTATCGCACAATGGACTTGATAAATAATTTAATGAAAACAGAGTTATGGGCAATGGATTCAATATTTTGAAACATATTATTGACTATTCAAATATAACTAAGACTTTTGAAATATTTTATGGCTAACAAGATTTTTTCATTGACTTTGCCAATTCCTATGACATCACAGGAGTGTGGAACTACGTTAACATTGTCACCAAAACGTAAGAAAAAAAATGGTTGGTTGGTAGTATGTTGTTTAACGTCCCACTCCAGAATCATTCGCTCATATGGAGACGTCGCAATTGCCGGTGAAAGGATATTTTAGGCCTATGCTCGGCGCTTACGGCCTTTGAGCAGGGAGGGATCTTTATCGTCCCACACCTGCTGTGACACAGGACCTCGGTTTTTACGGTCTCATCCGAAGGACCGCCCCATTTACATTTAGTCGCCTCTTACGACAAGTAAGGGGTACTGACGACCTACTCTAACCCGGATCGCCACTGAAAAGCAGAACCATCATGTACAATATGATTACATTTTTCTCAGCACACTGTGCAATTTCATAACATACAAGTATGAACACAAACTGAACAATGTTTTAATGGTTCGCTACTGTATTTTTAATCAGTAAGAATTATCAATGCATACCAATATAAAGTTTTATAAAAATCCATATTTGAGAGGTGCGCACAGGTATTGCTTTAAATGGGGAAAGTGATAAAAAATACAAGTGAATTCAAGAAATAAATCATCACATCACCAAGAGATGAAACATTAAATATGATTTTGACTTGCAAGTGTTGAACAATTGAAGGGATGAAACATTAATATAATTTTTAAGAGTTGAACAGTGCATGCAAGGGATGATTGTATATTGTTTATCGTCCCTTTCGAGAATCTTTTACTCATATGGAGACGTCAAGGGATGAAACATTGATATGATTTGTAAGAGTTGAACAAATAATGCAAAGGATGAAATCAACATGATTAGCAGGTTTGCATTGTGTTGCTCATTTACAGGTTAATGAAAAATTACTAGAAGCGTGGACCCCAGGATATTTTAATGTTCTGCTCCAGGGTGATTTGTTGTAAAGGTTGGTTGGTTGTACATGTATATTGTTTACCGTGGTGCTCAGGAATGTTTCACTCATAAGGAGACGCTACCATTGCCAGTAAAATAGGTCCTCAGTACCCCTTCCTTGTCGTAAGAGGCGACTAAATGGGACGGTCCTTCGGATGAGACCACAAAAACCAAGACACCGTGTTACAGCAGATGTGGCACGACGACGATTCCTCTCTGTTCAAAGGCGTCGAGCATTAGGTCTAAATTAGGTCAACATTTTGCAACCCTTCATCGACAATGGTGACGTCTCCTTATGAGTGAAAGATTCTCGAAAGGGACGTTAAATACTATTCAATATATTTACATGCCTTGCACATATACATTTACGCTATATACATGTATACCAAGTTTGACCACACCCTCCTGTAGTCAGAACTTCTAATCCAAGGGTCTTGAAATTTACAATTTTGGTAGAAGTCTTCCTGCTCTATATCACTATGTATTTAGTTTTTCTTACGATATGCAGTTGTAAAAAGGATTTTTGAAAATTTGTCAAATTTTGCCCAACCCCTAAGGTCCCGGGAGTCCTAAAATTAACAGTCTATGTCCGCCTTATCCCAAAGATACGTCATACCATATTTGAAAAGAGTTGGAATGGTAGTTACAGTACAGCCATCGCGGTTCTCTTATTTACCGCGTCACCGCGACGGAAAGTAAAGGCCCTTTTATACTGAGCGCGAACACGAACGCGACAGCGAACGCGGCGTTCGCATTGGATTGCTTAACTTCGTTTTGAATGATGTTGTTTATACTGACGGCGAACGCAAATGCGGCTGAATTCATGTTCGCGCGGAACACCGCGGAGATAGCCTCCAGAGCGAATTTTTGGGAAAAGAACGCGCGAACAATTTTCATTAGCCAATCAGAATGTGAGGTCAAAAGTCATACCTGTCTGTGACAATTCAGGCTTCATCATGCCAGGTGACAGAACAGAACAACTCATTCTCTTAATCGAGGAACATCCAATTATTTATGATAAAAGCCGAAGATATGTAGCTCACCATGGCCAAAACATAAATGACCTCGTGTCATCTGCGAATTTCCACGAGTATCACCGCTTTCAATATGAACAATGATTCGCGCGGAAAGTCGCGTGAAAACCCGCAGTGGTCGCGTTCGCGCTCAGTATAAAAGGGCCTTTAATCCTTTCCGCATAACACCGTCGCGGTTTTTCATAGCGGGGCTTCGCGGGACCACGTTTATACCGCGGCGGAGTAAACTACCTGTATTTGCACAGTTGATAACAGATCTGAATACTGTATCTTGTATCCAATGACAGTTACTTCCAATGGATAGAATCAATTGAAAAGTACAATTTAAATCTTATGCATGTATGTTTGTGAATGAAAATTTTCGCAGTATTTCAGAACGAATATATATGTGCATTATCCGTATAATCGACAATGTAAAATATAATTTACTTAAGAGAGTTTGGTTTTGTATTGTCAGTGATGATCACGGGAAAGTGAATCAGTATTTATAAACATCGTTTTAATAGAAATTAATTTGAAACTAGAGTTTAGAAAATATTAGATAACATGTCGAAGAGATCTATACCTAGACAGTTCTGTCTTTCCTGTCAGATCATGGCTTACAGTGTAGTTTTCTAGTCAACTGAGATTAAACATGCAAATTGCACGTGCATGGACAAGTATCTTTCTTCTGCATACATTTCATTTAATTGGATTTCAAAATATAAAAAAATAAAAGAAATAATTCATTTGCATCGATTTTAAGAAAAATCAGTATCTCATATTACAGTATTTAATGAATGTGTTAATGATTAAAATAAATCTAAAACCCAATTCTGAAACTTATTATAATAGATATTTCCTTGATAATCATCGCACGAAAAGGCATGATAAGATAAAATAAAAATACTTCTATTTGTAAAATAATAATTGTATCAAGAAGTCAAAACTGTTCATTTATTAACAGACGACGACGGACACAGACCAACTGCAATAGGTTTACTAAAAATAAGTCATTTGGTATCACTTTCCACCACACGTACACAACTGCGCGTAATTTTACGATCTTGACATACTATTTAAACTTGTCTTTCGCAATGTGTCCTACGTCTTACACCTGCATGGCTTCATCACACAAAGGAATAATTGTCTACTAATGGGGTTTTTATTTTGAATTGCTAAATTCTTCTGATCAACAATGATTGTAAAAAACACAAAACCAAGAGAATTCAAATGCTCATATTTCTAAATGGATTATACCGAGAACAGACTAATGACTTCGGGGGCAGATCAAAATCACTGCTCTTAAAACCAAATCCTTTGAAGTATGAGTGGGTAATATGTTACTAAATGGAATAGTCTGGACGATAGAAAACATAAACTGAGAGACTGTTGACACAAAAATAATGGGATGTAAATCTTCCCCGGTGACTAAATATACCTCTTCTTTAGTAAATGAAGATACACGGGCTGGGATGAATTAATTCCGATTGATAAATTATATCAATTATTGCCAAAATTGATGAATTTATAATGTACATGTATATGCAAGGTGAAGATAACGAACAGTGATCAATCTAATAACTCCTACAAGCAATACAAAATAGATAGTTGGGCAAACACGGATCCCCGTGTAAGGAATGTTGTCAATACGGCATTTCACAGGTGCTTGTGGACCCCCGGTACTGTTCTTGTATTTTTAAATGTTCAATTCCTTGGGCATTTCGGACATATTTTTGATAAAAAAAAAAATATTTTATTTTAAAATTTTTACAATGGAATACACAAATCTCGCATAGAAACCGTTTTTAAAATGTCATATCACGATCATAATATATGAACAAGATGTGCAACTCAGTCAGCGACATGTTGAAAAAATCTACACCTCGTTTAAAGACCGTTAGCGCCGACTATAGGCCTAAAATATTTAGCCCGGGCCTTCACCGGCAATGGTGACGTCTAAAGGCCGTTAGCGCCGAGGTTAGGCCTAAAATATTTAGCCCTTCACCGGCAATGGTGACGTCTCTATATCAGTGAAAAATTCTCAAGAGGGGCGTTAAACAGTGTACAATCAATCTTTCTTACATGTAACTGTTGCACAGTTGATAGGATTGTGTGTGACAGGTCATTATAATTGACCGAGTTTATTGCCTTATGTAGCCCTACAAATCATAGACTTTAGTTTTGTTGTTTATGACAATGGTAACTCAGGTTACTATAAATTCCGGTACCAACTGCGCATACATGACTAACAACCAGAACTCATTTCAACTTACCAACGATACCCACCATTATCTACTAAAACCGTTTAAGTCCCGTGGGGATTCGGAACTAATGATGACCTATGTTTCACCAAGCAAGGACCCTTACATGTACTTGTGGTAAGAGGCGACTAAATGGGGTGGTCCTTTAGCTGAGACCGCAAAAACCGAGGTCCCGTGTCACAGCAGGTGTGGCACGATAAACATCCCTCCCTGATCAAAGGCCATAAGCGTCGAGTATAGGCTTAAATTTCACATGCATGCAGCCCTTTAGGCTTGGGGTAATTTATGGAGTGGAGCGGAGTGGAGTTGTGCAGTCATGGAGAGGAGTCTCTGTGCTTCATAACTATATTATCCCCCAACTGTCACTAGTAATGTAACTCAACACCCTCATCCGGTACAAATAGGTGCGTTGGAATTTGGTTCAATCTGTTTGTTCTACTTTAGTTGCACACACATCTGTCAAAGCCCCTTCATCCCCTTAGGTGTGAGGAAAATTTTCCTGTCATAAGCACCAAGAATGAGGTCAAATTTATGACCTGCAATGTCAGATAATCTCTTCATCATTTTAACACTGTGTAAATGCATGGCCTTGGCAATGGCATTTCCTAAATTCATGTGTTTTTATTACAACTAGCTGAGGATTTTTTTAAAATCAATTATAGATTGATATAACCTATCAATATTATTGATCAATTGACAGGAGTAAGTCTTGATGTTTTTTTTTATCAAGTTAATAGTTATCTGGGACACCTATATTCACAGATGTGATAAGGGCCCGGTCCAATTAAACTGTGTCCACAACAGTGTGAAGTAGATCAAAGAGTAGCTGTGTTACATTCCAGGGCTAGCTGATTATATAATACAGGCACTCGGTAATTAAATTTCAAACAAAAGGTTACTGGTTAAGAGTTGCAAAATCATGATCAGTTTCTGCATTCAGTAATGCATGTTTGTTTTTTTTAATTTTATTTGTAAGCATTTCTATATCAAAGTCCTGTGTTGTGGTTTGTAAATGTATATTTTATACATGATAAACATGAATATTTTATTCATTGACTCCACTCCATGACTCCACAACTCCACTCCACTCTACTCCATAAATTACCCCAAGCCAGCCCTTTACCGGCAATGGCGATGTCTCCATATAATTATCACTCATATGATATGAGTGGAAAATTCTCGAGAGGGACTTTAAACAATATACAATCAATATACCCTAATCATACCTCGACGGGAAAACAAAAATGTTGAACAATGTCTATTTTATCCTAATGAGTATATCGCACATTTACAGAGTGAACATGAGAGATGAAATAAACAATCAACAAAACCTGAGATATAAACAGTGCATCGACTGTGCACGACTACCAAATGTTTATTATTCAGAGTCTGCTCATGTGACCATTATATATGAACGTTCAAAATACATGTTTATCCACTACACGGAAATCATTTAAAATTTCAGTCAGTAACCTTGTTTAGATAACCTTAGTTTAGTGTCATGACGCGTTGCTTTCACAAACATTTTCGTCAAGTACGGCCTTTTTATAGCTCTCCATTACAAAATAATTCGGAATTTTAAACCGAAATAACTAACCATCGCCTGCATATTAGGAAGAGAGAGGAGCGGATCTCAGACGGATGAAACAACAGAAACCAAACGTTTGTTCACATTACATTGTTCAGAGTAAGAAAGGAAAATTATTATCTGATAAGATCTATTTTTAATTCATATGGTTGGTGGTAGGTCTACTTTAATTCACATTGGGGTGGAGGGCAAGATCTATATATGCCATCTACATTGTATCTTAACGGTAATTTTCATCTTGTTATATTTCAACACATTATCTTGCGAACTGTCAAGACTTTTGAGGATCTTTTAGAATAACTTCTTAAATATTCTGAAAAACTAGCTGCTTACCATTCCATTTCTATGGTAAATTGTACATGTATTATTATTCGTATCATATCATTTCAATTTCCTATCACTGTAACATTCAGTTTTCTCCATACTCATGACTGCAAATCTATACCTCAATTACACTGTAAGCATAATATACAATAAAGTAGGAATACAAAACATCCCCCATTGTATCTCGGTCATATTGTCACTGCCAGTTCAGTTGGGAGACTGGAAGTCACTATCCCGATTCATACTCCATAACGGACCTGTAATATATTCTTTACCTTAAATTGATGTTCCTTTTGCCACTCTCTTTCCTTTTTCAATTATATCTTTGAAGGTATATTTTTATTGAACAAAATTTATCTTTCATTCATTATGCATATATATACTTATACTAATGTTGGAGATGGGTCTAATTAATCAAAATTAAGTTCAAACATTACAAACATATATTTTCAGATAGGTACTTCGTTACTAGCTTGAAAATACGGATGTATATTTAATTGCTGTTATAAAAATTTAGAAATTCATTTCAAAATTAAAGATTATTTCCCTCACGCATAGCTCTAATCCTTAGACGAATTTGACTCCACTTTTTTGGCACATTGTTTTTCCCTATAATAGCTCTAAAACTTCATTGTTATTTCGGATTTCAAACATTTCGGTTGAGCATCACTGAAGAGACATTATTTGTCAAAATGCGCATCTGGTGCATCAAAATTGGTACCGTATAAGTTTTACATATTTGACAATAATTTAATTCTTATTGTATCCTTGCCTTTGATTGGTCAAATTCCAATTGAGGAACACAGGTTATTTTTGTATAACCTGGTTTGGTATGGGGAACACCCCCATGACAACCAGAAGCCGGAGCTATTTTTTTTCTCTCTCTCTAAATTTACATCGCAGCACTGTTTTCAGCCTTCTATGGAATAGAAAGTCAACGTGTACAATAAGATACTTCGGTTTGATACACATACATGAATCATTTTATCATTGTCAATATTAGCATCTAATTGTACGCAAATCACTGTTGTAAAACATATTTCTCTGTATGGTGGTCGAATAATAGAATAATGATTTACCAATTAAGCATTGCTCTGTTCATTTTGAAAAACATTTCTCACTGGGGGAGGGGGGGGGGATTGATCCGACTTTCCAAACTTCCACCAGAGTTCATTTGCTCACAAACCAAACTCTTCCACTTAGGCATTATGGGATAGCGATTTCTTAGGCCGCGTATACTGTGACGTCACTGTAGAATGACGAAAAAACATAACGTCAAACGTAACCAACTTTCAAAACAAGAACGTAAACATCAAATTCATTACTTTACACAATAATTTGAACAGAGTATCCCTACTTTTTAATGATCTTTTGATCATTTTATGTTTAAAATAAAATCCATACTTTTATATTAATGCTTTTAATATTAATATCTTCAGACTTTTAACTGCGAACTACTTCTTTAGTGTAATTTGTCTGCGTGATAATCGCGGACTCACAATATACAAATCTGTATATTGTGGTGCGTCACATAGGAGAGGTCTATTCGTAGGCACTGTGACGTAATGAGGCCTCGACGGGGAGTTTGCCGACTTTCAACAAAGCAAACATAAAATTCATACGTCACATTTTACCACATGACGTCAGTCACATTCACGTGTGGGTCGCAATTTGTCACTTGCTAATACATATTTTCTTGTGTTTGATTTACTATTAGTGACAAAGTTTCAACCAAGGGTAAGTTTTCATGTAATAGAAAATTTCACAGAGTTAAAAGCCGCAAATTATTGCATTTTCTGATATTTGAAGATTTATTTTTGGTTAAACAATTTCCCGTATTTTCTCAATCTGTCGGAGATGAGCGACTTCAAAGTCGATCTCTATCTCTGAAGGGCAGCGAAATACGCATTGTATGCATAGTCTACACATATTTTCTATCATGACAAACTTCACCTTCGATACAATATTTTGATAAATAGGCTAGGCTCCGTACAACTAAGGTTAAAGATGGCAACCTTCACAGCTAGACACGACGCTTCGTCGTAGTTGCTAAGTGAATCATTGCGCGGCTCAGTTGACATGTATTTTTCCGAGTTTAAGTGCATTTTGATAAACGAAGTCTCTTGCATTAAATTATAAGGAATAACTTTAATTCTGGGTCAAGTTATACGAGTATAACCAGGTTTGGGTCATTAGAATATTTCACTCGTCATTGTTAAGTGATAAATGAGTTTTCAATCTCTGTCATTCTTAGTTTTTGTTCATGTAAATGGTATTCATTTTGTTTTTCATTATTTTTATTTATCAAATGTTTATGACGTAATGCATTTTTTCATTATTTTGTTTTTAAATAGTAGGTCAAGGTATGATATCGAACGAAAGACCTCGCCAAGAAAATTAAAATACAAAATATGAAAGAATTCAGGAGATATTTGATTCCCAACTCTTTTCGCACCGAAGCTCGTTTTTGCTGTCATCTGAACAAAAACTAAGAATGACAGAGATTGAAAACTCATTTATCACTTAACAATGACGAGTGAAATATTCTAGGGGGAAATCAGCTTATACAATTCTACATGAAAGTACCTGCAAAGCTAAATATGACTCAAAGTCCGATTTCTCCCAAAGATAAAATAGCGAAAATGATGCTACGCTGTTAGATGACAAATAAAAAAGCATTGAATAATGACCCAAACAAAATGGCAAACATTTTGGTGAAATTTCTTTTTCAGCCCAAATCATCTTATTCCTTTCTAGTGTGATATTTTCAACTTTGTAATGACTGAATGTTTGCCAATAGTTACACTAGGAGCCAACTTGTATGGCAGATTGAATTATTTTGTCTGGACAGGTAGCAAAACTTAAGGGGACATAATTTTAAGATTATAAACGTTTTAGATTTAGAAATGAATGCAGATAAATACATAGAATTGTGGTGTGTGTGCATGTTTGTTTGTTGTTGTTTTTTTTTTTAAAGGAAACTGACCTTCACTATCCTTTCAAAGTAGGTAAAACGTATCAAGGTCACAAAGCATGGTATCCAGTGAAAGGTCTCGCCATTAAAAGATATACATGTACATGTATATACAAAATATGAAAACAATACCTGAAATAGTTCAGGTGATATATTTACACAGTGGCGAATCACGTGTCTGACACGGGAAAATGGCGACAAAAATCAACACTACGGACATTTGAAGAATTTTCTCAGGAACAAATCTATGCTAAAGTGGTAGTTCTACGTGGGATAGAAGCAGTAAACACTGACAGTTTCTCTCTCTTGTTTTCAGTAAACAAAAAAAAAAAAAAAAAAAAAAAACGCCAAAAAATATCATTTGTGGCCTCAACCTGTACCCTGGAGGAATAATTTGAATAAATTGGAATCTAGACTATGTCAGGAAGTCTTCACATATATTTCAACTTTTTTTGGCCCAGTTTTTCTTGACACACCTCAGACAACATTTGATATATGATTGATTGAATATTGTTTTACGTCTCTCTCGAGAATATTTCACTCATATGGAGAACCACTGTCGGTGAAGGGCTGCAAAATTTAGGCCTATGGTCGGCGCTTATGGCCATTCAGCAGGGAGGGATCTTTATCGTGACACGGGACTTCGGTTTTGGCGGTCTCATCCGAAGGACCGCCCCGATTCAGTCGCCTCTTACGACAAGCAAGGGGGTACTGAGGACCTTTCTAACCAGGATCCCCACGGGAAACATTTGATATAATGACAGGTTGCAGTGGCGGATTTAGAGGGGGCGCAGCCCCCCCCCCCCCCCCTAAAATTTTCAAATTTAAAGTAAATCGCGGTATCTTGTTTCGGAAAATGTACTAAACGACAAAAGAAGCAATAATTCCTTCCACTCCCGGAGAATAAATTACAAAATCTTTTGATTTCTTGAATTACTTTCTTGGGAGAACTTAATTTCCCCCCCCCCCCCAAAAAAAACCCTTAAAATTTGGGTCATTGTATTAATTTCACCTTTAAAAAAATGATAGAAAATAGAACAAATGACTAAATAGGAGAAATATTTCAAGCCCCATAAAATCTGTAAAATCCAGGAGCTCCCCCCCCCCCTGGACCCCCACAAGGGCTTCGCCCTGTGGACCCACTGCCTCATAAAGTGACGCCCCCCGTAACCGCAATTCCTGGATCCGTCCCTGGTTTGTATTTGCAAATTAGATTATCATATTGATTATAGAATTTGCGAAATACCGCCAATCAATGAAACTGTTGAAACCCCTGTGACAACTTATTTGTCAATAACCAGATGCCTCGGTTTAAAAATAATTATACACGGAACATGGCTCTCGGGTATCAGTTGAGATACATAACATCATATGCAGGTGATAATGGAATATTGTTACATAAATATGGGACGTTGACGATGCTGAAGCTGAGTCATCCCGTTTGTCATGAATTCAAGTTGGTTCAACCCATTCCAGGATGCTTATTTAGTCCAGCAGTAGACCTGTTTACCCGGTCAATTTATTCAGTCTCTTCTCTATATTCATACTATTGTCGTAACGTCTCTCTACTGCTGCACCAGCCGCGTTAGCTCAATGGTAGAGCGTTCGATTCGTAACTGAGAGGTCGCGAGTTCCCCGATCGTGCCTTAGCCACTTAAGATTAAAAGTGAGATTTATGGGTCTTTCGCGTAGAAACTTGAGCAAGTATGTAATATATGGTCCAGATAGCGGAGCATTGAGCCTTGCCTCGGTGGCACTGACTCGTTGTTTGATTGATTGTTTCACTTATACTGGTGAAATGCGTGGTGATTGCTGCACTGTGGAAGAATCTACTCCAAGACCTGAGATGTATTTTATTCGTTTTAAAAAGTTATTAAAAACTTACCTTTTTACCATTGCTTACCCAGATTCTTCTTAGTGTTTATTTAAAAATTTAAATTGACCTTAGTGTTTATTTAAAATTTTTAAATTGACCTTATTACAATGGACAACACAGCAATTTTACATGTGAACATTACTAGTCCTTTTAAAGTTATTTGTATATTCTTAAGCGTTTTTTAACTTGCATTTTAAGCTCTAGTATTTATTAAGTAAGTTTTATGTACAACGCTTTAGAGTAATTTTATATTATATTTAGCGCTTTATAAATTTTGTATATTAAAAAATAAAAAATACTGAGTCGTCACTAGCTGTAGGTGAAGTACCACAACTTTGGACCTATGCTTAGCGCTCAAGATCGTAACAGTGAGGGTTCTTTATCATGGACACGGGACTTCCGTTTTAAGGTCATATCTGAAAGACCCGTGATTCCCCTTTTAAATGCAGAACGTTTGGCGAAGGAGCACTGCAATCACTACCTATTTTAACGCCATCGGTTTGATGCGGCCATGGCATAAGCAGGACTCACACTCACGACCTCCTGGTTACGAAGCGAACGCTCTACCACTGAGCTACATGTACCGCGACCGGTCATATTTGTTTTGTATCCTTATTATACGAACCGTAGATCCCTGCTTTAACACCAACACCAGTGACCCATGCAGAGGTGAAGAGTCAAGACTTATCGCTTAATGACATTTACACGCAGTGTACATTTACATAGTTTGGTTGCTTAGGGCCCAGGAGTCGAGAGGAATAATTTTCACGGGGGAAAAATATGTACGGGTGTATATTTAATTGCTGTGATAAAATTTAGAAATTCATTTCAAAATTAAGGATTATCTCCTTCATGCATAGCTCTTATTGGCACTTTGTTTTTCCCTAAAATAGCTCTAGCAAGTATATTGTTATTTCGGATTTCAAACATTTCGGTTGAGCATCACTGAAGAGACATTATTTGTCGAAATGCGCATCTGGTGCATCAAAATTGGTACCGTATACGTTTACATGTAGTACATTTCGACTGTATAAACCTCAGAGTCCCGCCCCCACTCTAAATTCTCTACCAATGGGCCACCGATTTAAAACTTCGTAGCATTATCAAACACAATAAGTACTCAATTCAATTACTCCTCTAATCTTTTCTGAAAAGACGTTTACGGATTATAATTACTAAAATGTTAAGGGTAAAATTGCTTATTTAAAATTTTTGATTTGATTTAAAAGAGAATTTTCTCTCAAAATGTTGTAGGATTGGGACTCGCGGTGGTTTGACCGATCAAAATGGAATGGTTACTACTGTACATGTACTCGTAGGCACCTGATCCCACGTCTAATATTTCCAGGGGTCAATATATTTGCCCTGTTCTCAATTTCATATTCTTTATATGATTTAAGAGGTTAATCATTGTTCATTATCATCGTATTTTCCATGATTGACTCCCATAGCTCTTCTTTTTCTTTCGAAAATACATGATTTTCGACAAAAATATTCCCGTTATGTATAGAAGGTAAATTATGCATCGTATTTGTGCAAAATACGTCAAATTTACCTGTAATGAATTAGACACATGTACAAGCAAACCAATCTCAAAATCACAACAAAATGTATAGTTTAAACGCATTTTAGTATCTTTTGTAATTATGGAATGTTTCTATTTGTCATTCTGGTAATAATCGGCAAATTGACTATGACAGCGTATGCCTTAGACAACCAAATTTACAGTTCAAAGTGCAGCTTCCTCGTCGCAAAATTGAGCAAAGAATTAAAAAAAAAACTGAGTGATTATGTTTGCTTACCAGATGCATAGGAGATAATGCAGACATGTCCAGATGCCACCAATAAGAATTTCAAATGTTTCTTACAAATTACCAATAATCATATTCCTGAACATTATTTTTCTTTAAAAAAAAAAACACGAGCACTGGATTAAGTCGCTGGAGCAAGAATGATTAATGCTTCGAAAAAGATAGAAATTTACGTCTACTCGAGAATAAAACACACTGAACTTTTCTGCCATTTAAATCATAATATTTTTCTTCCAACGAGGTTCAATGGGGCAGCTCTCTTGAAATCGAAAATTGCTCAATGCACCAATGAAACCAATATTAAAGGAGAGAAGAACTCTCAAAGAACGCCCTGGGGTTGGTTTACATGTATAAAACTAATAAAGCCGGTCAAAATAAAACGGGCAGTCAGATGAAAGGTGAAGGTAACGAACAGTAAACAGATGTGTTTCTAAGAGATAATCAGATTATCAATAGTTTTGCAATAATTCGATGAACTGCAAACCAAGTTACACATGAGATAAATATACATGTATGTATATTGGATGTGTATCAATAGGAAGACCTCTATTTATTCAGGTTACTGTCTATATTTAATGTTTTTGATATTCATCTATCTATTCAGGTAAATTAATGTCTATATTTAATGTTTTAGATATTCATTGTTTTAGATATTCATCTATTTATTCAGGTTAATGTCTATATTTAATGTTTTAGAAATCCATCTCTCTATTCAGGTTAATGTCTATATTTAATGTTTTAGATATTCAACGAACAATAACAGTTTTCCAGTTTCTATCATGATCAAGTGAAGATAACGAATATAGTAGTGATCAATTTCATAAATCCTCTGATATATACAAAATTAAGACAATGGGAAAACACGAAGTCCTGGAAATACCAGAGGTGGGATCAGGTGCCCAGAAGGAGTAATGATCCCTCGACACCCGCCGCGAGCCCATTAAGTTGATGAAGTAAACAGAGTAATACGTAGTCAAGACTGCCCCAACAGCCGGCACGAAACGCATCAGACAGCATCCGACCCAACGACATCCTGCATCCACGAACCAGACCAGATCACCACAAGTTTTGACGACCACAGACCCCGCAAAACGCCGACCTCAAACAACACCATCGAAACCCCGCAACATTACCCACTAGCCATGATCCCAAAATAGTGTATCATTAAAACGAATATCCACTTCACTGCATTTTTAAACTCAAAAGCTCTTTAAATTACATATGCTTGAAATTACAGAAAATAAAAATTTACATGAGTTTAAAAGAATTTAATTAAATTTCGAAATCTTTTCTCGACTTTTGGTTTTATTTAGAACACTCATTTAAACATATCGCAGCATTGTTCAGAACTGATAGGTCCGACATCGAAATATGTCATGGTTTTATTGATTACACTAAATTTGATTTTTCAACCCCAAATCCTCTTAGTTTTCATAATAAATGCTCAACACTGCCGTTTGGAGGTACAATGGAACAGGAAGTAATCTTTTATCATAATAATCGACGTTATGTTTTTCAAAATCTTTTAGCCAATTCATTAAAAAGCAAGATGTGTTTGTGAAACACAAATGCCCCCGGAAATGGCCAATTCCGAAGATGGCCAAATATCTTGGTACCAGTAGACAGATCTTGTCACAAGAAATGCTCATGTGCAATATGAGAGCTTTTGGAAGTTATGACCAGTCAATTTTTTTAAAGTAGGTCAAATGTCAAGGTCAAAAGGTTTAGTACCAATGTCACAAGAAATACTCGTGTGAAATATCAAAGCTCTATCATTTACTGTTCAGATTGATTGATTGTATCTTGCTTAACGTCTCGCTCGAGAATTTTTCACTCATATGGAGACGTCACCAAGACCGATGAAAGGCTTCAAATTTAGGCCTATACTCGGCGCTTATGGCCATTGAGCAGTGAGGGTTCTTTAGCGTGCCACACCTACTGTGACACAGGTCATCCGTTTTTAAGGTCATCTCCGAGGACCCGTGACATTCACACCTGATGTCGAGCGTTTGGCGATGGAACTGTCACTACCTGTTTTAACGACTTAGGTCTGTCGCGGCCAGAATTCGAACCCCGGCCTTCCGCATGCGGGGCGAACGCTCTAACCTCTCGGCCACCGCGGCGGTCTTACTGTTCAGATGTTATTAAGCAAGGTTAAAGTTTTCAAAACGTAGGTCAAACTCCAAGGTCACAGGGTCAACAATGTTGGTACCCACGGAAAGGTCTTGTCACAAGGAATACTCATGTGAAATATCAAAACTCTAGCACTTGCTGTTCAAAAGTTATTAGCAAGGTTAAAGTTTCAGACAGAATAACAACAGGACAAAAACAATATGCCCCCCGATCTTCGATCTCGGGGGATATAAAAATCAAAACCTTATATTATCATTGATTGTAAACACAATCATTGTTTCTTCAAATTTAAATTACTTTCGTACAAAAATAGTTCATGCTTCAGCAAATTTAACGGTCGTAGAGTTAAATACTTATTGCTATACAAGTAGCATAAGTTGCCATTTAAAAAGTTAATCAATTCATTTATTCGTTCAAACCATTCACAATGGTACATACATTATAAATATATTTTTATAACTATATAAACAATATTGCCAAGGATACCAGCATATCAATAGTTCATTAGCACAAAATAGTGGTTATATTTATAATTACATTGATCCAATGTATCTCCCATCGTAAATGGCTGAAATATTGCCAAAACGGCCATCAATCAATCCAATGTATATGTATCTCTGAAGAAATATAATGTACGCAAACGCATATTATTTTATTTCACTCAAGATCGGTCGGATTAAAAGAACATTTAAATATTCATTCGTGTGTATTTAACGCACACTTCATATTGAGAAAAGTCACAATATATATTTTTGCGAAATGTAGAGTATATCAAATCATGGAGATGACGCATATATTTGCTGAGGACTCCGAGAGAACCGTGAAATGGACATTAAACGTACAAAAAGATAATTCTTTCCGACCTATTCGCGATGTCAAACAAGACAAACTTACACGCAAAACTGGTAAAAATTCAATGTATGAATAATCGCTAAAAACAAAGATAGCATATTCGAAATATCTTTGCTCTGTTTCATTTTGGATTTCTCAAAGCAGTGAAGGTGACAAACATGATTAATATATAAACATTTCACGGACTCCACGTGACAAGAAGTTTTCCTCTTGTTTGTACATGTAACCACGCATAACCCACAAAACACAAACATTCTTTAAACAACTGAATGGAATTCTTAATTTCAACGAAGCAACACAATTTCGGTCAATAAATGTCCAGATCACCGACGTGGAACGTGCTTCTACACAACAGAAGGAAGATTAGCATCTCCAATATCGGAGCCGGGATTTCAAATTAAGCTCCAAATTGTCCCGTTTTTACAAAACATCACGTCTTTCATTTACATGTACTTTTCTAGCCTACGTGCATCCAATTTTTTATTCTTATGGTCGGTAAAATTCTGTGTGCAGGTTACTTCTATCAAAACTACACAACCGTCTCAAGTGGATGCAGTGTTTTGGGAATAAAAACTATACAGTGTATCAAAAGCACCGATAACATCTGCTCTTTCTTAGGATGAGGAGCATGAGTTTGACCTTTCATTGATCACTCCTTTCATGAGTATTTTGTAGTTTTGTTGCATATTATAGAAATTTTCCGATATTAATCAGTTCTTTAGTATTTTTGACGCAGAGTAATTAAATTAAATAAGATTGAAAACACTCGGTTTTGTATCATAAAATTTCTGAACACATTTTAATACACTCTTCGAAAAAAAAAAAACCCAACTGTATACACATTATGGTATACATGTACATGTACAGTGTACCATCGTCCAGTACTTTTAAGCAAAATGAACCGTAAGCTCCAGGACCTTACAACTTGGTACATTTCATCACCTTGATGATAGGAGGATGCCTGGGTTTTTTTTTCAAGGTCAAAGTATCAATTGTAGGCAGAGTACAGACCGAACTATTGGAGCTAATGTCTTACAACTTAGTACATTCAAGGTTAATGTCGTAATATTACTTATTAGAAAAACTTTGTTTTCGTTTTTAAATTTTTGTTCCGGTTATGATTACTGATATTGCCCTGATATTTTGTTAGAACCTCTCTCTCAGAGAAGTGTGCACATCATATGTTCACATTTCAACTTATTTGGTACACCGTGACCTACTTTAGAACTTAAGGCAGGTCAAATAGTTTTCTGTATTTTTTCCTCATCATGGATACTGATATTGTACCGAAGATCTAGCGGGAATATTTTGCACTGTTAGCGGTACTGTTTTCTGTGTTCCAGTGGCTGAGGGTAGAGTGTCTTGCATGTTGTCTTAGGATATGCGGGACGATGATCACGTGATGGTTGCGAAGTTATTATAAATTTGGAACCGGGCGATGCGTAGTTAAGCTTTCCTAGAAAAATCACAATGCTTCAAAGACACACTTTATGACTTCACAATAAAAACGTACGTCACGACGTCTTATTGCGGGGGAAATGCCATCATATTTTGTCGGAATTTACTACCGGAAATAGTAACTGATGTAAACAATATGGCAGACGTCAGAATGTATGTGAGAGGCAGACGGGCAAAAAAGGCAGATGTGCTAAAGTCAGAACGTATACGACATATGAACTCCGTGAAAAACAGCACAGAAATGACTGAGTCAAGCGACCATAGCTACTATGACCGCGGAAGTGATGTTGATCGCGCGAACGCAATAGTAGCCCATGTTGAGGTTAGACCTACCCCGTGGTTCGAGGGACGACGGATTGTAGAGCTTGACGTTTTGTCTGAAGCCATATCTTGTACAAAATGCAATTCGTGGCTCCGTTTACATGATATTGTAGATGAATCAAAATTCGGTTTAGCAAGTTTGCTTTATATTCGTTGTTCAAACTCGGTATGCCAGTACGTAAATTCGGTACCAACAGGGAAGAGAAGTGACAACAAATCGTATGATGTCAACTCAAAAGCATACTTTGGTAATTATGAGTATAGTTTCTACTGACATATTTACATGATATATGTTTTTTTTTTTAAATTCTTAATAAAATTGATAGTGAAAGTATATATAGAACAGACATAATTAATTATACACACACAGAGATGTATATATATACTAAATTTGCAGAGGTGGATCATAACGTCATAAGTTAATGCAAATTCATAATTACATTCCATCAAAAAAGTTAAAAAATTGATTTGGTTCTCATTAATATGATTGTTATTCAATATTCATGAAAATTCTAGATACATTGATCAACATTATTATTTTATAATGCAAATAAATGACACATTAGGCGACCCCCCCCCCCCCTGCCCCGATATATTATAGCAGTAGTTGCAGATGACAATGTAAGCTTGAAATTATTAATAAAAATATGTAAGTGAAATATGAGTATTAATAGTATTGAAAAACTTCAAGCACCTCCCTCCCCTACGATTTTAGATGCTTATATATGTATGCGATTTCTTAAAATGCAATTACAGCAGAAAAATCCTCCCCCCTCTTATGAAAAATTAAGATAATGAATTGATAAAGCACACCTTATACTTTTACATCACATGTTTATACACATATTTTTATAGTTGTCTTTTTGTTAAAATGAAGAAGTCGCTGACTAAGTGTAACCACTCCTCATGAATAAATATAGTATACAAGTGGACATATTAAGATATAACTTCGAGGACGCCTACCTCAAAATCAAGGTTAGCTTCACCCCTTCATATTTCTACAGGAGGTTAAATATATGAATAGCTTTTAATTGCAGTGTTTATAAAAACAAATTCATTGACAGGTTTTTGAGTAGTGTTTCATTTAGTATCTAGGCTATCCTGATTTTGAGTACCAATTTTCACCCCAAATTACTAAACTTTCCCTATTTTTTATTAGGTAGTTATGTTTAAGCATATTATTACTATTTCTTCTATATCCTGCATGTACTCTTGAAATTATTGTAAACAAAAAAATATGAAAATTCCATTATTTTTTTTCCCCATTCAAAAGTTGTATGCCTTATAGGAAAATTTACAATTTTGGAAAAGGGAGGTAATTCAAGGCATAATACCTCTCTTGTATACTTAGAAAGTGACCATGACATTTTTATATATTATAGAGGACATCCCTATAATGATTCATGAAAAAATATAAAAAATTCATTGACAAGTTTTTTGGGGTTTTTTTTTTGTTGGTCACATCGTCCCGCATGTCCTTAATTTTAAAATTGTCATCATGGGTGTTTACATGGGGTCTACCTAACAGGACAGGTTAACTGAGCACTAATCCGTGGGAATTTACACCTGGGTAATCCTGCTTATGCTAGATGAAGATAGTGAACAGTGATCAATCTCAAAACTCCTATAAGCATTGAATACGAAATAGATAGTTGGGCAAACACGGACCCCTGGACACACCAGAGGTGGGATCAGGTGCCTAGGAGGAGTAAGCATCCCCTGTTGACCGGTCACACCCGCCGTGAGCCCTATATCTTGCTCAGGTAAACGGAGTTATCCGCAGTCAAAATCAGTGTGCCAAGAACGGCTTAACAATCGATTTAAAGACTGACTATACGCAGAACAAGCTCTTGCATATCGAATCAGTTGAGATATATAAACACCATATGCTGTAGTATACACTTGAGATGTTAATCATTTTCATCCCATGCAACACCTTTACATGACAAATTTATTTCATTTGAAAAAAAAATTATAACATTGAATTTAGATTCAATATCCCGTTAGGGATCCGGGTTAAAATAAAATTCATTACCCTTGCTTGTCGTAAGAGGCGGCTAAATGGGGAGGGAGGGGGTCATTCACATGAAACCTTAAAAACTTATGACACTTCTCACAGCAGGTGTGGCATGATAAATGTTCCTCCATGCTCAAAGGCCGTAGACGCCAAGCATAGGACTAAATTTACAGACATTCACCGGCAATATTGACGTCTCCATATGAGTGAAATATTCTCGAAAGGGACGTTAAACAATTACAATCATTCTTGAAGTACCTCGTATTACGTGTATCTGATTGTTGGTAAAGACAATTATCGAATCCAGTTGTTTATACATCATGATGTAACAAGCGGCAAGCCTCGCGAATAAATACACGTTTTCAACTCCATGAGATTCTGAGCCTGATGATTGAATATTGTTTAACGTCCCTCTCGACAATCTTTCACTCATATGGAGACGTCACCATTGTCTGTGAAGGGTTGTGCAATTTAGGCCTATGTTCGGCGCTTATGGCCATTCTTTACCGTGCCACACCTGCTGTGACACGAGACCTCGGTGTTTGCGGTCTCATCCGAAGGCTGGTCCCATTTAGTCACCTCGTACGACAAGTAAGGGGTACTGAGGACCTACTCTAATCTGGATCCCCACAAGACCTGGCCTGATGATTTACATAAGTAATATCATGGTAATGTTAATTGTGACGTCATAATACTACAACGTCAAAAATCCCTGTACACCAGTATTATGTTCATCAAAGAACTATGGGTGTATTTTCAATGAAGTAAACAATTGTAATAGTATGCATATTAAAGAACTTTAGGAATAAAACAACATTCTAAAGACGCAAAATCTGTTTACCACGCTTTGTAGGTGACCCTACCTACTTCAATAATTTCCGCCGAGTGCAATAATAGTTTAAACCTAGCCGTCCTTGAACAAGTAACAACGGGCTCTTTACCCGGGTGAATAAAACGGAATGCCTCCACCATATGCAGTAATTAATCAATTTATCAAGACGCGTAAAGAAAGTTGCAGTATTTATCTTTTATAATTAGACGATAGTTGGTACTTCATTTATTTTCTCACGCATGCATATATTTAACTTTATCTCTACACTGTGCATTATATCAGTTTATGAGAATAAACCATTGTCGTTGTTGTCAATACGATGCGATATATGTACAGTGTAGCTACCGTCAATGCACAATATTTGCTGGGCCTGTTCACGCTTCATTGTTCGAGGGTCGGGATGGTGAGGATGCTTAAAATTGATTTTTCGTGCTTAAACCAGTTCAACAATAGCACAAATGACTATTAAATAGAGTACCAAACATGGAGTCTGTCTAAACAGAGCTCGGTCAGAGAATACACACCACTGCCCCAGCATTCTTTCTATTGATGGAAAATACTTCAATTTTTTCTTCAAAATTCTGTTTCCCTGATTGTATTTTTGCTGTCCGTTCTCGTGAATTCAAGAACCTCTAATTGTGTCTAACATTAAAAACCAGTGAAATGTACAACTCATGAAATTAAACCCCTATACAGTGGCACAAACAACGTAAATGTGAAACATTGGAGAAAGTTGGCAGACAGATTACTTCATTATATCTATTGACCAAGCATTTCATTACGTTTGTTTCTTTAATGTCCCTTCCATAATTTTCATCCCTTTCTTAGACATCACTAACTGTAAGTGATGTGCTACAAAATCTGACTTATAAGCGTGATCCCAGTACCGGAGCACTGGGTTTCTCTAACGTGCCAACCTTGTCACGATAGGAGACCTTCTTTTCTAATGTCATATAAGATACGGTCAGTCGCGACTCCCATTTCTAAATTGCCGAGCACCATCATTACCCATTTAACGTCTTGGGTTTCACGAGCCTATGGCACCAGTGGCTTCGAACGTACGACCTCTCGGTCACAATGCGAACGCTAGAACTTCTGAGCTACCGCGACCGGTCCATTGACTAAACTTTAATTTGTAATGTAGAGAGATTGTAGTTCAAATTTGGCACGGTTTTCTTATGTCCAGTCAGAAAGACCCAGACTCGCTATCATTTGGCCAAAATCGAAGTCGCCAAAAAGGAATTTGAGATATATGTTCAAACTACAACTTTGTATTTTTGTTTTGCTGTTTTCCGCCACACTCAACAATTTTTCAGTTATCTGGTGGCGCCCAATTTTTATTGGTGGATTGATTGATTTAATATTGTTTTACGTTCCACTCGAGAATATTTCACTCATATGGAGACGTCACCACTGCCGGTGAAAGGCTGCAAATTTAATTTTATCAATGACTATAGTTAAAGTTACATACAAAACTATTATTATAGCATATTTTCACAACAAATTAATTTTTCAGATTTAGAGCCAATATTTCTTTAGAGGTAGAATTTTGGTAGGACGAAAATCCCTATCATTTTTTGTTGGATTTCTACTTTTAGCAGTTGACGATTTTACTTGTTGCAAAACCAGTTCTCTTGGCGAAATTTGTATATATCTTAAATCTTTCGATTTACAACGCATGATTGAGATCTAATATCGTTATATTCTGAAACTCACAACCTTTACCATTTCGCACGTATTAAAACATGCCTTCAAATATTCATTAAAGCCACAAAAAATTAAACTTGCAGATTTATGGCATTGCAACGAAAATCCTGATGTGTTTGATTTGCGTTTGGATGTTATTTGTTTGACTGTTGAAAATCGATTTTTTTTTAAAAGACAACCAAGCCCTCGGCTGTTTCTTATTCACGACTTAAACATTTTCAGCCATCATAAATCCATATGTAGAATAACTTTCGCGGTAAATTCGCGGATTCTGGAATCCGGATTTGGTTCCTAATTTCATTCATAAGCATACATCTCAAATTCATAATCCGAATTTGGTTCCAATGTAATTAAACACCATTTGCGCTTCAAATCATAACTACGCATTTATTTGAATACTACAGTGTACATGTAGATAGAGTTCTAAAACACCCAGAGGTAGTAACAAGGCATCATTAACAAAAATCAATTGTTACTTGCCCATATTTACTTGCAATCCTGCTTAGAAATATATTCAGGAAATTAATTTTGAAAACAAAAATAAATTTAGGATGCACTCTAATACACAGTGTTGTACTGAGTAGTATGTACGTATTTGGAGATGAATA
Organism: Ostrea edulis; assembly: GCF_947568905.1. Lineage (NCBI taxonomy): Eukaryota > Metazoa > Mollusca > Bivalvia > Ostreida > Ostreidae > Ostrea > Ostrea edulis. Next base: position 46,353,993 of record NC_079169.1, on the reverse strand, counting down.
CACATAGTTTACGTCGACGCAGAAAATGGATCCGGATATATTTCAATACGTCATTGTAGTAAATTCGTGGACTCTACGTGGTACATGTATGTAGACAATGTGAAAAGAAATGATTTAAGACAGCACATACACCACTAAATACAAAAAACAAAAAATCCCAAGCATTTCTTGAATTATATACATGTCCACAATCAATTTCAAACTCCAAAAACATATAAGCCTAAAATTCATCTTTTAGAAGATTGATTGGCTAGTCAAACTAAATGCATTAAAAAATTGTATAAGAAATGCAAGGACACGTACCATTCCCCCGCGGTCCTTCTTTTAAGCGATGGTCTATATTTAGTAATGATTCATTTTGCAATTAGGACCATGGGGGTGTTAAATGTCGCGTTACAATGATTGGGTTAATTGCAAAACTGAAAACAACCCTCATATTACAGAAATATATCTATAGCTGGTATTACATTTTACTGGTGGGATAAAATGTTTTTTGATTAGCCTTAAAATTAAAAATCTAATTTTTAGCCAAAACTTCAAATGATAATAAACTTCAATTACAGCGACACCAATATCATAGACGTTCAGAATTATCAATTACTTTTAAAACAAAATATGCATTTTCTTACAAACTGAAGTACGATGGAATACCCGGAACATCATCTATTATGACGTTTTGCAATTTGAAATTTTGACTAACTATTAGATTTTTTAATTTCAAGACTTTTCAAAAACAAGTATTGTTGGGTTGTTTTTTGTTGTTGTTTTTTTTGTAAATCACTCTTATATACATTGAACAAAAACATGCACCTTTTTATGCATTGTAAATGTTATTTGAAAAATGCATTCAGGAGTTTCATCTCTGTTTTCCCCTGGGTTTCGTATATTACATCATTTTTTCCCATAGAATATTCGAGAATAATTGTGAAGATGAATTTTGCACAATGCATAGACACTGTTATGTTTGAATATGAATTATAAGTGGATGTCATATATTAATAAATAGTCGGCGTCTAATAACTACGGCCTCCCTTTCCTTGTTTAGTTTATTGTAACCTTGAGAAACATCTTGATAAATATACAGATTAAAGGACTGTCAGCTAGTGAGTAGTTTCTGTTTTTGATTCTGAATCATGATTTAAAGAGTGGAATATATTTAAGATTTCAACGAAATAAATCCAGGAAAGAAAGTGCGACTTTTGATATACATGTACATTTGTACGTATTTACATGTGATATGTGACGATTTTGTTTTCGGTGTAATGAATTAATTTCGGTCATTGCATCTACGTGTATATCAAATAAAATGACAAGATTAAAAAACTGGGTACTAGATATATAAATATTTTGATATTTTATATGTATGTAAAGCGTTTTAGTAATTTGTGGTAATAATAAGTGCAAAAGGAAATTAAAAAGTGCGAAATATACTTTTTATTACTTACTCGATACCTGTCTGTGTAAAAATTTACATCCAATCATCCTCAACTTTAATTTTCAAACTAGGACACATGATGGATGTGAAAAACGTCGGTCCCGCTCACACAAAGGGTAATGCAGACTATACATGTACATCTATATCCAGATATTTGAAAAATCTACAAGAATCTCAAGTGGAACCTAACACATTACTGATAATCATAATCGTGTATACGTTGTTTCGGCGGAAAAATTGAAACAAGTACTTGATTAAGTATCCTGTAGGTGGAACAAGAATGATAAGAGCCTCGATACAGACAGGAACTGTTGTCTACTAGAGCATAAAAACATTGGGCTGTTGTTTTTTTCCTCCAACAGAGCGCGCGACTCTCTTAAAATCGAAAATGGCTTAAAAAGCCATGAATAAATACACCAAAGGAACGAAATATCAAAGAATCTCATAACGTTGATTTACGTGTGTATGATTGATGAAAACAGAAAAATTGTGTTTTTCAGATCTCTTAAGATAGTGCTTTTTTCAGTAAGGAGTCGATGAGCTGTCTACTGCTACACGGGCAGTACCTTTGTATCCGTAGTTTTAAAATCCCCTTATTGTACTTAATCAGATAAAACAGTTTCAAATATCGACAGTTAACGTGTTCTACAGCCATTATACGAGAATGGGTTTTTCCCACTGTTTGCCTCGCGTATACCAGTAGCTGTACAAGGACAACATGTCGCTGCATCTTTTAGCAATGATTTCAAAATTCCAGTTATGGGAAATCATTAATATTTACTGTCTTTACATTGCTAATGGAAGTGATTGCCTTTCAATTTGCAGCGACAATAAAACTATATTATACGGTATACTGCAGTTTTAAGATGAGTGTTTAGATTCACAGGTGAAAATTAGTATATACATTGTATATACATGCACAGGTAGTGTGTAGATCACCTTAATTTATCATTGTTAGCGGATTATTTAATAATTCATTGCATGTCATACTGTAGTAGGCATTTCATTTACGAAAATTCCTTATCAGGTAAATTTCATCAATATCTTTATGTCCTATCCTGGGTTTTTTAAAAACTGAAACAGCTTACCGAAGCTTGCTAATTTATAACAGGACAAAAAAAGGGGAAATCAGAATTACACATTGGCACCAGATTTTGAAGATTTCCCCTACATGTACCTATAAATAGTGTTACATAATACTAATCAATACTGACAAGTTCATACAATAAGAGTTCACAAACCATAGGGGGAATTCGACACATAGTACACATTGTCACAGATTTGAACACATCAGTATTGATTTCCCTAAACTATAAATAATATTACGTAATGTTGGACTAGCTCATGCCTAGTAGAACATTGAAATGGCGACACAGAAGCAAGGTATGAACGCCTGTACATTTTGTAGGTTGGAAGTGTCTCCACACAATTGCCTTTCATACCAACAGAGGCCGTTCTGTACACGCTGATTACTCCTTTTACACAATCGGTATACAGGGAAATATTCGCCCCCTTTGCCTTTATCAGTGGGTGAACTTCAGATTGGGCAAAATTGGTTTTTTTACCCTCATATCTCTCTTAAACACAACTGTGTCTGGGCGAATTTAAAATGATCACATTCTGTCTGGGGTTGTCGGTCCGTAAACTTTTGTTTAACCTTTTCTACTTTATCAAAACTACTGGTCTATGGAGCGCCAAATTAACATAAACTCAAATAATTGAAGATATCTTCAATTATTTGAAGATATCATCAATTCATTTGATGCGCGCAACAATTTAATTGAAGATCTCTTCAAATAATTAATGATATCTTCAATTCTGAATTATTGCGCGCATTAATTGAATTGATGATAGCATTAATTCTTCAGCTGAATTGATGCGCGCTTTAATTGAATTAATGATCTCTTCAAACGAATTAATGATATCAACAATTGAATTGATGCGCGCTACATTCAATTGAAGAGAGCAATAATTGATATAATGCGCGCATTAAATCAATTGATGAGAGCAATAATTGAATTGATGCGCGCATTAATTCATTTGATGAGAGCAATAATTGATTTAATGCGCGCATTAATTCAATTATTGCTCTCTTCAATTGAATTAATGATATCTTTAATTCATTTGAAGAGAGCAATAATTCTTTTAGAGAGAGCAACTATATAATTAAAGATATCTTCAATTCAACATATCCACAATTAAATTAATGATCTCTTTAATTGAATTGTTGCTCTCTTTAAAAGAATTGATGCGCGCATTAATTCCTTAAAGAAAAGCATTGTAAATAATTAAAGATATCTTCAATTGAATTAAAGATTAAAGAGATCATCAAATTATTTATACCGAGCTCTAAATTAATTATTGCGAGCAATATTTCCACGAAATTGGTGCTCTCATCAATTGAATTGAAGAGAGCAATAATTGAAATAATGCGCGCATCAAATCTATTATTGCTCTCATTAATTCAATTGATCCGCGCATCAATTGAATTGAAGAGAGCAATAATTGAATTAAAGCGCGCATTAAATCAATTATTGCTCTAATTAATTCAATTGAAGCGCGCATTAATTCATTTGATGAGAGCAATAATTGAATTGAAGCGCCCATTAATTCATTTGATGAGAGCAATAATTGATTTAATGCGCACATTAATTCAATTAAAGAGAGCACTGGTCCAATTGCAATCAAACTTGATAAACAGCATCCTTAGGTAAAGGGGATTCAAATGTGTGCAAATGATTGATTGATTGATTAAATATTGTTTAACGTCACTCTCGAGAATATTTCCTCATATGGAGACGTCACCACTGCCGGTGAAAAACTTCAAAATTTAGGCCTATGCTCGGCATTTATGGCTATTGAGCAGGGAGGGATCTTTATCGTGCCACACCTGCTGTGACACGGGTCCTCGGTTTTTGCGGTCTCATCCGAAGGACCGCCCCATTTAGTCGCCTCTTACGACAAGCAAGGGGGTACTGAAGACCTCTTCTATCCCGGATCCCCACGGGACATGAAGGAACATGCCCACTTCAAAAGGGAGATAATCAATTGTGGGGCCACAATAGGGAATAATAATTTTACATTGGAATATATAGGAAAAAAATTCTTGTCAAGAACAACAGGGCGATAATAAGTCGTATTGATATGCAAGTTTCCCTAGGCAGTTCAGATGTTAATTTATTCAAATCATTGTCCCTGGGGATAGGTTGGGGCCACTTTAAGTGATCAAAGTTTTTTTTATAACAATTCATAGAGAAACATCTTTTAAAATATTGATTAGTCAAATTAATATGCAAGTATCTGCAGGTAGTTTAATTCAGGGGGCCCATGTAGGGGTAGGATGAGGCCACAGTAGAAGGTAAAAGTTTTAAATGGGAATACATGTACATATATAGAAAATTACCTAAAATAAAGTCTTTTAAAATATAACAAAGCCACACTAAATCACATAGGCAAATGTTCCCAAATTGTGCGAATTCAAAGTTTTTTAATGCCCCTGTGACTAAAGCTGGATGGGGCATATTGTTTTTGTCCTAGCTGCATGTCTGTCTGAAATTTTGACCTTGCTCATAACTTTGGAATGGTCAGTGATAGGACTCTCATACTTCATATGTGCATTCTTATTGACATGACCGTTTTATGGCAATAAACATTTTCAACCTGTGACCTTGCTCTTAGGGTTTGGCCTACTTTTACTAAGTTTTAGAAAGCCTAACCTATTCAGCATCTTTTTAACTGTTTTAAGTAGATATTTCATATTCTGTATATAAATATCTTATAGCAAGTCCGTGGGGATCCGGGTTATCCTTGTTTGTCGTAAGAGGCGACTAAATGGGACGGTCCTTCGAATGAGACCGCAAAAAACCGAGGTCCCGTGTCACAGCAGGTGTGGCACGATAAAGATCCCTCCCTGCTCAAAGGTCATAAGCATAAGCCTAAATTTTGCAGCCCTTCACCGGCAATGGTGACGTCTCCATATGAGTGAAATATTCTCATGAGAGGCGTTAAACAATATTCAATCAATCAACCTTTCATTTCATACTCTAACCTTGACCTTCTCCAGAACAGCGAGGTAATGTTAGTAATTTTGGTAATGAGGTATGTGCAGGTTGTGTAAATTCAAATTTAGTTATATCGTGACCTCAAACTTTGAGACTAGGTTTGGGGCCAAAATACAAATATATCTCATTTAAAATTGACAACCAAAATTTAGACCATTTTAACCCTTTAACGCCCAGTGACGTCTTTTAAAGGGACTGGTTCACGATTTTTGATAAAAATATTTTTCATTTTTGATGGTACACATTAAAAATATAACTCATTTAATATTGACAGCCACAATTTTGACCTTCTGAATGCAAGAATAAAAGCAATATTTTAGCCTTAAATCTGTGTTATGTAAACAAAGACTCGAGTCTTTTTATGTATACAAACAAACAAGTGAAATGTTGATTTGTTAATATAACGCATCTTAACTTTGCATAGTCACAAATTTTAACTTTTAGATTACACATTTACCCCAAAATTGCTTGAAATGTGAAAGATATAATAAACTTAAATTGATATCCATTTCTTTTGAAAATTTCATAAACAATAACATACCGCAATCTTTGTTTACAAAACAAATAATACACTCTCTAAAATGAGTTTCTGTGATAATGTATAACCTTAATTTTTATGTGAACTCTTTTAAGCACATTAGACAGTAGATTTTGATCATTAAAAGTGAAAAAGAAAATTTTGGGGGAAATCGTGAATCAGTCTCTTTAAGTGCCTCTGGGATTAAATTGGTGGCGCTTTGTCAATAATTGGAATATAGTAAAACAAATCATATTTTCAAAAAGTAGAGAGAAAAAACTAAACAATTTTCCTACACAAAGTGTTTATGTATGATGTTGGGTAGTTAAAGGGTTAATGCAAGGATAAGAACAATATTTTAACTATATCTCTGTGTTATGTAAACTGGACTCGAGTCTTGTTTGTACAAACAAACTAGTGAGATGTAAATTTTGTAACTTATAGCATTCTAATTGATATTGGTATACTGGAATCGGGTTGTCTGTCTGTGTGTCTGTAGACGCTATGGGTAGTCCATAGGTATGATATGATAACTGTAGGTGGAAAGGATAACGCTTAAGAGCCCGGATTGCTTCAGATTTTTGAGGCCAGAATTAAAACTTCATGAGAATTTATATCTAAAATAGATATGGCCAATATATGCACATTTATGAGGGGAACAAGCATACCCATTTTAAAATTTCAGTACAACAGCTTAATCTTTATTTTTGCAAAATAAGTGCTGCAATCTGAATGTGACCAGAACATTCATATATTCCACCATTTTCACCGATTGGCTGCTTTTATACCCAATTGCCGGCCTTTAAGCGGGGGAAGGGGGGGGGGGGGGTATACTTTGTGAGCATTGCTCATAATACCTCTTATTTCCACTGACACAATTTTAGCTTTTAAATGGCATATTTTACCTAAGGAATACTTGAAATATTATATACATGTACATCATAAACTTAGATCAATAACAATACATTTTCAAACTTTGTAATCAATAATATACCTCGGTCTTTGCTTACACAATAAAAATAATAAACTCTTTATAATGATTGATTGTATATTGTTTAACATCCCACTCGAGAATTTTTCACTTATATGGGTAAGCCGATCACCATTGCTGATGAAGGGCTGCAAAATTTAAACCTATATATGATTGGCGCTTACGACCTTTGATCAAGGAGGAATATTTATCGTGTCACACCTGATGTGACACGCGGCCTGGGTATTGCGGTCTCGCTTAAAAGACCGCCACATTTAGTCGCCTCTTACAACAAGCAAGGGGTACTGAGGATTTATTATAACCCGGATCACCACAAGACTCTCTATAATGAGTTCCTGTCATAATGTATAATCTTATTATAACACCCACCCCCGCAACTTACTGGAATCGGGTTGTCCGTCCGTCTGTAGACGCAATGATTTCCGGGCTCTAAAGCTTAATCCTTTCCACCTACAATCACCACCATATCATACATATGGACTACCCATGGGACGAAGATGTTCCCTATCGATTTTGGGTTCAAAAGGGCAAAGGTCAAGCTCACTAAAGATTTGTCATGCCCTTTCTTTTTTACACCTTTAATTTAAGGTAATTTATACTTATTAACAACACTCTTTGGGAGATTGGGGTAAGCAGGGGGTATTCGTAGTGAGCATTGCTCACAGTACCTCTTGTTTTTTTTTCTTTTAAACACACTAGACTTCAGAGTTTGATTATCAATTTTTTTTAAAAATGGGGTGGGGGTCGTGATTCAGTACCTTTAATTAGGAAATAAATTTCATTTTTGAAAATGCCTGAGGGTATGATTTATGAAAAAAAAAAACAATGCGTCACATTATAATGAGAAATTTAATGAGGAATTTATTCTAATGGGGAATTTTTCACTAATGTAATGTTTTTTATTTACTATTTGTTCTTTCAATAATCAATCATCTTTATAGACATGTCATATTAATCCTGAATCAAATTTTAAAGGTGTTAGCTAACGTGGCAGCGGGTATAAATGTTGCTTTTATTTGGCTCTAAATATGAATTTAATTGAGATTGATGGAATAAGAGTCCGTTTTCCATAAATAAAAAGTACAAGGATTGCTTAATTGGTTTTGCGCTAGAATTCATGCATTTTGTGTATATGACACCGAAATTCAGCGAGATTTCACAGGTTAAAACAAATTCAATTCAGCTCAAGAATAGGATCATCACTTGCATCGAGCAACACCAGTTTGATATACAATGCATGATCTAGACTACATGTACAATGTACGTTAAAATATATATTTAACATTGAAATGTTTGCTCGGCACATGTGCACTGTACTTTTAGTGGGAGGTATAATGCAGGCTCTTTGTCGTGTCATCACGACATAATATTGACTTTAATGTATTTGGAAATGTTGGCTATTAGGAAATACCTTTATTCTGAAAGTTCAAACGGGATGGGAACCTTATTAAACCTCGGTGAGAAATAGACTACAAAGTTTAAAAGTGAAACACGTGCGGGGCCAGATTATTTAGTCGAAATCTCCCCGAGCAAAACAGAAGAAAACTCTGAAATATGATACTGTACGTAACTAGACTATTACAACACGCGGATTAGAAATATTCGATGGGTCATTGATTCCTGACGCTGTTAGAAAATGAAACTTGCTATACATAGCAACAAGAAAAACTATTTCTATCTAAAAATTCTGTAGATCTTTCAAAACCACCTATATATTTTGCATGTCCAAAACGCTATAATGCTACAATTCATACAAAATTAACTGCTTACTTAAGTATGATTTATATGGTCTACTAGTGAGGTTTATATTTTGAATTGTGCAATATTTCCCCCAACAATGATTATTAAAAAAAAGCCCACCCAAGGTCAAGAAGATTCAGATGCACAGATTTTTAAAAGATTATTCACAGAAGGCAACAAAGAAAACCAGCTCAGAATAGGTACGAAACAAAAACAGAAAAAAAACTTTAAACCATGGGAGGGCAATATGTTAATTATATGGAATGGTCGAGAACGATTGGGAAGAGTAAACTTAGAGAGTTTGGTTTAAAAATGTGTTATAGATACCAATTAATCTCGGTGTAAACATACATAGATGAATGTATTATCGTTTTTAAAAATATCTTGCGTACACATGTCTTTCATTGGAGCAGTAATGGAATATGGACACATTGTTTGGGATAACTTTACAGCAAGTGAATCGGAGGTACTGGAGGATATTCAAACATCAGCTCGTAAGGAATTGGAATGGAATATGCATCCCTGCTCAAACTCATTTTCACTTCCTCGAGTCAAAAGAAGTTCCTATGCTAAATGGCCTGCCAATGGTAAGTCGGAATCTTCCAACACTTTCCTTCTTCTCAAAAGCTATCGAATCTATGTTTTAGAACAAAACAATCGAGTTATTTAATTTTAGTAAACTCGGAGGAATTATCATTCACTAAAAAGTACATGTATGAAACAAATGTAAAACTTTTGTATCATACTCGAATTGATAACCATGCTGTCAAAATGTGGGGGATGGGGTGGGGTCCATACAAAAATGCAAATCATTATATTCTTGAATGTTCATATTACATTGAACAGCGTATTGATTTAGTCTATTTGAACGTTGAAAGTTATAATGTCAATAATGAGCTTTTTGAATAATTATGTGCATATCTAAATAAAAAAATCTAGAACATTCAATTAAATCCGATATGAATATGGTATGTACATAACAATAATTTGTAAACCGATACCCTTTCTAGTTCAAACGAGTCCCTCAGATGACCCATTTCGATTAATAGTTTTCTGTCGTGCGTTAACATTCAGGTGACCTATTGCTATATCTAGTTTCATCGGCCGTCGAGCGTAAACTTTTCAATATGTCCAAGGTCTTTGGAGTGTCTTAATAATTAATTTCAGCTGTTTTGGTATACACATGTAACATCGACAGGTCAAAGGAAAATTTGTGAAATTCATGGTATCAGCCTCTCGGGGGGCTTGAAGGGTGTGTCAAAAATTCTAAGTTGATCATATACTGAAAATACATTAGATGTTAGAAAAATGTTCTTTAAGTCTGGACATCAAGCAGTTGTTGGCATGATTCTAATGATTAATGCGCCCTGTGCCTAAGGTGAAATTCATAACGCCTAGGTTCAGGGTTCATGCCACAGGGTGGAACTATGTTGGTGATACATGTATATAAAAACGCATTATCTTATAAAATCGTCTCCTTTACTTCTGAACATCAAGGAATAAAAATGTTTGCATGATCATAATGAGCATTGAACCCTCTACCAAAACTCTGAAGTTCATAAGCTCTGGGTTCAGGCTCTTGGGTGAAACTAAGTTGGTCTGATATTGAAAATACAATAAACATACACAATATGAATTTTAGAGAAAAGGAAGACGGTATTGAAAGAAGAATGTGTGGCACCGCCTGGAAAGAGAAGACTGAAAGGGGCTGAAGAACTTTAGAGACAGGAATGTGGGCACCACCTGGAAAGAGAAGACGGAAAGGGGCTGAAGAACTGTAGAGACAGGAATGTGGGCACCACCTAGAAAAAGAAGACCAAAAGGTGCTGAAGAACTGTAGAAACAGAAATGTGGGCACTGTCTGGAAAGAGAAGACCGAAAGGGACTGATGAAGAACTTTAGAAACAGAAATGTGGGCACTGTCTGGAAAGAGAATACCGAAAGGGACTGATGAAGAACTGTAGAAACAGAAACGTGGGCACTGTCTGGAAAGAGAAGACCGAAAGGGACTGATGAAGAACTTTAGAAACAGAAATGTGGGCACCGCCTGGAAAGAAACTGAAGAACTGTAGAGATAGCAATGAAGAGGACTGGGTATACCTGGAATTCTATAAGGTGAATAGCACAGGACAGGGGCCAATGAGGTGACTTTATATAGCCGTCTTATTGTTTGTTTGTTATACGTCCCGTCGAGAATCTTTCACTCATATTGAGATGTCACCAGCTGTAGGTGAATTACCTCAGACCTACGCTTAGCACTCAGAGCCGTAGCAGTGTGGGCTTTTATCATGTTAACGCCTGCCCGACACGGGACCTCAGCTTTTAAGGTCATATCTGAAAGACCCGTGATTGTGAGGATCACGGGTCTTTCGGACATGATCTTTAAAAACTGGGGTCCCGTGTCGAGCCGAATGTTTGGCGAAGGAGCAATCACTGCCTATTTTAACGTCTTAGGATTAACGCGACCATGGGAAGAGCGTGGCTTGAATTCACGATCTCCCGGTTACGAAGCGAACGCTCTACCACTGAGCTACCGCGTCCTGTGTATAGACGTCTTATGTGTAGACATACACGAACATGATTGGGAGGAAGAGTATTTTAGAAAATATTTTGTTTTTATACACCCGTCATTAGACGGAACGTATTATGTTATGACGCTGTTCATGCGTCTGGCTGGCTGTCCGTCCGGGGTTATGTTTTCCGTAAAGGATGCATGTACAACCTTGAAATTTGGTCACAATATCTCTCTCAAGAATTGTAAGAGTGAGTTTGCATTTCAGCTGGATTGGCCATCCTTGACTTACTTTAGGACTATAAGGTCAAACAGTTTTCGGACTTTTTTTCGTTACAGATACAGGTATTGCACTGAAATTTACACATTTCAGAAGAATACAAGTTCAGTTTGCATTTCAGCTGGGTTGGTCCGTCCGTCCGCGACCTACAATGTACATTAGGACTAAAAGTAAGTCAAACAGTTTTCCGGGCTTTTTTCATTACGGATACAGATATTGCCCTGATATTTAGTCAGACTTTCTCTCGGAGGAAGACAAGTGCAGTTAACATCAGCTGGATTGGCGCAATATGACCTACAATACTTTAGAGGTAAAAGTAGGTCAAACAGTTTTCCAGATTTTTTTTTATATGGTCACAGATATTGCTCTGAAATTTAGTGAACGAGACTACAGTATATATACATGAACTAGACTAAAGTATATACAAATGAACGAGACTACAGTATACCTGTATATAAATGAACGAGACTACAGTATATATAAATGAACAAGACTACAGTACATATATATGAACGAGACTACAGTATATATACATGAACGAGACTGTATAAATGAACAGGACCACAGTATATATACATGAACGAGACTATAGTATAAACAAATGAACGAGACTACAGTAATAATACATGTATATAAAAGAACGAGACTACAGTACATGTATATATACATGAACGAGACTACAGTATATATAAATGAATGAGACTACAGTATATATATATATATATATATATATATATATATATATGAATAGATGAACTGCATTGTTTACAAATTTTAATACTTTGTCAGTATTTTTTTCATTGATTTAAAATTCTAATTCTATTTAAGCAGAGTATCATGTAGTTCACTATTAACTAAATGGAAGTTAATACATTTGCAAATGGTTTTTATTTTAGAAACTCCATACGCATGCCAATTTGATGGAATATTTGTATAAAGACAATTTGGACGTAGTGTTTTGTTTTATGTGTTCATTTTTTTCTTTTTACATGTATTGCATTTTTGTCAATAGATATCGAAACAGAACAAAATAACTAGGACCGAATTCAACACTTTAACTTTAAACAGCAGATACACAAGAGGGAAATGATCAGTGAATATCAATCAAATGTTTCAGCAAATAATGTTTGAAAGTCATTGAACTTAATATAAAACAGATTTGGTTACTGATGTGACAACAGCTAATCCGCTTGTGAAACAAAATTGGCATCTCATGCTGTCAAGCATTCTTGCAGAAAATTTGAACTTTGGCCAACTGGTTTTTTTTTTCCTTTGGAAAAAAAATATGAAGTCGATCTACTGGTGGTGTAATCGGAGAACCCACCTGCGCCTTCGCCTATGTGAAGCAAAGAGAGGAAATTTAAAATTCGAATTAATAAATTTTGTTATTGAATCAAGACATTGGTAATGGTAAATAATGGACTTAATCATTGGAGAAGATCAAATATGGAGCTTTTGAGGTGTAACTCCACTACAGCGTTTATCCTTCGTTGAATGTAATTGTAGGACATGTGTCATTTCCTGATTACAATAACGACTTCAGTAAATAAGCATGGGAGACTTCAATTGCAATTAAGTTCCTGCATTAAAATGTTATCTTTCCAAGAAAGGAATGACCACAACCATTAATTGAAAAACGCATTTGATTAATTTGGGTGAGTTGGCGAGAGAAATAAATCTCGAACACATAGAAATGAAAGACGATTATGTCGACATGGATAAGAAACGGAGAACTTTCATCTACTTTACACCCAGGTACTGAGCACCAATAGTGACTTGGATCGTCAGCGTTCTCTCTCTTTTTAGGATTACGCATATTATACATGTACAATGTAGCTCTAGCAAGAGAAAAGTCTGCTAGCGAAAACACCATTTTCAAATTTGCATCGATGTCAACCTTGCCCTACAATTATTCGTTCCGGTGTTGTAGTATAGACTTTTCCCCCCGCATAGACCCCCCCCCCCCTGAAAAACGGGCCCGGGATAGATTTTCCCTCTAGGGAGAAAAGGTGCCCCAGCATATAATTTCCCCCTATATGTACAAAGTCAGTATAGAGTTTTCCCCTTGGCGGAAAAACCGCCCTGGTATAGAATCCCATCCCCCTCCTGTTTCCTGATTTCATCGACCGGAATCTTCGACGATATTCATAAAATCAACGATTTTTGTTGTTGAGATGTTGAAGTTCGGTTTAAACGCTGAAAACTTCGAATTGCATATAGTAAATTCAATATGCTTCCCAAAAGACGTTAACGATGGTCAATATCATTAGGATTTTTCGTAAAAAATCGACTAAAAGATATACAATTAAAACATCTGAAAAGTAAAATAGATGCACTGAGTAAATAAAAGTAATTTAATTTTCCCGTTTATTTAAATTCGAAATTTTAAATTAAAAAAGCCCATTAACTTCTTCCCAACTTCACTATTTCAAATGTTAGATACTAGTAAATAACGGCAAAGATTTGAGATGTCTGAATGAAGTTTGATATACCATTACACAATTTGAATAATTTTCTTTTAAAAAGAGCATAACATGATGATTGTGATACACAAAACAAAATACAGTAATAATAAAAAAAAAGATGATAAGAATTCCTGGGTGTAGATAAGCAAGAGACTAGTAATAGAAATGGAAACGGATACATTGCTAAAATGTAAGAAAGGGGGCGGGGGGTGTACCGTTACATGTATTTAGGGGAAATTCTATACTGGGGCGGTTTTTCCTGGGGGGGGATAATTCTTCCTAGGGGGAAATTCTATGCCAGGCCCATATTTCCGGGGGGAATGTCTATCCCCGGTCCCTTTTTGCCGGGGAGAAAATCTATGCAGGGGGGGGGGGGGATTCTATGCTGCAACACCGTCACATCCCGGAAGTTCCGTATTGTATGTCGTTCACATACCATGCAAAGAAACTGAGAATGTTCAACAAAGGTTTATGAGATTTTCTGTTGTCTGATAATTAGGGTACGTTATTATCGGAAAGATATTCCTTAATCCCTCTAGTTTATTGAAATGAATTCAAATCTATTCATCGATGATTGATGTTTTGCAGGTGCAATACAAACACAATATGCTATTCTAAATGTTCAAACATCATTAGCCAGAAAAGTGAGAATTCCGGAATGTTTTGGGAAAAATAATACTATTTTATCTTTATTCAATTACATGTTCAATGTATACACTTGATATTCTTTTAAATATGTCAAATCAGCTTCATGCTAAAACTATAAAACGTAAGTAAATCCTGCTCTTATCAATTTATTGTTAACTAGCGTTAGCACACTAAAATTGATATCTCCCCTTCCATTTTCCATAGTTTTATAAACATTTTAGAGATGATCTTTAAAGTAGAAAATTAAGAGTTGCGATATATAATAGTCATGCACCTATATGTATACATGTAGGTGCTTCAACCAAGGAAAAGTGTTGTGAACATATTTATGTTAGTAAATCAAATTAACTTACCAACATACCAAACATCAAAAACCTATGTCAAAAGACAAAAAAGATTTTAAAAAAAATGCTTCCAAAATTCTATTATTTGACCTTTACATAAAAGGTCAAGGTCGTCACAAACGGTACGCGACACTCTATCTTATCATGGTATACCAACATACCAAATATCAAAGGCTTATGTCAAATCAGTTATGTCCCGGACAAACTATGTATGAGAAGTTGAAGAAGAATTCACACTAAAACAATGTCTCCCTTCTGGAAGGGGAGCCAATTTACATGCATACAAAATACGAATCTGATATCTTAACAATTTCTTAAAGAAATAAAACATTACTATTTGAGCTCCCTACTTTACTGAACTTTTAATTTTATGGTGACGCTTTTTAAACAATACCGTTGTCTGTCAAATGTTGAAAGCACCAATTCTCACACCAATAAAGAACAGCGTTAGAAAATCGTACAATTCTGTCACGAGTTTACCTTAAAGTCTGCAACCAGATTGATAACTTTAGATAATTTAAATTTTTTACATTCTTTGAAATATTTGAAGCACAAGTAGACTCGGTGCTTTCCATTTACACTACGAAGTGTGATTTAAAGGTTGGTGATATTTGCGTAAAGAAGATTTAGAAGAGTTACCTACCCATATATTTCTTCTAAATCATCATTTCAAATTTTTGTCAATAGTCTCAAAGTAAACGAAATGAGACCGATTGCTTCATAAGAAATTTATAAACAGTTGACAAAACTCACTAGACGTATCTTTTTTCATTACTGGCCAAGAGGAAAACCATCTGAGCGATCGATAATTTATGTATTTTCAATCGGTAAATGTTTTTAACAAGTATCACGCTTGATTGATAGATACTCTTCTATAGTGACATTATAATGCAACATGATTAGAATAATAATGAATGTAACATCACCACATGCGTCGGTAGAACGGCGTTTTAGCAAACAGTTGTGGAAAACAAAGATACATTGACAATATTTTCGTAGTCTTTGGTGATCACAGTCTGATTAAAACCAGCCCCCCTTCTCCTGACGACGATAGGAGAAGGGGGGCTGGTTTTAATCAGACTGTGGTGATCAGGTCTTCCAACAGTCTGTTGGAATTCCCATGGGCACGAATTGTGCTCCTTTGTTAGCTGACCTGTTTCTATATTCATATGAAGCAGAATTTATTCAAAAACTTCAACGCAAAAAGAAAAAATTTCTCGCTGTGACCTTCAATTCGACATTTAGATATATCGATGACGTTTTGTCTATTAACAATAATAGCTTTCATTCATATGTCGATTTGATATATCCCTGTGAGCTCGAAATAAAGGACACCACAGAGTCGTCCACTTCTGCTTCATACTTAGATATTTTATTGAAAGTAGACATTAACGGCAAACTGACAACTTAACTGTATGACAAACGGGATGATTTCAGCTTCTCCATCGTCAACTTCCCATATTTATGAAGCAATATTCCATTATCACCTGCATATGGTGTTTATATATCTCAACTGATTCGATATGCAAGAACTTGTTTTGCGTATAGTCAGTTTTTAAATCGAGGTAAGCTACTGACAAACAAGTTGATGGTACAGGGCTTTCAACAGTCTCGATTGAAGTCAGCATTTCGCAAATTCTATGGTCGTTATAACGATCTAGTACGTCAATACAACCTCGCATTGGGTCAAATGCTGTCTGACGTGTTTCATACCGATTGTTAAGCCGTTCTTGGCACACTGATTTTGACTACGGATAACTCCGTTTACCTGATCAGGATATAGGGCTCACGGCGGGTGTGACCGGTCAACAGGGGATGCTTACTCCTCCTAGGCACCTGATCCCACCTCTGGTGTGTCCAGGGGTCTGTGTTTGCCCAACTATCTATTTTGTATTGCTTATAGGAGTTATGAGATTGATCACTGTTCGTTATCTCCACCTTGCGTACATGTACAGTATATATATATATATATATATATATATATATATATATATATATATATATATATATATATTTATAGATATAGATATAGATATATATAGATAGATAGATAGATAGATAGATAGATAGATAGATAGATAGATAGATATATATATATATATATATATATATATATATATATACCATACTCGTGTAATCTACACAAAAGACAGGTGCAAGAGACAAAGAGGAGAGGAGGGGCAGTTACATCGTCAATCTAAGTCGCCTTTTACAGTCTACGAAAAAGCTTCTTGGTTTCCAAAAGTATCCGAAATCCATGATTCAGGTCATTTATAAGGAACGGAGAGAGAGAGAGAAAGAGAGACAGTTTTACTCATCACAGAAAAAAAACAACTTGAAATTTCATGTCCAGGTCCGAGTTCATGTACCGTGGATTTAAATCTTTTAAAAGTACAAAAGGTCAGACATTGATAAAAGGACGGGGTTTACATAAAGAATTTAAACTGTTTGGCGTGCTGATGTCATGGAAAAACAAACAAACCCTGATCAATCTCTTCTGGAATTAATCTTTTCTGTATGGAAGTTTTGATTAAAGCAAAATATTTTGATACAATGTGAACTGACCACATTGATTTCACACTGACTTGAGAGACAGCATACAATTAAACCCATCACAACTTCTACTGGAGTCATCGGCACGCTTTTATGTTCAAACCATGATTAACACACGTGCAGCCATTGGTCATCATATTTGCAGTACCTGATAAACAATAAAATCTTAATAAGATTAAATGATTTCATCTCATGTTGTTAAAACATCGTACCACACTTTCTTGAAATTCCTATAGGTTTTTCAAACGTAGTGGCAAAAATGTTAATCCTTATAAATTGCTCTTTCGTTATATATATGTTACAGGAATATTTATTTTATTTCTAAAAGAAGCACGGACCAATCCAATCTGATAAAAACACTGGTGTAGCGATCTAAGTGAGCGGATCTCAGGATCTGGTTTTAATCAGATTGCGACCAATCAAATGAAATTCACAATAACAAAGAAAAAACACACAAACCTAAAAAGCTGTAAAATCTATAAAAAGAAACAAACTGAATTATAGAATAGGAATTTTCGGGGTACATGTATATCCGTTGTTTCTATGGAAATATACATTACCCCGTACTGCCAATGGTTTTATAAAAGGTTCGCACCTGGGGTATTGTGTTGTTTATTTCCATTTATTTATGCGTATAGGTTGGATAATGACAATTTTTGGGGAATTGTATTTTTGATTTCTACGTTGAAGGAGAATTAGGAAATTAAAAAGAAAAAAATCGGGGTCGCAATGCTTGTTATTGAGCTACAGTGTACTAAACATGACCTTTTTGAACTTAAAATTGACTCAAGATTTAATTCAATTAAATTTGATTTGTCTGTTGGTGTCAACACAACATAAGCAACACTAATCAATCATTACATAAATAGTTACATAATCATGTCTTCTAACAATACAGATAAAAAAAAAGTTTAATACAAATAATGGAAATAAATAATTAAATTTTTGCAATTAATATACAAAAAAAAAAATTTTAAAAAAAAATTCATGTTATCAAATTATGACATATTAGGAGTAATGTCAATTTCTAAAATTTCACATAATTTCCAAGGTCTCGTCATACAATTTAAACTATTTACATTTTCAACTGTTTTTATTACAACGTCAAGCAATGCGTATTTCTCACTGTATAAATTCCCTACGGGCTCAACATTGCGTATGAACATTTGTTAAAAGTAGGTAACTGGTACTACTTTTACTAAGGCAATACACATCTTGCAATCGCTCTCGCTTACTACAGAAGTCTATCAATAGATGAAATCAACATCACAAAATGTATTTATGAATTTATCTGTATTCCAAGTAGTGGACTTTCATCAATAATTGATAAAAAATTTTTACAACAATGTCTTACTAATGTATGCCTTCGTCTGCAACAAATACACCCAGGTCATAGGTGAGGCGGAATTACGATGACGTTAGGCTTTAGCAAAAAGGTCATTCACAGGATTTATGGCTGATAGGTCGTCAAAGTAAATTAAGACCTAGGTCTACACACCGCACTGCCTTCGTGCCACAGCAGCCATGGGGGGATGTCGGTTTCCAAGTTTATGCTGGGGCATATCGAAACGAGGCGTCGTTGAAAACCTATTACCTATTAGCTTCTCCATACCTGGACAGACCAGTGCCTTATCTTGGTTCCTTCAAGATCCAGACGCAGAAAAACGTGGACAAGGAGCTGTGCTAATAAGACCTGCTCACTGGATGTCATCCCCACTGCGCTCTTGAAAAACAGCATTGTTCTCTCTGTGGTGCTACCGACCATTACTGAGCTGGTGAATATATCACTTTCAACCGGGGTCTTTCCAATGGTCTACATGATGATCTGCAGTCAGCTTATAAGACCGGTACCAGCACTGAGACAGCCATCCTACGAATAAAAGCAGACGTAGAAGCAGTACTGGATGAAGGTGACGCTATGCTCCTGGTACTTCTTCACCTAAGTGCGGCATTTGATACCATCGATCTACACCTTATTGTACATCTATAGAATACCTACACCTTATTGTACATGTATAGAATACCTACACCTTATTGTACATGTATAGAATACCTACATCTTATCAACAATGTGAAATGTATAGAAGCATGTTGTTAACACAATTCAGCAATGGTTATCGATCAAAATTGTAAATATAAGTAATAAGGTATCATTTTAAAATAGGTCGCGAGTTCGAGCCCGGCTCGTGTCATAAGACTTGAAATAGGTAGTGATTGCTCCTTTGCCAAACGCGCGGCATTCAAAAGTGAGAATCACAGGTCTTTAGGATATTACTTTAACAACGGAGGTCTCGTGTTGTGACAGGCGTTGGCACGATAAAGAACCCACTTCTACGACCCTAGGTGCTAAGCATAGGTACATTTTTGTGGTACTTCAACTACAGCTGGTGACTTCTAATTCTCGAAGAACGCACATATAAAACAAGCAAACGATTGAAATACCTACACCTTATTATACATCTATAGAATACCTACACCTTATTGTACATCTATAAAATACCTACACCTTATTGTACATGTATAGAATACCTACACCTTATTGTACATTTATAGAATACCTACACCTTATTTTACATTTATAGCATACTTACACCTTATTGTACATCTATAAAATACCTGCACCTTATTGTACATCTATAGAATACTCGCACCTTATTGTACATCTATACAATACCTACACCTTATTGTACATCTATAAAATACCTACACCTTATTGTACATGTATAGAATATCTACACCTTGTGTACATCTATAGAATACCTACACCTTATTGTACATCTATAAAATACCTACACCTTATTGTTCATGTATAGAATACCTACACCTTGTGTACATCTATAGAATACCTACACCTTGTGCACATCAATAGAATACCTACACCTTATTATACATCTATAAAATACCTACACCTTATTGTACATCTATAGAATACCTACACCTTATTATACATCTATAAAATACCTACACCTTATTGTACATCTATAGCATACCTACACCTTATTGTACATATATAGAATACCTACACCTTATTGTACATCTATAAAATACCTACACCTTATT
Organism: Ostrea edulis; assembly: GCF_947568905.1. Taxonomy (NCBI): domain Eukaryota; kingdom Metazoa; phylum Mollusca; class Bivalvia; order Ostreida; family Ostreidae; genus Ostrea; species Ostrea edulis. The sequence continues at coordinate 46,333,387 of NC_079169.1, read as the reverse complement.
GTACATCTATAAATAACAAGAGGTACTGTGAGCAATGCTCACTAAGAATACCCCCCGCTTACCCCAATCTCCCAAAGGGTGTTGGTAATAGGTATAAACTACCTCTTTTCTGAGTGTAAAAAACAAATGGCATGACAAACCGAACCATATTGCTACTTCGATGTCCAGTACGCGTGACCTTTGACCTTTTGACCCCAAAATCGATAGGGAACATCTTCATCCCATGGGTAGTCCATATGTATGATATGGTGACTGTAGGTGGAAAGGATAACGCTTTAGAGCCCGGAAACCATATTGCTACTTCGATGTCCAGTGTGCTTGACCTTTGACCTTTTGACCCCAAAATCAATAGGGAACATCTTCATCCCATGGGTAGTCCATATGTATGATATGGTGACTGTAGGTGGAAAGGATAACGCTTTAGAGCCCGGAAACCATATTGCTACTTCGATGTCCAGTGCGCATGACCTTTGACCTTTTGACCCCAAAATCGATAGGGAACATCTTCATCCCATGGGTAGTCCATATGTATGATATGGTGACTGTAGGTGGAAAGGATAACGCTTTAGAGCCCGGAAACCATATTGCTTCTTCGATGTCCAGTGCGCTTGACCTTTGACCTTTTGACCCCAAAATCGATAGGGAACATCTTCATCCCATGGGTAGTCCATATGTATGATATGGTGACGGTAGGTGGAAAGGATAATGCTTTAGAGTCCGGAAACCATTGCGTCTACAGACGGACGGACGGACGGACGGACAGACAGACGGACAACCCGATTCCAGTATACCCCCCCCCCCCACAACTTGTTGCGGGGGGTATAATAACTACACCTTATTGTACATCTATAACATACCTACACCTTATTGTACATGTATAGAATACCTACACCTTATTGTACATCTATAGAATACCTACACCTTATTGTACATCTATAAAATACCTACACCTTATTGTACATCTATAAGATAAGTAATCGTACATCTATGAAATATGTACATCTATAAAATATGGCAAATCATATAAAAAGACAGACATACCAATAGATATAGGTAACTCTTGTGAATAGCTAGTTGTCATACGCTCTCATTCAGTCCCCCCCCCACCCCCCCCCCCCCCCCCCCCCCCCCCACCCCGACACCATATAGGAAAAAGGTCCATACAAAGGACCATAACTCTTATAAAATTCAGTCCAGTTGACCGATTTTTACATATGTAATTTACGACCATTATTTACATACTCACTATTCAATAAAACGACCAAAATATGTAATTTACGACCATTATTTACATACTCACTTATCAATAAAACGACCAAAAGTATGCAATTTACATTGTACTCTTCAAAGTTGGATTAATATGAGAGTAAACCCTAAATAAGCAATATACAAAATAATAACCCGTTGTATTTTATAGAAACTGAAAATGAAATCATAGCCGTGTATTGTTCATTTAGACTTCCTCGTCAGGTCAAAAGAGGTGATACAGAAGTACGAGACGCCGGTGACAGTTTTGATTTGCTATGAAGAGATCTTCCCCAATTTTGACGTAAAGCTATTTTCATAATTGAATGGCAGACCTTACAATCACGACATTTTCCCCAAAGTACATGTACCCAAATACCATAAAGATATTTCGTGAATCATGAAAAGTCGTAAGAAGCAATACAAAAAACTCCAACTTCAGAAGTTATTCAAAAAGTGGTTGGGGAAAATATCTATAACTTTCTCTATTTAATTGCACAAATGAAAGAATTTTTTTTTTATACTTCTAATACCGGTATTTTTATTTCATGATGTAAAACAAGAATAACAACGAGAGGTATAAGCTATGAAATAAAAAAACGAAATCAGGAAAGAGAGATACATGACGATTTATTTTCGTAAACCAATGTACAAAAGGTATATAAATACAAATACTACAGTATACAATACACAAAGTCAGTATCCAGAGTAGAACATGTACCTCCTTGTAAGGGAATGAAAGGCGGTTAAAATTAAGACCACAAGTGTTTGATATATTTGATTTAACCCATGTTACACACACTCACTAGTTATAGACCCATGTAGAGGTGATGCAAAAAACTGTTTACGGACAGACAGACAGACAGACAGACAAAATTAATCCAGATCTTGAATGCTTGGAAGCCCAAATGATAACACTTGTTGAGTTTTATATTTATTGGGATTAAACATGGAAATTGCATAGAACACCTTGGTGGACAATAATGATAGGAAAGTCGCAATTCTTGGGGGGAACTGGGGATATCTGCAAATGTAACAGGACAAAATGGGCACACAGGGAGCCGAGTAAAAACACAAGTACCCAATCCGAACGGACACCGCGTTCTGGACCAGCGAATATAGGGACTGCCCTTCCCCTGTCTCCGGAGCCACCTAATTTACTTTACACTACATAATTTGTTGTGACCTTCCGCAGTCTGTACGCGTTGGAGGTGGACCCAGCCACGACAAGCCATGCACCATTGATTTTTACCTCAACAGGTTGTGTACTACATAAATTGATGTATCGCATATCACAAACGACTCACTGCTTGTAGGCAGGGTGGGAAGACCAACGGGTTTTGGGGGCATTTCTCCCCTACATCCTATAGTTCCTGCCACAGGACATAGACACATATGTCTTCCCACAAAAATAAAGCTAAAGAACCTGAAGAGGACTTTGACATGTCAAACGTTGCAATATTTGATCTTTTTCATTTGTATTGTATAATTTTCTATTTGTATTGTATATTTTTCATTTTTTTGTATATTTTCCATTTGTATTACTATATTTTCCATTTGTATTGTATGAATTTTCATTTGTATTCTATATTTTTCATTTGTATTGTATAATTTTCCATTTGTATTGTATATTTTCCATTTGCATTGTATATATTTCCATTTGTATTCTATATTTTCCGTTTGTATTGTATATTTTCCATTTGCATTGTATAATTTTCCATTTTCATTCTATATTTTCCATTTGTATTGCATAAATTTTCATTTGTATTGTATAATTTGTAAATATACATTTGCTACGGCCCTGTGCGCTAAGAACGTCTAGCTTAGCACGTCTACATCTGTAAACAATTCTCCAAGCAACGTTAACTAATGAAATCCTTCGTAACAAATCAAAATAAGCAATCCCTGGGATACAATACAAATGAAAAATTATACAATGCAAATGGAAAATATAGAATACAAATGGAAAATTAGAAAACTGGCAAGGTCAGCAAGGGCCCCGCCGAGGGTTATTAGAGGAAAGTGACATCTGTAATTGATATAGCAATATTTGGAGCTGGTATATATGTTAGAATTAATAATATATAAAGATACATTGGAATGCCAATTTGTGAAAAAGGATCATGAAGCATATTTATGAGAGACTTATGCAATTTAAATTACTTCTGTTTGACACACACTCATGACATCCACACAAACACAACAGAGTGCAACAAAATCCCATTGTAATAGGGGATTCAAAATGAATAACTGGTACAAAATATGGTACATACTATTCGAAATGGATTATGAATTTGACATATTGATGTCTTGGAAAAGGAAATTCTGACATCGGGGTTCTAAGCGTTTTCAAACACATTGTCATTTGATAAAAGTGTTCTACATTTTTAAAAATAGAGATTAATATGTCTTTACATACATAGGTGAGAAAGTTTCCATTATTCCTAGCCGAGACATACAATGTATGCGCAAAAAATTCATAAGCAAATATCAAAATACTCATGTAGAAAATGTGGACCTTACCGTCAACAAGCGCAGCGAAACACGCCATTTCGAAATTTTCGCCGACGAAAGCTCGGTAACAGTAATGAATAAGGTACACTCATTTTGTATCTATTTTGTGACTTTCTTTATTAAAAGGAACAGTTCTCTAATGTGTAACGTGCAATTACTACATAATTCAATAACTTGAAGCATGAAGCAGTTTGACTTTTCAACCGGATATAAGAAATTTTATTTCGTATTCCGATCCCGATCGAAAAGTTGTTGACTGGGAATGACGTGTTTTAATTCAATATACATGTAACATCAAGCATTTTTTATATCACATTAAAAAAAAACAAATATATACACATACACAATGTTGTAGAGTTATTTCTTGTAAATTTTCTATATATCAATACAATACATATCATAATTCAAATTGAATTATCTCCCTTAGACTGTGGTAAATAAATACGGTCATAATAAGAAAGATGATGACATTCAAACAGACAGACAAAGTGACATGACTTCAAAATATATAGGTATCTTCCTCTTATTGTAAAGTATTTCTCTACAAAATTTGAAAACTGTACAATGAAAACTGTTTGAGTTATCGTGTCACAAAGAAAGTGTTCATAATAACAAAGATAATGCCACACATACAGACAGACAGACAGACAAAGTGACATGACCCCAAAATCTATAGGTGTCTTCCTCTTATTGTAAAGTATTTCTCTACAAAATTTGAAAACTGTACAATGAAAACTGTTTGAGTTATCGTGTGGACGGTCGGACGGACGGACAATGTGATTACTATTATAGCGCTTCCCGCATTTCATGCGGGGTCCTAATTATACAATACAAATGGAAAAGATCAAATATTGCAACGTTTGACATGCCATAGAGGACACACTTTTGTTTCAAACATTTGCAATCGTGTCTAAAGAGGTTAATTTCCGTAATTTTGATGGTTGGTTCATGGTTGATAATAAACGTTTTGATAGTTTTGTTAAGTCTGATTTCCTTTCCTACGGAGAGTGGGATCCTGTGTCAGTATAACCTAGGTACATGTAGCATAGGTGAAAAAATTACTGTGGTATCGAGGATAAACGCATTATAGCGGTATAGACTGCACTGCATGCAAGGTGAAGATAACGAACAAGTGATTGAATTAGTTGAATGCCCGTTGGTCGGGTGCTGTCACATCATTAAAACCAAGGCGAAATAACAAGAATTTGGGTTGGGAATGAAGAATTATGAAATAAGAAGTGGCTTTGTCAAGTTCATCCCAATGCATTCCTATAAGGCCCATCCAGGTGATTTGTGCAGGTAAGTTATATTACTTCCCCATGGTCGTGGAGTTGCAGCATGCTGTCCTGCCCAATAAGGTATTGTTGATCCAATTATCAAAATGGAAGAAGCACCTACAAAAACTTTTCAGTTATGAGTGAGTTGTTCTATGATGCGTAAACCATTGTTGCATTCTGATGTAACTCAAATACGAATCTGATCACCATCGACCCTTGGTTTTAATTTCGGAGTCGGATAATGAAAGGTGAAGGTAACGAATAGTGATCAATCTACAAGCAATACAAAATAGATAGTTGGGCAAACACGGACCCCTGGACCGGTCACACCCTCCGTGAGCCCTATATCCTGATCAGGTAAACCGCAGTCAAAATCAGTGTGCCAAGAACGGCTTAACAATCGGTATGAAACACGTCAGACAGCATTTGACCCAATGATAGGTTGTATTGACGAACTAGATCGTTATAACAACCATAGAATTTGCGAAATGCTGACTTCAATCGAGACTCTTGAAGCCCATGTACCATCAACTTGTTTGTCAGTAGCTTACCTCGATTTAAAAACTGACTATACGCAGAACAAGATCTTGCATATCGAATCGGTGGAGATATATAAACACCATATGCAGGTGATAATGGAATATTCTTCATAAATATGGGAAATTGACGATGGAGAAGCTGAAATCATCCCGTTTGTCATACAGTTGAGTTGTCAGTTTGCCGTTAATGTCTACTTTCAATAAAATATCTAACTATGAAGCAGAAGTGGACGACTCTGTGGTGTCCTTTATTTCGAGCTCACAGGGATATATCAAATCGACATATGAATGAAAGTTATTATTGTCAATAGACAAAACGTCATCGAAATGTCGAATTGAAGGCCACAGTGAGAGATTTTTTCTTCTCACGTAGAAGTTTTTGAATAAATTCTGCTTCGTACGAATATAGAAACAGGTCAGCTATCAATGGAGCACAATTCGTGCCCATGGGAATTCCAACACACTGTTGGAAGACCTGCTCACCAAAGACCACGAAGATATTGTCAACTCTAGCATATTTTTTATTTCAACTTCGGAGTATACTTGTGCTTAGAATCAGAGTGGTGTTTAACAAAGTAAGTTTTTGAATGACTGATCACTAGATATGAATATTTCCGTTTTCCATTTTTGTTGAAGAAGCAACTGTCTATGATGTCAAAAAGTCTAGTCTTTAATTTATCGTGAGGAACGGTCGTGTATAGTGTTGAAAAGTCATACGTTTTAATGTTATTGATTTGGGGAAAATTCTGCGATTTCAAGTTTACTAAAAGTTCTTTAGAATTTTTTAGAATCCACATTGGATTAACACCACTTCTGGCATATGTAGTCGCACAATAAGTTTGAAGTTTCTCCTTCGCAGTTGTTAATATTTTCGTGAGGAGCAAAGATAGGGGCTTGATAATCTAATTTGGCTAATTCTGTTGTGCCTATTCGAAAATTATGTGAACGAAAATTTCCACTAATTGGAATGATTTTTGTAATAATGCTTGAAATTGATATTTTGTTAAAGGCCTGGTATTTACATGTACATATGCTAGCAAATGGGTTGGTGGTGCTGGATGTAACATGTGTGATCATATCAATAATTACGGAGGACCCAATTTGGTGTGCTTTTCCCATCTGAATGGTGATCTGGCATAATTTATGATCTATGATTTTGATGTCCACCCAATGGAGAACGAGTGTTTCACTGACCCTTAAATGGGCATAACAAGTTAAGGTGAACGCCGCTTAAATCCCTGACCCTTAAATGGGCATAACAAGTTAAGGTGAACGCCGCTTAAATCCCTGACCCTTAAATGGGCATAATAAGTTAAGGTGAACGCCGCTTAAATCACTGACCCTTAAATGGGCATAACAAGTTAAGGTGAAGGCCGCTTAAAACAGGACATACTCATACGCGGAGTTGCACACCTTTGGCATAAATTTATTATATTAGTAAATAAATTTAGTGATATCGAGATTCTTGTATCTTGATTAACCCCATTTGGCCTGCTTAAGCCCTGTAAAGTTTTTGTCACTATGAAGCATTTGATTGTGTCGTAATGACCATGAATTTTGACTAGGCTCAAGCTGGCAGCCACTAACCAGCAGCCACAGAAACCAGCAGCCACAGAAACCAGCAGCCAATGAGGAAATTCATCAAAGTACTGAGAGTACTTAAGCAGATAATATATCAAAATTGATAATTTTCATATAATTAATAAACATACTTTTAATTATCAAATATCATACTTGAAGGCATTTAAAATTAATTAATTAAGAAAATTATTTATGAAATTTTGCACTTCAAATCACCGTTTACCCATGGAGACAGGAAGATGGTATGACATTCCCCAGAATAAAAACCATGCATATTTTGTAATAAAGGAGAAATAGGTGTTGAATTCCATTTTATTTTACAGTGTCCAACTTTTTCACAATTAAGGAAAAAATACATAGACAATTTTTTTAATGAAAGACCAAATATTCTGAAGTTTTCTAATCTATTGTCAACTCAAGATATGAAAATATTAAGAAATCTCTTGTGTTTTTATTTCTCATACTTTTGAGATTGTCAGTTGTTCTTCGTAATTGTTCTTCTGCTACCTCTTAAACGTATTACTATTTATGTTTATTTATAAATACAGTGTATATTATGTTCCCCTCTGGTATCTAAGAAAGTTGCATTGTTCCATATATGAACCTCTGACGATTTTTCTTGCATGTATTATATTTCTTGTAAATCATGTACTGTTTAACATGGTTTCAGCGAATAAATTGAATTGGAATTGAATTGAACTCGCCTGACAGTTCCTAACAATGCATCACATAGGGTTTTAATGAATGTTGATAACAACTTGATCTTCGAAGACTATAGAGACAAGGTAGGGGACCCCTTGGACTATCATTTCCTGTCCTTAGTTTGCGGCTGTAGGTGTTCTACATGGGTTGGAATTACTTTCCAGACCTCTCTTATATTTGAATGTAGGGATGATCAAATGACACAAAAGTGATCAAGAATGAGACAACAATGTAAAAGAACATATAGAAAACTGAAACAGGGTCACAATGAAAATTGAGCTCACCTGAAAGTTCTAATTTTACATCATGTCGGATCATTATGAAGGAAAATAACAATTTAATTTTTGAAGAATCCGCAAAAGGAGTATGCAGGAAAGGAGGGGGTCCGCAAGGACTATCACTTTCAGCTTCCGCTGTGAGGCTGTAGAGATACCATCTGGGGATCACAAGGTCGGAATCACTTTTCAGCTCCATCTATTGATTGAATAAGGGGTGATCGAGCGAAAATACTCGGAATATGATATACGGATAGAGAACAATGAAATCAAACATATATATCCCACGAAAGGGGTCACATACATATGTAGGCCTTTAAGGGCAATTGAGCTCACCTGAAAATTCCTAATTCAACATCACGTAGGGTCACAATGAAGGTAAATAGCAACTTAATCGTAGAAGAGTCCGCATAGTATAATAACGAGGAACATGTATCATGCAGTAGCTACGATACAGGTAGCAGGGGGCAGTTTCGCACTATTGTCCTGGTCAACTTTCTTTGAAAATGTAAATACCCCATATTTGAAGTGATATTACATGTGTAAAAATGTATAGAATAATTTTAGGATACATGTCAAATGTAGCTGAGTGCTTAATAAAAATGTTGATAATTATACAATATGTAAGTGTCATCATGATTCCTAGCATATAGATGGGTGCAAATACGAAACTAAGACACGTGGTCAGTTACTGAAGAAATTCCGGTGAAAACATACATGGTCCAGCAAAAGGTATGTAGCTGAGAGGGAAGGTGGATGGCCCATATGAAAGGTAGATTTTTAAGAAGGGCAGACCGAGTTCTTGATTGTGCACAGTGTCTAACTTCCCTTGCTTGTACTGTGATGGTGTGGGGGTGGTGCGGATTAGCCTAAATGAGAGAAAATCAAAGTAAAAAGGGGCACCTGCTCAGAGCATGGTTTTGTGCACTGTATAGATTACATGTAATTTAGGGTAATAATTTATTTACTACACCAATATGAAATACACGTATTGACATAAAAAAGAACCATGATTTTTCATTAGTCTGTCATAATCTGACTTTGATTAATTGATTGAATGCTGTTTAACGTCCCTCTCGAGAATATTTCACTCATATGGAGACCTCACCACTGCCGGTGAAGGACTGCAAAATTTAGGCCTACATGTATGCTCGGCACTTATGACCATTGAGCAGGGAGGGAACTTTATCGTGCCACACCTGCTGTGACACGGGACCTCGGTTTTTGCGGTCTCATCCGAAGGACGGCCCCATTTAGTTGCCTCTTACGACAAGCAAGGGGTACTGAGGACCTATTCTAACCCGGATCCTCGCGGGATAATCTGACTTTGATGTAAACCCCCTATCCACATGTTTCAGAACCAAAAAAAAAATTACCCCGGCCACCTACAAACTATTTCAACAAATATATCGTTCCAAAATTCCTTGCTTATACATGTAGCTACCTGTAATTCTAAACTGTACTTAATTTAAAGTAATTCCAGCCTCCTCTGATGTCATCAGATTTTGCAAAATCGATGATTTATGCATGATAGGAACATAAATTTTGTAGGAGTTTATTCTGATAGTTATTGTAAAAATCTTGTTAAAAATAAACTATTTAAAAAGTCTAAGTTATAGATGAATAATCTATGATATGTTTCAAAATATTGAATCCAAGGGCAATAACTCTGTTTTATTGATATCTTTATGAAGTCTATTATTTCTCTTGATTAAACACCCATTTCCGGAATCAACAATTGCATTCTCTCCATGGACTCTAGTTTTAGAACGCATGGATAAAGGTAAAAAATCGGACATTTTCTACCCCATTTTGTAAATTTACAATATCAGATCTCAGTACCATGAAGCTGTTTGTCATTATCCGATGGGAGATTTGTTACAAGATTCGTATGATATTCACGAAATACTGTAAATGACGAAATGATTGCGGTGGTTTTAATTTCGTTATGTTCACGGTCGGGGATTTTTCCGCGAAATTAAAACAACTGCAATCATTTTGCAAGTGTGACACAATACGTTTTGAACAGTTTTCAGTAATCAAATTTGACTGACTACGTCTTTTCGTCAAAATGATAAATCTAAAACAATTATTCACGAGAGAGTGTTACTCTGTTATTTGTTTCTGTAAATTGATTAAATAAAACATCATTTTCCTTTAGGTAGTATTTCTATCCACATAAATGTAGATAATTTGCATGCATTTTGTGTTGCAGTGTATTTATATTTGGATCGGTCTACATATATACAGTATATATCTAAACATGATTTTCTGACAAAACATGCAGTTACAATGTGAAAACCGTGTACCATACCTACCTAGTAATTTAGAAGTACATTTTCTGCAGCAAATCAGTATTTCAATTCTTCGTTTATGGAATGAGGTTTCAGGAGATATACGTCACGATTTTTAATGTTCATGCACGTTGTTTGTTTCCAATGAAGATGACCAAACAAAGCATGCTGACACAAACCCGAGACGTAAACAAGATTCAGTCCTGTGATGTCAGCCCAGTTTGCTTGTTGTATTAAATGGACTTCATGGGGGTCTTTAATTCGATGATTTGGTGTGAATTGGACTTATTTGACTTGGAGTTTAAGAAAGATGGTTGTGGTATATCGCAGTTTATGAAACGAATCCTCGTTAAACTGCCAAAGTGACCCATCCCAGTGATAAATAGAATCAATTTGTAAACCTATTACAAGAATTTTTTACTATAACGATAACTAATCAGCCTCAAAGAAAAACTTAATAGGACACAGTCGCTAAGAATGTTTTAAACACACATCTGACGTCAAATATTATTCATCAAAGAGCAAAATTTATAGTATGCTCTTGTTTTAATATTCACATACTTAATCTATTGTTTAAACATGAGTAGATTGTGCATATAAAAGCACGAGTCGGGGTATACTAGGAGGCATTACGAATTGTGTATTGTATTCAACATGAAGTCCCTCTTGATTATCGTAGTTTGCTTGTATATAGGAGCAGAAACGTTGGCTGCCAAGAAATTCGAACTTCCCTTCGCAACAACAAAACAACGAGAGGCTGTGAAACTTGTGAAGGCTCTACGCAGTATTGAACTAGAGGTAATTCTGTCACTTCTTTCATAGTGTTATCTCCCACCAACAAAAAGACCAATTTTACACTATGTAATTTGATGATGGAGAAGCTGAAATCTTACCGTTTGTCATAAAGATGAGTTGTTAGTTTGCCGTCAATATCTATTCTCGATAAATTATCCAAGTATGAAGCAGAAGTGGACGACTCTGTGATGTCTTTTATTTCGAGTTCACAGGGATATATCGAATCGACATATGAATGAAAATTATTATTGTTAATAGATCAAACATCGTCGATATATATAGATGTTGAATTGAAGGCCACAGCAAGAGATTTTGTCTTCTCACGTATGAATAATTTCTGCTTCATAAGAATATATAATATAAACAGGTCAGCTAACAAAGGGACACAATCGTGCCCATGAGAATTCCAACAGATTGTTGGAAGACTTGATCACCAAAGACCACAAAGACATTGTCGAACTTCATTATATTCTTTATTTCAACTTCAGAGTACTTGTACGTGGAATCAGAGTGGTGTTTAACAAATTAATTTTTCGACTGATCACTAGATATGAGTATTTCCGTTTTCATTTTTTGTTGAAGAAGCAACTGTCTATGATATCAAAAGTCTAGTTTTTAATTTATCGTGAGGAATGGTCGTGTAAAGTGTTGAAAAGTCATACGTTTTAAAGTTGTTGATTTGAGAAGTTTTGCGATTTCAAGTTTACTAAAAGTTCTTTAGAATTTTTTTTAGATTGCACATTTGATTTACACCACTTCTGGTATATGTAGTGGCACAGTACATTTGAAGTTTCTCCTTCACAGCTGTTAATTAATATTTTCTTGATGACCAAAGATAGGGGCTTGGTAGAACATTTACTGGATCCACCAATGTATATTGTTTGTAAGGGTTTTTCTGAAGTTTAGGAATCCAGTATAGGTACGGTAACTCATATTCATCTGACCCATTGACTGGGATATTAAATGTGTCTAAAACTCAAGCATGGTTTTGAAGAATTTCACCTTATGAAATTTGTCAACATTTTTAAAATATAAGTCTGTGTGTCCTTGTTTATTTTGAGAGAATTGTTATGTACTGTAATGAAGAACTAGTCCCCTCAACAGAACTAGATGCGACATAGGTGAGCTTGAGAAAGAACAGATAGAGTATTTTATAATGTTTGGGTGTTTTCTCAAGACCTCTCCACCTTCGGCTTCAAAGGTGAAGCACATGAAGAATGTTATCATCTCCCTATACAGTGTCATCCAAACTAACTGCAGTAACCACGATTGTTGGAATGAGATTAATTGCTCTTAAATCTGAAATTAAAGCTACATGTACTTGGTACCGGACGATTTTATATGATACGGAATGTCGAAATCAACGTAAGGCGACGCTAGAATTTTCAGAGCAAAATCTTTTCTCGTAGTTTGTGCAATACCCAATTGATCAACAGCTGATCAGTCTCTTTTTTCCCCCTCTGTTTTGTTTACGAGAGGTACCAGGAGCGTTCCCGTCTGAATGTGCGCCTGACGTAAACAAAAACATTGGTTATCAATACCTTGAGTGATGATCTACCTTATCACCGAGATGTATGTTCAATGCTGGGGTCCAATTTGCCTTCCTGATATTTTGGCATATTTAGATCACTAATTGTTTCATAACAGGCAAATGTACTTTTATGCAATGGTGTATCTACGGCCTGTAATTTGTATTTTTATATGTCGATATTCTTTATCCCTACTCTAGATCGCCAACCCAAATGGCCAGGTTAGAATCGCCAGAAGTCTAAGACAAAGGAGGCAGAGTAGCTCGGCACAACAAGAGTATCTTGATGCACATAACACAGCGAGGTCTATAGTTAGTCCAACCGCTACTAATATGAGGAAAATGGTGAGAAACTCGCTATTTAACCTACATGTATTTCAAATGAAACTCTAATGTCATTTTAAAAACTGTACAATTATTGACATTTTTAGGTCAGTACGATGCTTAAGCAACCTAAAAATTACAATATCTACCGAGCCGCTGAGGGTACTTCAAGTGTAGCTAAGTAAAGTATCGCACTGATCGAGAAAATATCAATAAATGATTGAATAATTGAAATCTTTGAAACCGGATACTAAAGTGTACGAAAGGACATTTGGTTGACCATCTTTGTTTACAAGTATACTGCAAGACCTTGTCAAAAATGATTAAAGATGCGGGTTTTCATAGGACGACCAACAACAACAAAAACCAACCAAAAAAAAAACAATTGTATCAACTTGTGAATTCACATTTTTTGTTCTGATATTGGAAAAACCTAGTGTTATATTCAAGTCGACGGCACGTAGAGGTGATTTTTTTCCTAGAGTGTTGGATCTCAGTTAATCAGAGATATACATGTAATCATTCAATCAAATGACAATAAATATCAAAACTGAAAGTGTACCATGTTACTAGAACTATACATGGATACACGATTGCTTGACAGACATATAAGAATTATATATATATATATATATATATATATATATATATATATATATATATATATATATATATAACGACTTTTGTCCGTCTGTAAACTGTACCTTCGGGTGACATAAAATTCTTCACTTCTTGCCATGTTGGTCACAATGGTACAAATGTACATAAATTCTGAAATAATGATTTTTGTTTGGTATTTGTCGAAATGCGCATCTGGTGCATCAAAATTGGTACCGTACAAGTTTTACATCTTATCATTGGTTCATGTGTATATATGGAATTATTCTAGCCCCAGACGGAAAGTTTACGGGGGCGAAAATCTTTCCATTCACCGGGGTCTCATTCGAAATCGAATTCCATCAACTGGTCAGCCTGTTAACTATTGAAATTCGTTTTGATATTCATCTTTTTTCAATGTTTTGAATATTATCTTGAAGAAATGGAGCGACGAGTTGGCTCAGGTAGCTCAGAACTATGCCAACAAATGTATCTGGGGACATAATTCAGCAAGAACTTCCGATACCAAAGCGTTGACGTCACAATTCAGCTACGTTGGCGAGAATCTTTACGTCACTTCACGAAGTAGGTTGCAATTGTATTCAAACTAATATAGTTTTCTCTTATAGGAAGTTGTTTTTATTTCATTATGGATTGTGAGATAATAACAATTTATTCCTATGAGGTAGAGTTTATTCAAAAACTTCTATATGAGAAGGAAAAAATATCTTGGTATGGCTTTCAACTCGACATTTAGATATATCGACGACGTTCTATTCATCGACAATAATCGTTTTCATTCATATGTCAATTCGGTAATCCCAGAGTCATCCACCTCTGCTTCGCACTTAGATTTTTTATTGAAAATAGATATCAACGGAAACTAAAAACTCAACTTTATGACAAACGGGATGATTTCAATTTCACCATCGTCAACTTCCCATATTTATGAAGCAATATTCCATTTTCACCTGTATATAGTGTTTATATCTCTCAGCTAATTCGATACGCAAGATTTTTTCTGCATATGATCAGTTTTTAAATCGAGGTAGGACTGACAAACAAGTTAATGTTACAGGGATTTCATCAGTCTCGTTTAAAGTCAGCATTTTGCAAATTTTATGGTTGTTATAACGACACACATGTAGTTTGCCAATAGAACCTATCACTGGGTCAAATGTTTTATACCAATTGTTAGGCCGTTCATGACACACTGATTCTGACTACAAATTACATGTACTCCATTTACCTGATCAAGATAAAGGGGGCTCACGGCGGGTGTGAACGGTTGACAGGGGATGCTTACTCCTCCTAGGCACCCAATCCCACATCTGGTATATCCAGGGGTCTGTGTTTGTTCAACTCTCTATTTTGTATTGCTTATATGGATCATTGTTCTTTATGAGATTGATCACTGATCGTTATCTTCGCCTTTTCATTTGAAGGTGACATCTCTTTCTAAACATCCCAATAATACAAACATTCGTTGTTCTAGGTTCTGTCCTTCCCAGTTCTGCCGTGGAATCTTGGGACGATGAGAAGAGTGACTACTCATACGGCACACAGGCCTGCACCGGTGTCTGCGGTCATTACACGCAGGTACAAATTGTAGCTGGGAATTAATATTTATGTTTATGCATGCAACACCTTACTTATATCATATCTACCATTTTAATGTTTATGAATTTAAGGCATGTATATATATATTCATATTTTCCCATACCTTAATACAACAACCTAGATATACACGCATTCATATTTTGTAATAAACTCTCTCTCTCTCTCTCTCTCTCTCTCTCTCTCTCTCGATCTCGAGTTTCATGTGAAGCTGAAATGCCACTTGTAGGTCATGGGACATTATTCGACAAATGAAAACAATGAAACAATAAAGATTTAAGATTTATTTGCATAAAAAGTATTGAGTAATGTTAATAAATTAGAGTATTACATTAACTACACTGTATATGGTGTACAATTTCATGTATTTTTCTGAAACGACCACGTAGAATGGTTTTTTTTTTTTTTTTTAATTTCTTTCGTGTTTATATTGACATGAATGTATTTCAGGTGGTTTGGGCAAATTCTGAATACGTCGGATGTGCTAGTAGTACCTGTTCTTCCTTTACCGGATTATCATCTTCATTTAACGGAGGAACAATTGTAGTCTGCAATTATGGACCGGGGTTTGTCATTCTCTCCCTGTCTCTCACTGTCTCTCTCTATATCTCTCTGTATCTCTTTATATCTCTCTATATCTCTCTGTCTCTCTCTATATCTCTCTGTCTCTCTTTATATCTCTCTGTCTCTCTCTATATCTCCCTGTCTCTCTCTATATCTCTCTGTCTCTCTCTATATCTCTCTGTCTCTCTCTATATCTCCCTGTCTCTCTCTATATCTCCCTGTCTCTCTCTATATCTCTCTGTCTCTCTTTATATCTCTCTGTCTCTCTCTATATCTCCCTGTTTCTCTCTATATCTCCCTGTCTCTCTTTATATCTCTCTGCCTCTCTTTATATCTCGCTGTCTCTCTCTATATCTCCCTGTCTCTCTCTATATCTCTCTGTCTCTCTCTATATCTCTCTCTGTCTCTCTCTATATCTCCCTGTCTCTCTATATCTCCCTGTCTCTCTCTATATCTCTCTGTCTCTCTCTATATCTCCCTGTCTCTCTCTATATCTCTCTGTCTCTCTCTATATCTCCCTGTCTCTCTCTATATCTCTCTCTCTATATCTCTCTCTGTCTCTCTCTATATCTCCCTGTATCTCTCTTTATCTCTCTGTCTTTCTCTGTCTCTCTCTATATCTCCCTGTCTCTCTCTATATCTCCCTGTCTCTCTCTATATCTCCCTGTCTCTCTCTCTGTATCTCTTTATATCTCTCTGTCTCTCTCTATATCTCTCTGTATCTCTTTATATCTCTCTGTCTCTCTCTATATCTCTCTGTCTCTCTCTATATCTCCCTGTCTCTCTCTCTGTATCTCTTTATATCTCTCTATATCTCTCTGTCTCTCTCTATATCTCTCTGTATCTCTTTATATCTCTCTGTCTCTCTCTATATCTCTCTGTCTCTCTCTGTATCTCTTTTTATCTTTCTGTCTCTCTCTCTGTCTCTCTCTATATCTCTCTGTCTCTCTCTATATCTCCCTGTCTCTCTCTCTCTGTATCTCTTTATATCTCTCTGTCTCTCTCTATATCTCTCTGTATCTCTTTATATCTCTCTGTCTCTCTCTATATCTCTCTGTCTCTCTCTGTATCTCTTTATATCTCTCTGTCTCTCTCTCTCTCTCTGTCTCTCTGTCTCTCTCTATATCTCTCTGTCTCTCTCTATATCTCTCTGACTCTCTCTATATCTCCCTGTCTCTCTCTCTGCCTCTCTTTATATCTCTCTATATCTCTCTGTCTCTCTCTATATCTCTCTGTATCTCTTTATATCTCTCTGTCTCTCTCTATATCTCTCTGTCTCTCTCTGTATCTCTTTATATCTCTCTGTCTCTCTCTCTGTCTCTCTATATATCTCTGTCTCTCTCTATGTCTCTCTGTCTCTCTCTATGTCTCTCTCTATATCTCCCTGTCTCTCTCTCTGTATCTCTTTATATCTCTCTATATCTCTCTGTCTCTCTCTATGTCTCTCTCTATATCTCTATGTCTCTCTCTATATCTCTATGTCTCTCTCTATATCTCTATGTCTCTCTCTCTCTCTTTCGCTCTCTCTCTCTCTCTCTCACACACACAGAATCACTAAACCAAACATTTGGAATTGTTTTGCAGTGGAAATTATGGTGGACAGAAGCCGTTCGAGTCTGGGACTTCGTGCAATTCGTGCCCTAGTGGTTATTCATGTTCAAACAACCTCTGTGTTGACGGTAGTGAAAGCAACAACTCGGGGTCTGAAACGTCTTCTTCTGAAAGTAGTGGTTCCACTTCAACAAACACTGATAACTCAAGTACAGGAACTGGGCAAAGTTCAAGTAATTTTTTTTTTTTTTTTTTTTTAGACATTTCCTAAATAATGTCTCACGAAACGACAAAATCTGTGTATATTGTTGTTTTGTTGTCGTTGTGTTTTGTTTTTATCAGTCACTCATAGCTTACGGCTAAACCCAAAACTGTTAGTATAATCATGATTAACACCCAAAGACAAGGATGGAAGAATTTTAATCTTAAAGAGGTTCGAACCTAAGTTTTGCAGTATTGTCATTTTGTCTTAAAGTATATATCTAATTTGTACATTGAAGGGGAATTATGAATTACAAAGAAAATCATAAGTCGTCTTGTTATTCAGCTACAGTACAATAAACTTGACCTTTTTAAACTTACAATTTACTTTTGATTTATCAACATAGACTAGTATGTTTTGTCTGTTTATCATCCTACAATGTATAAGAGAAAAAAATCACTCACTAGTCCTCTCTTATTTGCTATCATTATAATGTAATATGGACTGTTAATTTCTAACATAATTTATCTGCAGTTGCATTCATTTCTTATAATTGAATGATAAGTAAGGCCTATGGGATTTTATAAAGACTTTAAAAAATTCGGACCTTCTCTTATAATTATTATGATTTCTTCTTTATAGATTGATAGTAATTTTATAATTTCATAAGCTTATGCAAGTCCAGCTTTGGCCCCAGAATCATGAAAAATCTTGAACTTAAGCTAAAATATGAAATTTGTTATGTTATTGAGAAGTTAATCATTCCAAAATAAAATTGTTATTCAGTATTACT
Source organism: Ostrea edulis (assembly GCF_947568905.1). Lineage (NCBI taxonomy): Eukaryota > Metazoa > Mollusca > Bivalvia > Ostreida > Ostreidae > Ostrea > Ostrea edulis. The sequence goes on along the minus strand of NC_079169.1, from coordinate 46,314,989 downwards.
TCACTATTTCTAGTGTCTGCAAATTAAGAGTTTCGTTTAAAAAGTAATGAACATCTCACAAGCGATAGATACATGTTCTCAATATTCCTATTATGAATTAAGTATAGCAAAAAAGGTCTGGATTTTGTCGTCTGATTTATGAAAAATATATTTGTGATATAGATTAATTTTTCACTTCGATAGAATTATAAATACCCTAGTACATCAAAATCAATGCAGTAAATACCTTTCAGACGAGGATTGTTTTACCGGGGATGGTTCTGACTACCAGGGCACTGCCAGTACAACAGTGAGTGGTAAAACCTGCCTGAACTGGTCTGACGTCTACTCTTTCCTCCCCGGCAACAACTACTGTAGAAACTATTTCGCGGCCTACGGGTTCACGGAGCCAGTCTGTTACATGCAACCCGGAACCAACTACGTAGAATCATGTGGAGTTCCGAAGTGTGGTGAGACTATGCTCTTGTAAATTCACAGTTTTCTAAAGAGAGAGAGAGAGAGAGAGAGAGAGAGAGAGAGAGAGAGAGAGGGGGGGTGTTCTAGTGCCGACCAAATCATTTTTTATATATTAACCTTTCACAGTGACTAAAACTGCTTTAATATTGAATTACGTTTCGGTGCCATGACAGCACGATTATTTTTTAGTTCGCGTTTACATTGAATCATTAATCATTATGTCTTTTTTTTCTTTTTAGACAAGAAATAGATGATACTATCAGTTCCCTGATATCAACTTGACCGTCCCAATTATTTCGAGTATGGATTTTGTTATTAGTAAATATGATTTGAACTGTTTTCAACCTTTTTATGTATATTCACTTTTTTCCCTTGTTTGTTGCAAATAAAGTCACTAAGCATATTCTCTGTTTGGTCTTTTTTTAATGTTATAATTCCAATGTTTTTGCCTTTGATAACTTTACAAATAGTAATGATAGCCATTTTCTCATGAAGACGTTGCAGTTGTAAACAATGTGGATGAATCTTGATAAAGAAGGTGTTGCATAGAAGTGGTAATATTCTCTAATCGGAGATTTGTGCCTGGTATTTAAATACTAATGACGTATAACTTACCTTCATTCCTATCTAAACTCTTATTGAGTATTTGCCATTTATATACCTGTGGGATTCCCCAGTACTAAGGGCAAGCCTCAAATATTTTGTACATAGTCTAAACATAATTCTTGAAATCGTGAAAATTAAATTGTTTAAATTTTTTCTGAGTATTAGACACAATGTATAGGGTTACGAGTGTATCAAATATTTAATATTATATAATACTACAGTCTAAAAGCTCTTATATACTCGTATGCATTATTTCCTACAGCCATCTGTACATAACTCTGACCAAAAAAACACACCAAAATATGGGAAGTTTAATACGCATTAATAAAGTTCAACAAAATTCCAAGTACATATACCTGAAAACATTGATTACCATAGCAATTTTCTACTGGAATACATATTGTATTATCCATTCAAATTGTTTAACAGTTATGTACCTTGTTTGACATTTTTCTTCCAAAGCTTTAAAACCTAAGAATTCTCATTAACAGCCTTGACTTTTAAAACACAGATATCACAATGCTGTGTTCGGCGTGTTTGTTGCGACTCCCATTCACAAACTAAACAGTGTCTAGGTTGGAATTTTATTTCAAACTCGGCACATTGTAAGTATGTTTCTATTAAGAAAAAAATCTAGATGGAAAACGTAATATTGAAAAAAAAAAATATTGTGTCCGTGAGGGATTTGAACCCGGTCGTTAAAAAATGTGACTTCTTTAAACTTTAAATTCCACGACCTTATCCACTGAACCAAGCAGTATAACTTTAATGGTTTTGGGAAATTAGCATACAGGTGAAGTTGAAAATGATGTCAGTGAAATCGTTTCGAATTTTTGAAATTTACAAAAAAAAATGCCCTCGTGAAACAAAATTTCAAAGCGACAGTTTTTAGTGGAAAACTCGAAGAACATGTTCATGCTAAATTCATTTTGTTTCATGGAGGTAGTTTTTCTGAAATTCGGGCATACCCCTCTATTTTAACGCTAAAAATGTTAGAAATCGCTTATTGCTTGATTTAAACTCAAATTATTTGGCTAATTCTTGTTAATTCACGTCTTTTAAACTTATTTTCAAAAATGTTTGAATAAAGACATAAGTTCCAATTGATTTTATCGTATATTTGAATATCTTTATTTCATCGATATCTCACGCAACACCTTTAGGGAAATTAACATGAGACGTGCAACATCCTCAGCGCGTCTATTTTAACGATTAGGGATTCCGACAGAAATGAAAGTAGAATTTACACATATAGAATAAATTCATTTTGAAAATACATGAGATATGATCTTTGTGAATTGCTGTACTTGCAACATATTATCTACGTGTATTGTTATTGAAATGTATTGATTTTATATCCGCGAAATGGTATCTGTGTGTCTGCCAATCTTCTACTGTATTATTTGCATATATTTGTAAATATGTTGTATTTAAACCGCTGAGGTGTATACATGTAAGAATCTAAATATTCAACGCCGTTCTGTCACCAGAGGGCGCGTTACGCAAGCTTCACTTACACCTCTGTCGACGCTTGGAATCACGTGACAATATAGATAATCGCATGATATAAACAGTCATTCTCGTTTCAAAGTTCTAGCAACAGGCGATACGTCAGCTCTTTTCATAGCGCACTGGCACTTTTTATGCCCCCGAGATCGAAGATCGGGGGGGGGGGGGGGGGGGATATTGTTTTTGTCCTGTCTGTCATTCTGTAATTCTGTCTGAAACTTTAACCTTGCTAATAACTTTTGAACAGTAAGTGAGAGAGCTTTGATATTTCACATGAGTATTCCTTGTGACAAGACCTTTCCGTGGGTACTAAACTTTTTGACCTTGACATTTGACCTACTTTTAAAAAAATTGACATTGGTCATAACTTCTAAATAGTAAATATTAGAGCTTTCATATTGCACATGAGCATTTCTTGTAACAAGATCTTTCTACTGGTACCAATATATTTGTCCTTGTGACCTTGGCCATCTTCGGAATTGGCCATTATCGGGGGCATTTGTGTTTCACAAACACATCTTGTTAGAATACATTTTTACCATTTAGCTGTTTGTCTCCTATTTTACAAATTTAACCGTATTTTTACAGCCTTTCTTACTTTTGATTCCATGTTTATAATAAATCTCCACCTCGTGAATGTCCTATTTATACATTCATACACATAATACGAAGTACAGGTGGTTCCAAATTTAAGATCAGAAAACAGTGATTTTAAACAATTTACAGTAAGCATCAATTCAATTGCATCAAAAGCATTTCATAATATGACTAAATATTTAGTTCAAAACATAAATGTTGGAAAACTATAAAACTTTTACAAGATTTCTGTAAATTGAACGTTGACATCGGTATAGTGCGAGTAGCGCACGGAACTCTGGGTAGAGAATGCTTCAACGCCTCACGCCAGCATCCTTTTTGAAAAGCACTAACGCGCTTCATGAAGTAATTAAGCCGGCGTGAAGCGTCGCAATTCATAACCACATGTATTTTCTAAAATGAAATTTATCTCTTAAGTAGCTGTAAGTAAATACGTATGTGTTTTGCTAGAGCAAACGGTATCTTGACTTCACGTCCACAAATGGCAATCGACGTCTTCAGGTTGTATAATGATATAACAAAGGTGTATCACTACATGTAGTATTGTTGTAAAGATTGTAAAGGTTACACGCTGTTCGGGTTACACACTGTTCGGGTTACACGCTGTTTGGATTACACACTGTTCGGGTTACACAATGTTCGGGTTACACGCTGTTCGGGTTACACGCTGTTCGGATTACACGCTGTTCGGGTTACACACTGTTTGAATTACACACTGTTCGGGTTACACGCTGTTTGGATTACACACTGTTCGGGTTACACGCTGTTTGGATTACACGCTGTTCGGGTTACACGCTGTTTGGATTACACACTGGTGCTGTTTGACAGGCTTGTATACTGTACATGTATATCTAGACATGAGTCTGCAATGATTGTACATGTAAGTTAGTCTACTGTCCTCCTTTACGTGTATATTCAGTAAATGTACGAATCTCTTTGTATGCATTATGCCTCCACCTATATTTTGTGCTAATGAACATATATATGCATGTATCATTTATATAATTGTACCCTTGGTAATATTGTTTGTATAATTACAAAATCAAACGTATGTACCTCGTGTACCATTGTGAATGGTTTGAGCGAATAAATGAAATGAAATAAGAAAAACTGAATGAACAGCTTTTTACGCCCGTCTTGCTGCACGCACGCGCACTAAGGGTGGCTCTGTTTGATGTGATACAGCCAACAATCGGGCAACAGCAAAAACACAGGGTTGAAGTTGAAAATCAAAGGTCATGTTACATGTATTATTAAATTACAGTTCAATAAATTTTAAACTTTTCATTAACTTATAAAATTGAAAAGGATAAAAATACCACTGATTTGAAAATTCAAACATTTTACATCAAAGATGGGGAAAGGTGAAAATGACATAAAATTGATAAACATAATCCCCCTAAATGCAAAATGTATGTATTAAATACAATATGAGCTTAGTCATTCTAGAAAATAGGGAGAGGGGTAGGGTGTCTCCTAACTATTGAACCTATATCAATTCTAATTGCTTCCCTAGCTGATACTGAGGTTGTTCAAAGACTTCAATGTAAATAGATTAGAAGTACCTCACTTGCCTTCCTTGGTATATTAAAAAATATGGACATGGAAGTGTTTGAGAACAAACTTTCCTCCCAACTTTAAATTTTATACAGCCAACATGGTGCTGATATCAATTTTAATTGCCTCCCCAGTTGATACTAAGGTAAAAGATTCAGTTAGAATTATCCCGCTTGCCCCCCTTAGTATTAAAAGAAATGTGCATTAAATAACAGACATGCAGCCCAAGAAGGCATTTTATGTGCAGATTCATGGTTTCTTTTTTCTTTTTTTAAACGTAAAAGGTTTAATTCAAAACAAAGGTCAATATCCTAAATCAAATAGGGATTCTGTGCATGGATTCAATTCAACAGTTCAACCCTACATGTTCATTACCTTCATGCTTTTTGTATAATGGCCTTTAATACAAGTGGGAGTCAACCAGGCGGTCAACTAAACATTGTTTGTAATATCTATCGGTCTTTGCATGTACATGTAAATATATCTATCGTAAAAAAAAAATTTAAAAAAATGGTAGCGTGCCATGTGTCCGATTTTGCCAAAGGGACTTGTAGCATTGAAATAATATTCGTTTTCCCTGAGTACATACAGTTTCTTACCAGTCATTGAACAAAGTATAGGGACAGTCCAATTAAACTACTTTATGATAAGGCAGTAACATATGATACCGTCTGACAAAGTTTACATTGTCTAGAAGTTTGTTGTAGACAAAATATAGTAAAAGGCGTAAATATGAAATGTCGACTCCTAACCTGTAACTAACCATCAAGAATGAAATAAATTGTTACATAAATCACCGGTAATTAACTTAGAACACAAATGTAATAGTTATTATTCTTTAATATTATAAATCATGATGGTATATACTTTACAAATTCCAAGGGATCCGGACCCCCCCCCCCCCTCCCCTCGCCACTAGTTTCACATGAGCATGCATGTTTAATGATTAAAATAAATAATACTCATGAGAAGTTCCACGATGAAGTGTGGGGAAGCTGAATACATTTATTTGTTAGAGGCCGTGTTCGAAGAGATGACGTAATTACTTTCAACACTGGCTTTAAATAGCATCTTCACCTGTCGCCTCTTTGTACTTTATAAAGACAGCTGATCATACGTACATCATTGTCTCTGCAGATGCACTACACAATACGATATTTTCAAATATTTGCATTAACCGCTGTTGGTTTTCTGTTACAATAATATATAATCATTCTGACAACAAATTATCGAACATTTTAATAAGAGGTATTATCTGTAAATGTCAAATAAATTTTGACACGGCTAGCAAACATATTGCAAATCAAGTGCTACAAGTATATATATACACATGTATAAAGAAACTCTTAATTATTTCTATTGGAATACGATACAAAGGTGGCCATGCATTTCATCGCTGTTATCTTGGTTCTGTCATTTGGTGTGAGTGATACCAAGGGGTTAGCCGATCACAGGATGTCTTTTGCAATCAAGAATACTGAACAGTCAGGGGTTAATACGAGAATCTTGCGTGGTGTAGACCTCGAGGTAAAATGTCCAGATCATGTGCTGTAACTTCTGATAAAACTGTCAATATTCGATCTCATCTTAAACCAATGTACCATTATACTGTTACTTATGCATGTAGCTGTACTTAGTTACTATTTATGAATATGTCTGTTCATTGCTTAATCAAGGTATATGTTGTGCTTTTCAATTTAAACATTGTAAATGTTATAGGAAAAGGGACAAAACCTTGAAAACTCCTCTCACTTTCAGATATCCAATCCAAAGGGGAAAGTTATGGTCTCCAAGATCCTCCGCAAACGACGCCAGAGTACCACTGAAAAGGAAGAGTATCTGAATGCCCATAATGCAGCGCGGTCTCGCGTCAGTCCGACAGCTGGAAACATGAAGAAAATGGTAAATCATAGAAAAAAAACAAGCCAGAGTTCATATCAATTTATTCACACGAAAAAGAAAATCGTCGGTATTTTTTGTGTAACGCATTGTATTTACCAGTGATCAATACATTTCAATGATACATGTATTTTGTGTCTACTACCCTGGTTAAAATGTAAGTGAAATTTTGTAACTGGTTGCACTTTTTTGCACGTTCATACAAAATATTGTTTAGATTGAACAAAATATTTTCCCATGACAGAAATGGAGTAATGAATTGGCGCAAGTTGCACAAAATTACGCTAAGAAATGCATCTGGAAACACAATCCCTCCAGAACCTCTGAAACGAAGACTCTGACATCGCAATTCACATATGTTGGCGAGAATCTGTACGCAACGTCCGCCAGTAAGATTTACTAACTGCATGTATTGAACTTTCAATATGCAAGTATAGACATATACTATACCAAACCTTCACTAAGCGATTTTAATATATGTACCAAGATACCTTGGTAATTATTGCACCTTCAGTTGACGTCCTTTTTTAAATTCAATAATCATATTTTAATATAATTATTGATTTCTTCAAAACCTTAAAAGGCTAAATCTAATATCATAATATTAACATTAAAACTAATCTAATATTGAAACTCGATCTTGTAAGGTTCTGCAGATCCTAGCTCTGCTGTGGAGTCCTGGAACAGTGAAAAGACGGAGTATGATTACAGCACTTCCATCTGCTCCGGAGTGTGTGGACATTATACCCAGGTGGGTACACTTCAAAGTAGTCAATAAAAGATAATTTAGTTATAAAAGTAGCATATAATTCTGACACGATTTATCGATGTTCCTTAACCTGTGGTTAATATCAATATACAATTCAAGGTGGCCTGGGCAAGCTCTGAGTACGTTGGATGTGGTTCAAGCACTTGTCTGGCATTCACTGGCTTGTCCTCCTCTTTCAACGGTGGGACAATTGTTGTTTGCAATTATGGAGAAGGGTAAGTGGGATGGAACATCTCTCTCTCTCTCTCTCTCTCTCTCTCTCATCAATGTAATTGACTGAACATTTCAAATTGATTCTTTTTATATTTGATGTAGTGGAAATTACGCTGGCCAACCACCCTACATGTCCGGAACTCCGTGTACAACTTGTCCAAATGGATACTCATGTTCAAACAATCTCTGTATCGAAGATAGTGATGGTAACGATTCTGACACGAACACTGGTAAATCAGGTACACACTGGTGATTTAGAGATACTCTAATTTTAATATCTTTATTGAAAATATAACGATTGCTAATTGTTGCAGATCCACCACAAATATCCTGTCTACTTTGCTATCAACATCATTTATATTATATCTTTAGATTATAATCTATATGATTAACGCAACGGTACATTATTGTAACATTGCTTATACATGAACGTGTTCGAGAATTTAAAACAAACAAAACTGTAGTCAATTCAGTTCATGTGGATGATTGAGCCGACAGGTTTTTTTTTCTTTCTTGATAGTAGTATATGCTTACATAATTTAAAAGTATATCTTTAAATATATTTTTAGTAAATCTGTACAAATACAGCTTTCACAATATGTTCGTATAAAGTGATACGGAATCTAAACATGTATTCACAATCTTAATAACAATTCCCTAAATGTTAAAAGTGTTGTATATTTTAAGGTCATAGGATACCCAAGATTTTGGATGCAAATAAATGAAATAGGGTTTTGCTGTTCTTACGTGGGATTTTCTATTATTTAATCAAACAACAATGTATATCGGTCATTAATACATGGTATGCATTAACAAAAAAATTGTTTTTGAAGAATTTCATTTTTTGGATGTTTTTCTATTGAATTTTCAAGTACATTTTGGTGAATAATGCCAAAATAAAAGTGGTCTCATGGGAAAGTCTTGAGATACGTAAATTTGGATTTTGACAATATAAAAATTCTTTTACAAAATTCTATAACAATATTTTGGGAGTACCTTATGGTAGGAAATGCAAGAGTAATTGAAAATTACCGAACACATGAATTTCTTAGAAACACATCATGAAAGCATCAACTATGTTCAGGGTCACTATTTTCTTATCAATCTGCCATAATGAATGATTCACATATTTCAGATGACTTATCGAATTGTTGTAAAATGAGAGAAAGATACATATTCCAAACCATATAACAGCTTTACATAACTGGTGTTCTAATATCATCTTGTTACCATGCAAATTAAAAGCACAGTTGATTTAATTAGAAAAAAACACCCAACAATTTGGTGTTTTCAGCTTCAAATCATCTCTGAAGCTAAATGTGCTGTATTTTATCTAAGTCAGGGTAACTATGGTCGCTATGCCGCCTCCTAATTGTCAACTATGTTTAAACTCAATAAATGCTGTAGACAGTTTTATTTTGTATTCACGGTGCATACATATTTATAAATAAGTAAGGAAATATACATCTTTTAAACCGTAAGTAAAACCATTAGTATATAACTGATGTGTCTACAGAATTTCAAATACACATGCGTAAAAGTATTACTTAGACAGAGAAAACAGGAAGCAATTTATTGATGTTAACCAAAGCGTCATAATTTAATGAGATTCATTTTATCAAACAGCTTATTTCCCATGATAATGATAGTATTTGGAGTTGTTTCCATTTCATAAATCATGGGACACTTTTTCATTCCCAATCTTAACAACATCTTCGACTGCTTCAATAAAAAAAAATTAAGGTTCTTCAAATATGGAACTTAAGGTGATTATGGGCCGGCACGAGCCGGCCCATTCTATGAAATAAGAATTTGAGAAGCGTATGAGTTTCTGCGGGATGAGTGTGTATTTTTTTTTTTAAGTTGGATTACTGATTATCATGATACGTTTTCATTTTGTATGTAAAGTAATTCGGTGGTGTTTTTTAAGCATTTGTTTTTGTTTTGTTTTTTTTTGTTTTTGTTGTTTTTTGTGTGTAACACACAGGTCACGTGCGCTTATCTGCTGACCTATTTATAGAGGTGGCGTCATTTTTGTTTTGTTTTGAAAAATGCATAATTCCAAGGGTGCTAAAGAATGTTTTGATTATTGCATTATACTATTTTGTTAAATATTGTCACAGGTTGTGCCAATAAAATTTTCAATCTTGAATAAATCTGATTTATTTCATAGCGAAAGGTTATGATATTTGGATAACCCAAATTAAATGTCACAGTTTTAATATGGAAAGTGTGAAATTAAATTAATGCAGTATTCATGCAACAGTCATTGGTTGAATTATTTTGCACATTAGAAAATGTTTGCTTAATATATTCAAGTGATAAAAGCTCAATATTTTCCAATAATGAATATTGTAAATATTCATCAAACTTATAACATCCAAGGAGCAGAATAACCCATATCTATTATTTTTAGGTCATTCAGATGAGGCTTGTAAGCCATGGTCCTGTGTCACGATAGGCGTTAGCACGATAAAGAACCCTCACTGCTCAATTCGCCCGAAGGTGACGTCTCTATAAGAGTGAAAAATTCGAGAATGAGACGTAAAGCAGCATATAAACACATTATTCTGAGGTCACAATGGTTTAAGGTTAAGGTTCAGACTGCTCTTTAAAAAAGTCCACTGGAGAACCTTTGCCTACTGGACATACACGTAGTTCACAGATCTTTAAGGAGTAACAGATTACTGTTCATTTTGTATGTTAATGGGTCGAATTTGGACACTTGTCCAATCAATATGTTTACGAGACAGTTTTAGTTTATGGAAACAATGATACTCTCTTGGAAATTTGTTCGGCCCATAACTTTGGTGCGTGCACCAATGTTTCTTGTTAATAAAAGAATTGGCTCTTTCACAAAGTGTTCAATCTAAGGTTTGAGCAGAATGAGAAGTTAACTCGTTCCCCGTTAGGCGGAATTGTCTATGAGGCAAGATAGTTCGAACCAGGTTTAGTTCGTAAACAGTACGAAGTGTATTAGCCAATCTTAATTAATTGTGGACTATTTGATATGTATCAAATAATCTTGATTATAGTAAATACACTTGCGATCAAGTTGGTTTGGTGGGTTCACCTAAATGCACACGGATGTCATTAAATTTTACTAAAGAATAAATGCAATTAATATATATAATCTTAGAAATACCTTTCAGACGAGGATTGTTTTACCGGGGATGGTTCTGACTACCAGGGCACTGCCAGTACAACAGTGAGTGGTAAAACCTGCCTGAACTGGTCTGACGTCTACTCTTTCCTCCCCGGCAACAACTACTGTAGAAACTATTTCGCGGCCTACGGGTTCACGGAGCCAGTCTGTTACATGCAGACTGGGACCCACTACATTGAATCATGCGGGGTCCCAAAGTGTGGTGAGAATTAACTATAAGCACTATATATATGAGATTCTGTGGATAACACATGTAGCCTGTACATTTAAATTCAAGTCCGATAGATGAAGAATAATCGTAGTACTTAAATGTAGGAAAATGTTATATTTTGGAATTTCATATCCAATCTAAACAGTCATGTATATTATACAATTATTGACATATTTTAACGATCCGTACATGTACAGTGCTTTTGCTAACTGAGAAGTACAGTATTTACCGAGCCCGAAAAGCATATTCAATATTGCACTACGAGGATACCTAAAACATCGTAGTCAATAATTGTTTTCTCATAGGATTGGATAATTAAAAACATCGAAACGGACTACTATCTGAACCTATGAAACTACATGTGTATTACTGGTCGGCCATCGCCATCTTTCTTTACAGCTAGAGTGCAAGACCTAGTTTGGGACGCGAGTTTTCAAGGAATGAATACATTATTTTTTCGTTGGATGGAGGAATTCCACGAAAAAAAGACAGAAAACTGCATCATTGGGCGTAGCGCATGATGCAAATGTTTTCCGTCTCTTTTTTTTTTTTTCGTGGAATTCCTCCATCCAACAAAAAAAATAAATTCATTCCTTATCATTTAATATTTTAAATCATTGCGTTTATATGATGAAACATTATTAGATTTGATTTGAATTAACGAGTTATTCTTGGACTACATTCTATGTCATTCCGAGATGGGCGAAGTAGTTTGTTTAATACTCAACCTTTAAAAAAAACAACCTAAATCCGTTAGGCCTGATGGGGACTTCCACGAACTGTTGTTTACTGTTGAGCAAACGGGTTCCTTGTGGACTGAAGAATGCAGTTTTAAAAGGATGAGTTAGAGATAAGTCCTGCTGAGAGAAAATTGCAGGAATCTTGTTGAGTGGAACTGGAATTAAGTGCAAAGTTCGATGTCGGTACTCACGGAAAGCGTGGGAAACGTGCATAATCAAAATGTGGGATGCCAGGTAGGGTTCTCTTGAGGGTTATCACGGCTTCCAGGTGGACAAGTGAGTGTTACAGAGGGTTTTCCTAGTTTTATCAGTGAATTCCTAAGGCTGTTGTAACGTCGCACGGAAGCCTCGTTTCGGTGCCCACTCATAAACATATTTATAGTCCGAAATATCTGACGTTTTCCTAGCTTTTTTATGATTTTGATATTTACCGTGCCTGTCAGGATTATGGAAGAACATATTATGCCGGAGTTCGAAACCATAGTCGTTTTAAAGGGCTACGATATTGCAGTATCTCTGAGGCAGTGTGCGGTGTATCTGGTATTTGGGTTCGTGACATGAAGGAAGTTGTGGCAAGGTGCAAACTGGACTATTGTCATCCCCGGTTGAATACATTTAACTCTCAGCCCGGAATTGCAGAAGACACAGGCCTCTGAATTTCTATCAACAAGCCGTTATATGATTGATCAGAGTGATATATCTACCCCCTGTGGCAGAAGCAGACGTGTGTTGTTATATTGGGGGGTGGGGTGGGGGTCCTCAAATGGTCATGTTTATTTCATTTTGCATAATTAATCATTATTTACATTTAATATTTGCTTGTTTTCATTTAATAATTTATATAGATCGATAGAATTGTTAAAGGGAAAGGCAACCCTAACCACATAGTTGCTTTTATGAATAAAGTTTCACTTACTGATATCGTAATTGACAGTCTTTAACTACAAAAATTCTTGCTTAACAATTAAATTAATATTAATCTATCATGTATTTTAAATTACCCGCCGCTAAGAGAGTGGCCATCGAAGTTTAATTAATGACGTCACACCGTCTATTCCGGTTTATTTCATCAGCAGCACTGTAAACATGACAAGTCACGAACAGTTAAGTTTGGAGCCGTATAGATTTGAGCCCGTTCTTTCGCAAGAAGAAATTGAGAAAAGAAGACGTTCAGTCGAGTCGCAGACCAGGCAGACGGTACACGTTCTTCATACAAATGTCTCGAACCTCATCTTGTCATTACGCAAATGATGGATCCACAGTTTACGTAGTCTTTTCTTTTCAAATGACTTGGTTGAGTCGGGAATTTCGAAAAATAACCGTTTTTCACATCTCCCCTTCGCATTAGTGTAATTAACTGCTTGCCAGGAAGGCATCAACCTATTTATTCGTAAGATCTACCACATGCACATCTTTGATGATCTCGCAGGTGCTCGGGTTCAGCCCCCCTCCGAATAAGCTACATTAGTTGATTTCATTAATTTTTTGTTGAAAATATTTCTAATGCATGTCAACAACGTCTTGCATACCCATAAAGTCCAAAATAATTCAAAATAAGCCCATTAAAAAAAATACCCTAGGCCACTGGTTATTACATGTGTAAGTTCTGTTATAATAACCAGTGAGGGTATTTTTTTAAAGGAATTTTTGTAAAGCTTCTGAAGATGTAATGAAAGCGCTAAAGCTTTACGGAGGATTTCTGTGTTTTCTTTTCATATTTTCTAAATATTAGTATCCGATTACTGAGACTCTATTTCAATTTTGGATATATGTATATATATGCAATATTCAATAAATATATATATATATATATATATATCCAATAATAAAAGTCAAGAAACACAAAACTCGAATAACATTTCACTGTTAGCGCTTTCGGCTTTAATGCCTCTTCAGACAGTTATATATATATATATATATATATATATATATATATATATATGCATATTCAATAAATTCTTCATACAAATTTATTATGCAACAATAAAGTCGATAACTTATAATTCATGGCATGACTTTATATATGCATATATATATATATATATATATATATATATATATATATAATAAGATTCTAATACATGTACATTGTGTATGTATCTCACAAGTGGTCATCTCTAAAGCTTACAGAAGGTTGAAACTGACTATTCAGAACGACTTATAAGGGTGATCGGTGGGGAAATAACATATTTTGGATAAATTATTGGTTCTGTATAAAAAAAAACATTATAGAAAAAAAAGGGGGGGGGTATGTACATAAGATCTATACAATCTATCCACACTTCAGGTGCCTGTGTGTTAACTTAGCTTTTTTCTTTTGTTTTAGGAAAGAAGTAAATGACGAATGCATTAGCGATGACGACTACACGTAAATCTGGAAATTGACCGACCCTTCCTGTCAATAAAATATAAAGATTGGAACTGTCTATCTAACTTTCCGTATACATGGCATATACTTCTGTTTAATTGAAATAAAATTAAATGAAAATTGAAAACAGTCAATCTTTTAGATATGTCCGTATTTGCAAAAACCAAATGGTATCAATCTAAATAAATGCATATGTTTGTCTGGGTATCTGTTCAAAGAAATGGAGGAAACAAGTGCTTTGATGTCTTGTACTGCATTAGATGAAAATCATAGACGCGGTTGAACAATATCCCCTCCGCCGGTCGTCACAGAAACGTCACACTACGGAATCCCGATATTGCCATGCATCTCACAGAGACGTTACACTACGGAATCCCGATACCGTCATGCATCTCACAGAAACGTCACACTACGGAATGCATCTCACAGAAACGTTACTCTACGGAATCCCGATACCGTCATGCATCTCACAGAAACGTCACACTACGGAATGCATCTCACAGAGACGTTACTCTACGGAATACCGATACCGTCATGCATCTCACAGAAACGTTACACTACAGAATCCCGATACCGTCATGCATCTCACAGAAACGTTACACTACAGAATCCCGATACCGTCATGCATCTCACAGAAACGTCACACTACGGAATGCATCTCACAGAAACGTTACTCTACGGAATACCGATACCGTCATGCATCTCACAGAAACGTTACACTACGGAATCCCGATACCGTCATGCATCTCACAGAAACGTTACACTACAGAATCCCGATACCGTCATGCATCTCACAGAAACGTCACACTACGGAATGCATCTCACAGAAACGTTACTCTACGGAATACCGATACCGTCATGCATCTCACAGAAACGTTACACTACGGAATCCCGATACCGTCATGCATCTCACAGAAACGTTACACTACAGAATCCCGATACCGTCATGCATCTCACAGAAACGTCACACTACGGAATGCATCTCACAGAAACGTTACTCTACGGAATACCGATACCGTCATGCATCTCACAGAAACGTTACACTACGGAATCCCGATACCGTCATGCATCTCACAGAAACGTTACACTACGGAATCCCGATACCGTCATGCATTCCATCATATCATCGCCGTGACAGTACAATGGAGATAACATGGCGATGATGAATTACGACGCATCATCGCGGCGATAATTCATTGGAATGCACGACAGAAACAGGATTCCATAATTTATAACACTCCATCAATGATCAGCGTTCTGATACTGTTAAATTCACGGAGTGTGGATTGACTTTCCTGGATTATCTGATACCAGATTCTGTCTATCTGAAATTGTTGATTTTGAATTCTACCATGGGTATTGCAAAGATCAAAGGGATGCCATGGTCATCATTCTACGATATATACCTTCATACGTGTTAACTGATTATGAGAAAATTGATACACATCTCGTTTGCACTTTGAGTTTTGCTAATGCAACAATAAAGTCGATGACTTATAATTCAATTTTATAATCATAGAAATGTTGTAAAACAAATTCATAAAAGACTGAAGAACATTTGTCATTCAGCATTTAAACCAATGAATCGTCTGAATTTCGAAAGCGATACACATGTAAACATGGCGATGTATGCACAGATCGACACGGTTAAAATTCTTGAATTTTATTCATAGCAATTGATATAATCCTTTAACATCAAACTAAATACTTGAATTTTTTTTTGTTTTTGAAAATAAATTTAGAATACCGCTATCATCTCATCTTTTTCTTCAGCAAAAAACTATGTAGGCCGTTTCGGAAACTACCATGACGTCAAAGTGACCTAATTCGTAGTTATATGTGAAAACGATCGGCTGTATGTTTCTGAGCCGTAGTAGAACAGAAATAAAGTTCTTGTGTTCGTATATGTTACAGAATAACCTCCTTGTCTCGAAATGTTGTTTGAAATCAACATTTCTCAACCTCGGAGGTTAATAATTATCCTACAACATACACGAAAACCCAATCACTATCTCTTAAAGGCATAGGGTCTATCTTTTATCTCAAAAATGGTAACAAGGTGCTATTTTGACGTTGTAGCTCTTTATAAAATGTTTGTCTGGAGGACAATATATGAAACTGGTACCCCGCTGATTGGTGGCTACTCACAAACACAAGAGATGCGAAGTCAACAGGGTACCAGTTTAGGCAAATGAGCACAGGGAATTATTTTGTAATTACTATATCGTATCCAATGTGTTTGTGAACATTCTGAAGAACGTTTAGTGATTTTGTAGTTATGATCTTTAATTTCGCCATCTTTTTGGAACATGCAAAAGTTTACCAATATCTTAGACACTATGCAAAGAATAGAATCTTTCTCAATTCTGCAATTTAGATATGCATGTCACTTCAGGCCTAGTTGTACAAACGCTTGTTTACTTACTGATTTATATGTAAGGATTAATCAAATTATAGCTATCACTCTTTTTATACGCCCATCTTAAGACGGGACGTATTATGGTATGGCGTTCATGTCCGTCCGTCTGTCCGTCTGTTAGCTTTTTCGTGTCCGACCCGTAACTTAAATACTACAAGGCCTAGAATCATCAAACTTTGTCTGTAGATACATCTTGGGTAGAAGGTGTGTCGCACATTAAAACCAGGTCACTGTGACTTTTCATTAAGAAGATATCCGTCTGTCCGTCCGTCTGTTAGCCTTTTCGTGTCCGACCCGTAACTTAAATACTACAAGGCCTAGAATCATCAAACTTTGTCTGTAGATACATCTTGGGTAGAAGGTGTGTCGCACATTAAAACCAGGTCACTGTGACTTTTCATTAAGAAGATATGGCCATATATGGCAAAACCTTGTCCGGCTCATAACTTGAAAACTATTAGACCTAGAATCACCAAAATTAGTCAACTAATGCATCTTAGTTAGAAGGTGTGTCGCATCCTACTTTAAGATCACTGTGACATTTAATTAAGGTGATATAAAAAAAAATGTTTTAATGGGTACAGTCTATACTGTTAACAATATGTGACGGGCGTATCATGTGCCGTGGCGGTGCACTTTATTTTGTTGTTGGTAAAATATACTTTGTAATGATAACTACTCATTTACCAATCTGATTAAAACCAGATCCTCGATCCGCTCCTCTTTCTTCATCTTGTCGCTACGAGGATCTGATTTTAATCAGATTTCTCATTTACATTATTCATATCACAGGCACCTGAAGTGTGGATAGCTTGTATAGATCTTAGGTACATACCCTCCTTCTAGAAAGAAATTATTTTTATACAGAAACAACGATTTATCCAAAATATGCTGTTTTCCCACCGATCACCCTCATAAGTCGTTCTGAATAGTCAGTTTCTACCCTCTGTAAGCTTTAGAGATGACCACTTGTGAGTTACTAATATATGTACATATAAAAATGATCTGACAAAACATGCCAAAACGCAAAATTATGTAAAAATACTTTAGCACAAAAGTCATCTAATCACTGTTGTCATATTTGCCATCATCATCGGATGTAAATATTGTAAAGAAAATGCACGCTGAATTAAGATCTGACCTAAACAATGAAACCTTTAATGCCCAAAATCAATCTGTGTCCAACTTTGAGCATTGTCTATCTCCATCAGTCTTGAAAAATTCAAAATGTGCCACAGTCTGTTACTCTTCAATAAACACACAATATACACATTTCTGTAGTAAATATTTTGGAAATATAAACACTTATAACACATATAATCCTAGTAATTATTTTTACAAAATCGAAAGTGCACTATGTCAGAAAGCTTTCATATACATGTAAACTTCTCTGGCCTAATGGTTTTTGAGAAGAAAATTTATAAAGATTTTCTTTATATATTTGTATGTAAAACTTTGATCCCCTAATGCCCCCCCCCCCTCCCCCCACTCCCTTCATGATTTTAACAAACTTGAATCTCTGCACTATGTCAGGAAGCTTTCATGTAAATGTTAATTAACTTTCATGGCTCCGTGATTCTTTAGAAGAATTTTAATGATTTTCCCTATATACTTATATGTAAAACTTTGATCTCCAATTGTGGCCACACCCTACTGCTGGGGCTCCATGATATTAACAAACTTGAATCTGCACTATGTCAGGAAGCTTTCATGTAAATGTAAACTTTTCTGGCCAAGTGGTTCTTGAGATTTTCCCTATATAATTGTAACACTTTTATCCCCCATTGTGCCCCATCCTACCACTAGGGGCCATGATCTTAACACATCTGAATCTGCACTATGTAAAGCTTTTATGTAGATGTAAACTTTTCTGGCCCAGCGGTTCTTGAGATTTTATATTTGTATGTAAAACTTTGATCCCCTATTGTGGCCCCATCCTACCCCCGGGGGCCATGATTTGAACAAAATTGAATCTGCACTATGTCAGGAAACTTTCATATAAATTTGCACTTTCATATCCCAGTGGTTCTTGAGATGATTTTCTCTCTATATTTGTATGTAAAACTTTGATCACCTAGTGTGACCCCATCCTACGCCCGGGGGTCATGATTTTAACAAACTTGAACTTGCACTACATCAGGAAGCTTTCATATAAATTTCACCTCTTCTGGCCCAGTGGTTCTTGAGAAGATTTTTAAATATTTTTCCAATATATTTGTATGTAAAACTTTGATCCCCTAATGCTGCCCCACCCTAACCCCGGGGGTCATGATTTTAACAAACTTGATTCTCAACTATAACAGGAAGCTTTCATGTAAAATTCAAGCTCTTCTGGCCCAATGGTTCTTGAGAGACTTTTAAATGACACAACCCTATTTTTGTGATTATCTCCCCTTTATAGGGGGCATGGCCCTTCATTTGAACAAACTTGAAAGCCCTTCACCCAAAGATGCGTTGTGTCAAGTTTGGTTGAAATTGGCTCAGTGGTTCTGGAGAAGAAGATAAAATTGTGGAAAGTTTACGACAACTATGCTGCCGCCGCCGACAAATTTTTATCAGAAAAGCTTATTTGAGCCTTTGGCTCAGGTGAGCTAAAAAGTTGGCAGACAGATGATAGACAACAGGCGATCAGAAAATTTAGCTCAGGTGAACTAACAAGAGGCCCACAGGCCTTATCGGTCACCTGAATACTAGTGCAAAGGTATCACTACTTCCATGGGCTATGAAATCTAGAAAAAATTTCCTGTTCTGAATATCTAAGCTAAATTCTAATGTTCAGCAATAGTATAAAACAATGATGTGTTCTTAAAACTTCACTGCCCTCAAAAGTGCATACACTGATGAAAGGCTTTAAATAATAGGTGTATTAACATTAAAACATCAAAACATATGACTAATTTGGACTCATCCTTAAGTCATAACCCTGGGTTTTGATTGAAATTCATCATTTTTTATATATCCTTTTCTGCTATTCCCAAGTATGCATTTAGATTTTATACAGTATCAGCAAACTTACACAAAAATACTATATATACAAAGTTTGGCCCCACCCTGGGGTAAAAACCCTTACTCTGGGGAAAATCAAATTTACAATTTTGGTAAAAGACTACCTGCTCTATCTATTTAGTTTCAATATAGTATAAATAGCACTAAAGAAGATGTTATTCAAGTGTTTTACACATAACTACTATATAACAAGTTTGGCCCTGCCTTCAGGTCAGAACCCCTACCCCAGGGATCATGAAATTTACAATTTTGGTAGAGGCCTCCTCCTCTACATCACTATGCATTTAGTTTTTCTTACATGTGTGTGGTCATTGAGAAGATTTTTGAAAATTTGTCATTTTTGGGCAGTTTTTGCCCTGTCCCATAGACCCCAGGAATCCTGAAATTTACAATTTATGTTGAACTTCCCTTTGTTCCAAATATGTTTCATACCAAATTTGAAAAGAATTGGAATAATAGTTATCAAGAAGTTAAAAATGTTTATTGTTCACACATTTAATAACTGACCATTTTGGCCCCATCCTGATACCAAAACCCCTACCCCTGGGATTATCAAAGTTACAATTTTGGTAAAGGACTACCTGTTCTTCCTAAATATCTATTTATTTTCAATTTAGTATCAATAGCATTAAAGATGTTATTTAAGTGTTTTCCACATAAACACTATGTAA
>NC_079169.1:45707302-45977302 GCF_947568905.1 Ostrea edulis | reverse complement strand
CTGATAATTAATGAAAATAAACGTTTTGTGCAGAGCTGTGTGACATTTCAAACCGTATATCATAGATTAACCTCAACCTTGACTTCCTGTCAAGACCGGTGCTGTAGAACTCTGTGTTAAATTAATGTTGTAAATAATCTGATATCCCATTTCAAATAGTTTAAACAGATATGAACATCCTTAATTCATCAAAAGTTGTAGTTTCAATCTGTATGATTTATGGTAGTATTTTTATTCCTAGATATCAAACTCATTGTTCTTATCAATGAGAGTGACTAAGGCGGTGCACTACATTGCAGTGTGTGAAGTGTGATGATTCATCATTACGCTAGTGTGAATTTGTTTTTTAAATTCATTATCAATAAGTGAAGTGGATCATTAGTAAAATGAGAGTTTT
Organism: Ostrea edulis; assembly: GCF_947568905.1. Lineage (NCBI taxonomy): Eukaryota > Metazoa > Mollusca > Bivalvia > Ostreida > Ostreidae > Ostrea > Ostrea edulis. Next base: position 45,976,905 of record NC_079169.1, on the reverse strand, counting down.
CAATGTGCATATTTACAAAACAACACAAACATATCATTTATGTACAACAATTTTGAAAAATCAAAACCAATAATAAAACAATGAAATCAATCATAATTGTGAAAAAATCAATAAGCCAATCATTTCATTACTTCCATATACTTTTTTGGTGTGTACTAGTACATACAGATATGAAGGGAAAAGAAAATGATTTGATCAATAAACTAATCAATAGATATTCAATAAAATCAATCAGATTGGTGGTAGTTTATGATTACTTTAAAATGCACATTTACAAAACAACAGAAACATATCATTTATCTGCTATGATTTTGAAACCAATAATAAATCAATGAATTCAATTGAAATTTTGAATTAAAAAAATTTTTTTTGGTTGAGGCCAAAAATTTTTTTAGAGGCCAAATTTGAGGCCAGGCCAACTTTTGAGGCCAGGCCAAAATTTGGGATGGAGCATAATTAGAGGCCAAAATTGGGGCCAGGCCAATTTTGAGGCCAGGCCAGGTTTTATAATATGCCCCCACGGGCGTGCATTTTTACAAAAGGAAAACAGTAAAAGCAAAATTAATTATTAAAACATGCACACACAATAAGCATACCTACAGAATGTCAGGGTGTAATAGACAACACAGAACTAAGCTTAACTGTAAAGCATTAAGAAAAATGACAGGTTTTGCATTTTAAAAAATATTAATATTAGGTTTTTTATGATTTCTTTATTTTTCTTTCATACAAACAAACATTGAAGTCAATGTAAATAGCATTTGTTTTTGAAACACACACACCAATCTCACTCTGACTTTCTACACTTGAACACTTTCAAAGTGTGCACATACTGTACACACAAAAAGAACTAATCTAGTTGAGTGGTTACTTGCGTTGTTTAAAACAACGTCTATACACTATATTTATATGAGAAGGGAAGAAAAGGGTAATAATAGCAGGAGTAATGAATGAAATACATGTACAGCTACACATCAAAATACTTTGAAATATGACCACTGTTTTTCTAAACTATTCAATCTAAAATTTTGACTTGCAGTATATTTTTCCACTTAATTAAATGACATAATAATCCGCACAGATTTGGCCAGGTAGTGTGGGTGAACAAGGAGGTCAGGTAGTGTGGGTGAACAGGGAGATCAGGTAGTGTGGGTGAACAGGGAGGTCAGGTAGTGTGGGTGAACAGGGAGGCCAGGTAGTGTGGGTGAACAGGGAGGTCAGGTAGTGTGGGTGAACAGGGAGGCCAGGTAGTGTGGGTGAACAGGGAGGTCAGGTAGTGTGGGTGAACAGGGAGGTCAGGTAGTGTGGGTGAACAGGGAGGTCAGGTAGTGTGGGTGAACAGGGAGGTCAGGTAGTGTGGTGAACAGGGAGGCCAGGTACGTGTAGTGTGGGTGAACAGGGAGGTCAGGTAGTGTGGGTGAACAGGGAGGTCAGGTAGTGTGGGTGAACAGGGAGGTCAGGTAGTGTGGGCGTGCAACAGCAACATGTACTACTAATTTGTGTTTTTCATTTAGACCTGACATTTGTTTGGAGGTTGGCTGTGGATCAGGAATATGCATTACTTTCCTTGCCACCATGCTGAAGTCCTCCCCCTCTTCATATTTGTAAGTATGATTACATCGTCGGAAAGCCATGGTTGATTACGCTTCATTCCTCTATCTATCACCCGTGGGTCCATTCATTCCTACTTGCTTGTTTTCATGAAAAACATTTTGAAATATCGTTTAATCAAAGTAATCGTTATAGTAAAGGAACTCTTCTGTTTTTAGCTCACCTGAACTGAAAGCCCAAGTGAGCTTTTCTGATCACCTGTTGTCCGTCGTCTGTCTGTAAACTTTTTACATTTTCGACTTCTTCTCCAGAACCACTGGGCCAATTATAACCATACTTGGCCAAAAGCATCCTTGGGTGAAGGGCTTTCAAGTTTGTTCAAATGAAGGGTCATGTCTCCTTCAAAGGGGAGATAATCACAAAAATGCAAAAATAGGGTGGGGTCATTTAAAAATCTTCTTCTCAAGAACCAATGGGCCAGAAGAGCTGAAATTTACATGATAGCTTCCTGACATAGTGCAGATTCAAGTTTCTTAAAATCATGGTCTGTGGGGGTTGGATGGGGCCACAATAGGGGATCAAAATTTTAAATACAAATATATAGGAAAAATCTTCTCAAAAAAACAACTGAGCCAGGAAAGTGCAAATTTACAAGAAAACTTCTTGACATAGTGCAGATTCAAGTTTGTTAATATCATGGCCCTCGGTGGTAGGATGGGGCCACAATAGGGGATCAAAGTTTTACATACAAATATATAGGGCCAAAAAAGATTACATTTACATGAAAGCTTCCTGACATAGTGCAGATTCAATTTTGTAAAAATCATGGCCCCTGGGAGTAGGTTGGGGCCACAATAGGGATCAAACTATTACATGCTATTATATAGGAAAAATCTTTAAATTTGAACCAATGTGACTCAGGTGAGTGATGTGGCCCATGGGCCTCTTGTTAAAGGTAGCCTTAACTTTGCTAATACAACAATTGTATACCGAAATTGGGCTGAAAGCGTCTTGTTGATTGGACAAATTCTCTCAAGGTGTACTGTGAGCACCCAATCAAATTGCCTCATTAATTATGAGAATGAGTGAGTAGGAATGAATGGACCCATGGGTGATGAAGAGAGGAACGAAGCATAATCAACCATGGGTTTCCGTCTTTCCGAAGATGGTACGATTACTAAAAGATTGCTACTGTGTACAGCTGAATATGTACATGTGTATATTGTCAGATTAAAGTTAAAAACTCACAATGTGTTAATTTACACATTTAGTCAATTAAGATTGTATGTATGAAAATACAACAAAAAAATGAATTATCAAAAATTGATACACACTCAAGAGATAAACGATCCAGTCCTCTACAGAAATATTACATGACTGTATCTTGTATAATGTAAATGAATACATTTAAGAGTTATCTCCCTACAAATCAGGATCACTAGCTGAATAACAGTTATAGCTGATGGTTAGAGATTATCTTGAGTTCAGCAGTCTTTGACTTTAGATTGGCACCATACAGAATTTAAATTCAGTTGGATTATTATTATTAGGTTATTGCATACACATTTAAAACAATGAATGATCTATGCAAAACTAGGGAAGATAGAGGTATATGTAAACTAGTTTCGGGTGACTAGATAAAGTAAATTTGCTTGAAAGATTCAGAGACCTTGTCAACTCTGTTATACATAGTATTTCTTCTTTTAAAAGGATTTTTTAAACTTTATGGTATTTTTTCTGAAGAATTTAAAGTAGAAAGTGAGGTATTACTATATAACATGTCTAACCAATAATTAAGTAAATGAGTCTGTTTTCACATAGATATTGGAAAGTGTTATTGTTGGAGGATCTGTAAAATGAAATGATTTATCTATGTCAGGCAACTGATGTAAAAGGAAGTACCTATACATATATTTACCACATGTATTTTATGTTGGAATGGTTTATATTTACTGAAATTGTACGAAATATTCAAATATATATTTGTATGAACATATGTGAATGTTTTATTTGTGTGATTGTACATAATGTGTTTCTGGGTATGGCTGTAGCTGCACGGACATCAATTATAAAGCTGCAGAAATTGCTACCCAGACGGGGAAGCAGAATGGAGTTCACATTCTTCCTTTGATCACAGACCTGGTAAGGTTTCAACAATACTTAGACATCTGAAATTAATTACAAAAGAATTCAACAATGTAAGTTTTTAAGTGGAATTGTTCAGTCCATGGTTCATTGAATATATACATGTACATATAACCTCAACAAGTATTGTACATGAGGTCAGAGTGGAATTTTGTTTCACCTCAACATAATCTACAGTATTGCATAGTTATACTTAAGACTAACCAAGGGCAGCTTATAAATGTCTATACATGATTGATAAATTTTCCCAAGAAGTTTTTAGAAGTGATAGCAAATGAGAGTTTTTGTATGAAATTGACAGTTTAAATTTCAGAAAGATTATCATATCTGAGATAGAATGGTGACAGAAACAATTTGCAATGCTCATAACATTTTTTTAATGATTACAGGTAGGAGGTTTGGATTTAAGACTGAAGGGACATGTAGACATTCTTTTATTTAACCCACCCTATGTTGTTACTCCAGAGGCTGAGGTAAGTAATCAAGTCACCCTATGTTGTTACTCCAGAGGCTGAGGTAAGTAATCAAGTCACCCTATGTTGTTACTCCAGAGGCTGAAGTAAGTAATCAAGTCACCCTATTTTGTTACTCCAGAGGCTGAGGTAAGTAATCAAGGAATTTGGTAAAGTTTTTTAAAGAAGTTGCACCTGAGATTTGGAGTAATGTTAATTTTTTGGGAAGTGTATTTTTGATTTTTATATTGAAGGAGAATTAGGAAATGTAAAAGAAAAACTTGGTATGCAATACTTGTTATTGAGCTACAATATTCTAAACATTCTAAACATGACCTTTTTGCACTTAAGATGTATTCAATCAAACTTGATTTGTCTGTTGGTGTCAACACAAAATCATCAACACAAATCAATCATTACGTAAAATAGATACATTAATCATGTCTTGTAACAATACAGATAAAAAAAGTTTAATACTATTAATGGAAAAAAAATAATGACTTTTTTTTGCATTTGAGATACAAAAAATTTCACGATATCAAATTTGAGATCTTAAAAGAACATATTAGAAGTAATGTCAATTTCTAAGATTTTACATAATTTTCAATGTCTTGTCTTCAAATTTAAAATGGAACTAAAAGAAATTGGGTTTGGAGATCAAATTTTTGAATTATTGGCAAAAATACTGAATTTTTATACAAAATTTTTAGTAAACTTTTGAACTTTTTAAGAACTGGTGTTCTGTTTGAAAATACTATACCAACCAAATTAGATCTAATAAATTACAATATATGAACTAGTTTCAAGTCTCAACTACTTGTATCATAAATTATAAAACTGAAAATTAATACACATATAGGAGTATAAAAATAGAAATTATATTGGATGAAACAGAAACTGGAATATCATGCAGATTTAGAAATTTTGATTAATCAATCCTTCTGCCTCAAAACATAGTCCCTGCCAAACCCTTTCAAAATTTGAATTGATACAAATTTTTTCATCTAGATAGGGTTTAGTAATTGAGTTGTAATATGTTTGCACCAATGGGATCAGTATTGAACCAGTAAATACTTACATGTAGTTGCAGCATCCTGTGCAGATGTGCTCAAAAGCTCAGGAGCTAACTTCCTTGAACAGATTTGAAAATTGAATATTGTGAAGCCATTTGATGTTGTTAAGCAGTATATTTAGTGAAAAACAATTTTTCTCAAGGATGTGATTTCAAATATGAATTTAAAATGTCACGGTTTGCTTCACATGTTATATCAAATTTATACAGTAAATAAAAAAATCCATTGGAAGGGAGATCATTCTAACTTCATTAAAAGATTGCAACAAGAAAAGGAAACAAGGGGTTGTCGTTAACAATATTAATATCTTACTTGTATATTTGGTATATAGTTTGGTACATGTATGTATGTAAGATGATTAAATCAAATGAGGGACCAGGCATGTGTTTTGTTGGCATGATTTTATGACTTTAGGGATGAATTACTACATCTAGATAAGTATGCACAGTTTAGAATAATTATACAAATAAATGACATTCTTAGCCTTCTTCTGATTAATTGATACTGTTTCACAGTAAGGGTACATGTATGTTATGATAGAGGAAGACAGATAACTGAAGTCTTGTAACTTGATCCCACTCAAAGGTCGGCTCCCGAGGACTAGAAGCAGCCTGGGCAGGTGGAGAGAGTGGTCGGACAGTAATCGACAGATTTCTTCCTAAAGTGCCGGATCTCATGTCACAGAAGGGATTGTTTTACCTGGTTGTGATTAAGGAGAATAAACCAGGTATTTATGTGTGTGTGAGAGAGAGAGAGAGTGAATGAATGGATGAGGTATGAATAAATGTGTAGTACCATACATATTAATGAAATATTGTCTTTTCTTTCATGTTAATGTATCAATCATAAGCAGTGAATGAATAGTTTAGAAAAATCCACAGGGTTTAACATTTGGTTTCGTTTCGTTGTTTGGTATAAAGCACTTAATGATTATACATCGATCTGTATATATACATTATAATTATAAGGACAACTTTATTGAAACTGGCCTTGCATGTTAAATTTTCTAGAAGAAATAGAGCGGGTTATGTATGATAAAGGATTTCACATGGAGACAGTTCTTTCTCGACAAACGGGGCCCGAGCTGCTTTCTGTTCTTCGATTTCAAAGATCACAACATTGAGGTATGTAATAAATTCTTAATTTCAAAGATCACAACATTAAGGTATGTAATAAATTCTTAAAAAGTTATTCATGGCATTTCAATTTTCATCTTTAGTGCTGCTGCCTGCAAAGTCACCATAGTTTTATGGTTTTCTACTTTCTGTCTCTATTTCTTTAATTATAAGCACTTAATTGGTTCTATAAAGATTGATTATGATTGATCTTGCCTATGCAAATGTAAACCCCAACCAGTCCTTTTCATATCGATTCAGATAAAACTTCATTCAAACTCTGCAAGTGTAAACTAGGTATAACCTTTCAAAGCAATAACAATATGGTGGCCATGGATTTTGATTCCTCAAGACAGCTACTTTCCCCTGGGACTGACTTCTTTTCACAAGGGCTGCATACTGTGTCACTATTTACGTGTATCTCAAAGCAGGTACAATTATTCCACCTATGTAGATGGCATGATTGTTCGTGTTTTCATCCTTTTCATTGTGTATGTTGAATCAAACAAGTCAAAAAACATCCATGAGTAAAAGGGATTAGATTTATCAAAGGGAACTCTAATTGTGTTGGAAATTATGTATTTATAGTCCGGCTGATTGGTGCAAATTAGATTGGCTGTGATAGGTGTAGATGTTATTTCTCACTTACACTGTGTGTGGAAGTCCTGTTGTAGAATATTGGATTTAGTTGTGTTCATGGTATTTAATGTTACGTGTATTATAGGCATATCCCTCTTATGTTTTCATGATAGTGTCAGTATTTTATCAAGGATTGTCTCCTCTATTATCCTGGTTAAAGCTATTAAAGAGAACTGTCTCCCTCCAATGAGGCCTTCATTTGAAGCTACATTTGATAGATTTCCATCCTTGCAGTGAAGCGCTTGAAGAACTTATGAAAATCTAGAAACCATTCTGATGCAACTCATGTTTCATAGAAGTTAGGTTTTCTGGTCAAAATTTGTCTGTTGTTCTTTTCTCATTTTGAACTTCTCCAGGATTAATTACATCCTTGGGTGAAGAGGATTCAAGTTTGTTCAAATGAAGGATTGCACCCCCTTTCAAGGGTAGATGATTTAGAAAAAAAAGAATGGGTGTTCTAAAAATGTTCTTAGGAACTAACAAACCAGAAAATCCATACTTAATAAGTTTCAAGTTCATCCAAACCATCTCCCTAGTACCAGAGTGAGGCCACAGTGGGGATCTAGAGTCTTACTTTGAAATATTATAACATTGTCTTATCAAAGTACCCCCCTCTCCTTTTGTTTATTGTTTTCACATTGATAAATGATGTTGTTATGTTTTGAGCCTTTGTTTTAAACAATAAAATGCTTTCTTTGTGGTTTCTTCAGGTGGTGAAGGTAGCTAGCATTGCAGAAAAAAATTCATAACCTGTGTAAGTGGGTTATGTAAATTTTTCTGATTGATTGTTTGATTAAATATTGTTTAACGTCCCTCTCGAGAATATTTCACTGATATGGAGACGTCACCGGTGAAGGGCTGCAAATTTAGGCCTGTGCTCGGCGCTTATCGCCTTTGAGCAGGGAGGGATCTTTATTGTGCCACACCTGCTGTGACACGGGACCTCTGTTTTTGTGGTCTCATCCGAAGGACTGTCCCATTTAGTCGCCTCTTACGACAAGCAAAGGAGTATTGTGGACCTATTCTAACCTTGATCCCCACGGGATAAATTTAAATTTTTTTTTTTTTTTTTGCAATGATTGCTACCTTCCTCATCCAATGAACAACAAATAAAGAAGTTTTATTGTTTATATTTATATGTATTTTAAAATGTAAGCTAGATTTAAATACTAAAATACCATTTGGTTGACCCATTCTTTCGTTATGTTAAACAGAACAGCCAATGCACCCTTTGACCTTGATGACGCTCCATATTTGGTAATGATTACACAGACAGGATATACTAAAAAAAAAACCCGGATCGAACTAGTTTGCAACAAAAACGCATTCATTGTCGCAAATGAAAGCAATGTCGATTTCAATAGAAATATAAGAGAAAAGAATCATTGAATGTAAATATAGGTTAATAATTACCACTGCATTGGCCATCCATAGGCATGTGCCTACTTTGCTATCAACATTGATATTTTGTTGTTGCCACTATCTTTTCGCATAATGAATTGTAAACTCTCATTTTGTTTAAGATGTTTTTATATGTAGAAAGAGTGTGTGCATTAGCATTACAATATATAGAAAAATCTTTGAAAATCTTCTTCTCATGAACCATTGGGATTCACTATCATAATGTCAAATTCACATAGTACAGATTCAAGATTTTTCACACTTTGTTACTCGGGACCAAGGCAAGGCCACAGCAGGGGTTTCAAAGTATGACATAGGAATTGGACATGCATTTGTATCAAGAAACTTTTGAGACATTTCCTTGAAAACTTCATGGGTGTAATATTCCAACTTGATATGCAAGTGTCCTCATGGAGTACGAGTTTGTACATGAAATGACCCTAGTGGTCTTGGTGAGGCTACAAGATGGGTTTTAAATTTTACATAGGACTACATGTATATAGGCAAATTCTCATCAAGAACCACAAGGGTACAATTAGTCAGAGTAATGTAGAAGTATCCTCATATAGTGTATATTGATGTTTGTTTACACCAAGACCCCGGGGTTCAGGGCCGTAGTAGGGGTTCATTGTTTTACATAGGAAAGTACATACAATGAATTCTTTGAAAATCTTCTTTTTAAGAACTACAAAGGTACAATATGGTATGTAAATAATCTTTATTTCAAGTCAGACTAAAATACAAGAAACACAAGCTGAAAAAGTGTTTGAACTAACTAAATGGCAAATTAATTGGCAAGATTGGAAATATACGGCGTTCGTGACTGTCATCTGTTGCTGTCAAAAGATTTGACTCACAAATGAAGTGGGCAGGTACGATTCGGCGCGGACGACCGTGAAAACATTAGATTGAAATATATAGTTTTTGAAGGCAATTTCAAACCACTTTCCAATTGCATGTATCATATCCAATATAATGCGCAAACATGTGATATCTTCTGAAATACATTGGTCATCATGAATTATTTGTTGTAAATTTTCAGACATATATTTGCATATCATGCATAACCTTTGTAAAAATGATTGTATGCCACTTCCCACAAATAAAACAAAAGTCTACCTGGCAGAGGTTTTTGAAGAGATTTAATGTTTTTTGTGCGTCAACTTTTTGTAAATTATTTGCAATAAAGAGGAATTCTATTTATCAATCATTTGCTGTTGTTTTTACAGCATACAATTTCTTGACATAATATTATATTTTGAAAGGAAGTCGGACCATTATCTACCCTTCCTCACTTGCCTTTTCTATGTATAGTAATAAGATAGTATAGGACACTACCATTATGTGACGAAAGAAAATTTTCACTACTGTACAGAAATTTAAAAAAATTCAAGCAGATTCTCGTGATAGTAATACGTGTATATTTTACCCTTGATGTATATGTAATAAATTATGGTATTTATTCTCTCTATGCATATGCTTTATGACAAATGTTATCAATTATTCTTAGATGAGAAACTCTTGAGTTGTTAATACTTGTGTTTGAACCTTTTGTATATATGCAAAGTTGATTGAAATTGACTTAAAAAATTTCAATCCATGTTTTCAAATCATCGTGCTGAAATTTTGTCTGTAATAATAATAGTAGGGGTCTGTACCATACCACCCACTTTTATTAGACCCCTATTATTATTACAAAATTCCCGGTGCCTGTGGAAACCTCTCCTCCTCCGCACAATGATAGAGGTAGGAATTCGATGTTTACAATGGTAGTGCACTTTGATGTCAAATGTTTTGACTGTAACGGATGAAAATCACGAATGCTGTATATTTCAATTCTTGCTAGTTCATTTTCTGAAGTACTTGTAGCTACAGTGTAAATTGAAGTGTATTTACACCCCTCCATGTGGTCAGATTGGAGTATTAAATGGTATCTAATGTTTTACATGGTGAAATGCAACTGTTTAGGTGAGCGATGTGGTCCATGGTTTTTGTTTTGTTAACAATCACAATTATTTCTAAGTCCTAGTGCTGTAATGACTTGTCTAACGTTAGTTATTAATTCATTTTACCTAGAAGTCGTCTTGTTCTAAATGAAATGTTAATGTGGGAGATGATGACCTATAATAAAATGTGAAGAGGTTTCCTGTCAAGTATTTATGCTTCAAGGGTACATGTATTTTATGATGGTATTAGGTTCATGTATTTTTAGGTATTTGAAATGCTTAATATACATGTATAAAATTATATTTACGCAAACTGTAAATAAAAACGTAAATTATGTACCATATTATTCTGTATGTAAATATTTATTTCTAACTTGTCATTCTTAAGTATGTGTAAATGGACAGGGGGTGTCTGTGTAAGTATGTGTAAATGGACAGGGGGTGTCTATGTAAGCAAAGCACTCACATTCTGTGTTTGCATTCCTCCCACAATTTATTGCTGCATTTAAATCCAATATTTAAACGGTAGCTTTATGGAGAAATAAAATCTTCATCAATCACAACCCGTATAAGGACAGTCATACATCTTTTTCTGTTTTCTGGACCAAAAGGATCTGACAGGATATTTATATAATGTTGGATGGTGAACATTTGCAACAAAATCAGTTAAATGACACCCATTTCATACTGTATCCACCCTAACATTTCGCTGAGAGTTTGATATTAAAGTGGTTAGTTGCAGTGTAATGTTCTATTTTTTAAACAAACCAGAGATTTGGAGAATTGAAATTTTGAGTTTGGGGTGTCTTATTGTATCAATCTAGTACAAGCTTTGTACTACAATGTACCTTGATGTTGTGTTGTCTATGTTCATAAGCTATAGATTTCGTTTAGCGTTCAATAGATAATTTGGTAAGCGGTGGGAGAGGATTGAGATCTCTAAATGCTTTTATTGTACTATTTATGAGGTTTAAGGACATGTTATTTGATTTTTAAAATACATTTTGATTTCAATGAAAAATCCTTAAACTATCATAAATCAGAGCGCATTTTAAACAAGAAATTGACTATTAACGGTGATATATTAAGAAAATATCTATGTTATGTTTGTGAAAGAACTATGTATGATAACAGCTTAGTTAAAACCCTCATATAACTCGTCTTACTTATGTCATAAAAGAGACCATGTTCATTAAAGACAGACAAAGTCTTATTTTATGTCATAAAAGAATGTCCCGTGAGGTTTCACATATTTTATTTTATGTCTGATGTTTACATGAAAAGTGACGTAAATTCTCAATTTTTATCAAATATAATTAAACTGCTAACTGTTTGCGGATATTTTACAGCCTTGGACAACTTTTTTTTATCATATATTTATACTGGAAAGATAGATTTAGAGTGTGTTTTAGCCTGCGCTCGATCTTTTCTAGAGGAAAAATTGGGTGAAAAATAGCAATTTTTTGTCAAAATGATAATAGCAGCCAAACCTAATGCTTTACGATGTCATAATTCCAGTTCTACCACATTTTGATCAAATTTAGAATAACAAGAGAGTTGCATTGAGCTTTTGCACAAAATATGTTGAATTTTGAAACAGAAACACGAATGCAAATATAATCCTTATCGTTTATAATCCATTATATTATTGGCAAATCTCATTTTTCAAAATTCAGATTTAAAAAGCAATTAACCTTGAAAGCAAATTTGTGTTTTGTTTTGATGTGAACTTTGTATTTTTTGTAATCGGACTTATAACAGGCAAGTAAGTGATTTTTAAACACTTGATGGTAATTAATTTATACCGTGCCAAAGAAAAAGATTTAGGATGTCAAAAAATTTACCGGCCCAGATGATAAATAAAACCTAAATGTAGGAAACGCCATTTTGGTCTTGAGGATGATATAGAATGTCTGCTAATGAGAAATGCCAAGACCCACTGATTGGCTTTACCTCACACACGGTAACTGCACTTAACAGGTGTTGAAAGTACATAGAGATGAACGTTCGGTCGAGGATTTTTCCCTTCTTAAAATGAAAGAATCCTACCCTTCATGGATGGCCAAGCCTAACGTCTGCTTACACGTCTGTGCTACTGCCGATTATTAACTCCTGAAATTGAATTCATTTGATTCTTCCACAAATGTCAATTATACAGTGAAATGAACAGTATCAAGAGGCGTGGCTCGTTTCCTATTCCTTTTCTTAAAGCCGTGTTTGAATTTGACACGTTCTCTTATTACGATATCCAGTTGAAATTACTTCAGTGTTTCGGTTTGTTTACACGGAATTATAGAAATTAACGTATAGAAAATTGCACAACGACATATTAATTTGTTCCTTGAACAAATTTTGAATCTTGATTAAAAGTGCACAGTATGGGAGAAGGGGAAAAAGTGTGAAGGCAAAAGAGTAGTACATGTAGTTTGCAGGGAAAGTTGTTTTTTCTTTTCATTGAATTAATGTGAATGGTTAGATCAGACTGGTTATCTGCGGAATATCAGCGTGACACTGATGCAGTAACGATAGAATTTATTGACATACATTTAAAAAAGCGCTTGTCATTTTCTCTGGATGAAATATACTACTTTTCTGTTTAAAGGCAAGATTTTATCATGATTCTAGTCAATCATAATGATTTCCGATAAATACCACGGTTTAGTGCTTCATTCTCGCTTTCTTTTTTCTGATTATCCGGAAACACATGGCGTGTATGTTTCATGGCATGTAGAATGAAAGCTTCACCTTAGTGCCAATCAATTCATTTTTCTGTTATGACAGGCTGATAGCTTTGCAGTTTACTTAAGGATAATTAATGATAATGCAGAATGTACGATATAAACCCTAAATGATGTGATCAGAAACTACTGTACATTATGACACACAGATTATATTGACCTGTGGGTTTGTAGGTACGCGTAGAAAAAAATATTTCATATTCTTTAGTGTTAACCATATTTTATTTGCAGTCATTGATATATTACTTTTTCAATGTACTTGATGTGAAAAAGGACTGGAAAACAAGATATTTCTTTATAAATCCCTTTTCTTGTAATTTTACATCAATATGAAAATAATTAATTCGTTGTTGAGGGTTATAAATGACTATAAACTTACAGAACAATTTAATCGCTACCTTACAAACAAAAAAGTCATTGAAGAAATAAGGATTTCCCGTGATAAACACAATCGTAAGTTGTCATAGCAAAAAGATAATTTTGTACCTCCTGAATTTGTGGAATTTTTTTTTTTTAAATCTTTGACTAAACCAAATGATATCAGCAATTGCAAGTCACGTCCGCCTCTAAAGTCTGCATATCATACCTACTTTCATCCTATGAACAACGCTACATAATGAGCATTTTTCTGGCGTGTCAACCTTGCATTATTAACCTGGCATGTCATTACATGGACCAGGACCACCACTAAATCACTCAGTGTAGCAGAACATACCTCAAACAACCCACCATGCCCACCTAACCCACCAGGCCCACCTCAAACAACCCACCAGGCCCAGATAGTGATCTCCTATATTCCTGAAAAGATGTAGAGCAGTCAATAGTAAAATCTAAACAATTTTAGAATTCTTACTTTACATTTGTTCAACTTCCAGGTACATTATGGGGTGGGGGGGGGGGTACAAATTACCCCTCACTTTCAAACCTAATGGCCGTTATCGATTACATCAGTTGTATGTAAAATTTTATTAAAAATATTTAAACATATTTATAATTATCGTCTACCTGATAATATGATAAACCAATATCAATCAAAATTTCAACCTGGTAATTCCACAACTACATGTAATCAATTACATAAATTATATACCATACAATGCTATCAAATTTGGATAAAGGTAAAGATATGAGTTTTGTCTTCTGTGGTATCTTGGCACACTGATAATGACTACGGATTACTCCAGAGGTGGGATCAGGTGCCTAGAAGGAGTGAGAATCCCCTGTCGACCGGTCACACCCGCCGTGAGCCCTATATCTTGATTAGGTAAACGGAGTTATCCGTAGTCAAAATCGGTGTGCCAAGAACAGCCTAACAATCGGTATGAAACACATTAGACAGCATTTGACCCAATGATAGGTTGTATTGGCAAACTAGATCGTTATGATGACCATAGAATTTGCGAAATGCTGACTTTAAACGAGACTGTTGAAATCCCTGCACCATCAACTGCTTGTCAGTAAACTGACCATAAGCACAACAAACTCTTGCTTATTGAATAGTTGAGAAATATAAACATCATATGCAGTTGATAATGGAATATTGCTACATAAATATGGGAAGTTGACACTGGAGAAGCTGAAATCATCCCATTTGTCATAAATTAAAAGTTAAGTTGTTAGTTTGCCGTTAATATTTACTTTCAATAAAATATTTAAGTATGAAGCAGAAGAGGACGGTTTTGTGGTGTCTTTTATTATGAGTTCACTGGGATATATCGAATCGACATATGAATGAAAATTATTATTGCTAATAGATAATATGTCGTCGATATATCTACTAATTGAAGGCCACAGCAAAAGATTTTTTCTTCTCACGTAGAAGTTTTTGAATAAATTCTGCTCCATAGGAATATAAAAACAGGTCAGCTAACAAGGGAGTATATGTAATATATGTATTCATACAAATGTGAACGAAATACTACTGCATTTATATGATTTTGATCTGAAGAGGATGTATGCAATGTCTGCCGTTTAACGTATATACTGTAATAGGATATGTTTAAATTGAGAGTTAACAAAAACACGTGATGGTGACATTTAATTGAACAATATCTATTAAAATCACTTTTACCAAGTTGAGATAGTATAAAAATAATTTGAAACCAACTTAGACAAGATGACATTCTGGAGACAGTTTAATTCGTGATCGGATAAAATAGGAGAAAGAAATGAGTGATACAGACATAAAAATGTTTGAGTCATGGCTTTTTTCCCCAGGTCTATGAGGGGAGGGGTACAATTTAATTTAGGCCTAACGATTAAAATTTTCCAGAAAAATGTAAAATTGGAATCAAAAGGATAATTATAGAAAGCGGAAGAAGTTTCTTTTGAACGTGTCCCTCGGGTTGGTTGATATTAAGTGCATCATGCATACTCGCATAGTTTTGGTCTGATAATGGAATTGGTGGGCGGGATGGTATGCAATTATATATGTAGTAACCATTTGTTGCCTGACGGAACATTTTATAACAACACAAGACACATTTTGTTTCTTAAATAATTTATAAAAGTGCTTAATAAACTGTGACATTTTGTATATAAATCACAAGAATGTAGACATGTATTACATGTACCTAGCAGATGAAAACAAAACATGCAAACTTTATCACGTGAAGAGAAATTGATTTGGAAAATTCAAATTCATGAATCACCGTCTCTCTGTTGAATTGGGCACATGGAGATATACTCCAATACGTGAAAGAAAGAAAATTTTATAGAATTAAATTGCAGATGAATGTCAATACATGCTCGGATGTTATTTGTCAAGCTCTAATTATTCATCACAGAAAATATGAGAATGTACGCTGTAAATTGCCTGATTATTATCTTGCTGTATTAATTTTAACTCATTTTTATTATTCTTATGTACTTCAACCTGCTTAGGTTGTGTTTGTATGTGCTGTGTATTTATGTGATTTGAGTGTACATATGTAAGCGAATTTGAACTTTCTTTTTGGTAGTGATATAGAGATAATTGAAGAGGAAATATATCAACTTTAAAGCAATACAAGCTGTAACTGACGGCATTTTTTCAACTATACAATTAAGCATCAATTATTATTAACTCCTATCGGCATAACTAATATAATCCCCAAGATCTGAAGAAAAATTCAGCAAAATAAACAAGGGAATATTGTTTGAGAGCATACCTACAATGAGCGTTTCGTATAAACCGCCAGTGCGCAGTATACACGGACGATTGCCGAACATAATCGGGTTGCTGAGGCTGAGGTCATATATAATAAACAAAAACCAAAAAAACTGGGCTCCACCATATAACTGAAAAAACAATATATGCACCCCTGGGTGCATGAGCCGAGTTGCATGGGATACATTGTAAAGTCAGGAATGATATGGCATATTTATAATTGTGAAGAACTAATTTCAGCTTTAAACTTTTCGAGTTACTGTCCAGAAACCATATTTGTCTGAAGTTTTCAATCTATTTTCGGTCACTGTGACCTTGACCTTTGGCCCTTTTTTCTCCAAAATCAATAGGGGCCTTGCTTTGCTGGTATCCAACAATATATCCAAGTTTCATTTGATTCAAGTTAAAAAAAAAATTGAATTATCCTCCGGAAACCAAACTTTTTTGGAATTTTAAATCTATTTTTGGTCACTGTGACCTTGACCTTTGACCTATTTTCTCCAAAATCAATAGGGGTCTTCCCTACCTGGTACATAACAATATCTTTAAGTATCATTTCATTCGGATTTAAACTTTTTGAGTTATCATCCGGAAACCAAATATTTCTGAAATTTTCATTCTATATTCGGTCACTGTGACCTTGACCTTTGACATTTTTTCTCCAAAATCAATAGGGGTCTTCCTTACCTGGTACCCAACAATATATTAAAGTTTCATTTGATTAGATTGTAAACTTTTCGAGTTATCATCCGGAAACCAATTGTTGACGCCCAACCGCCCGCCCGCATCACCAAACCAATAGCCGAGTTCAACTTCGTTGCAACTCGGCTAAAAATTGTCGAGTGTGGCGGAAAACATCAATCAATCAATCAATCAACAAAGATGGAAACTGACGTGAGTAACTACACGTTTCGTTTGTTTAAAATATTACATCGGTTCATGAATGACTAGAAGTACTATAAGTATAAGAAAGTAATAATTGCGCAAATGTGCCACTCAAAGGAAATTTTGATAGTGAATTTTCTATAAAATTGGCTGTTAAATTGTTTACAAATCTGACACGTGCTCAGTGCCTCTCTTTCGCTTTTTTCCCGAACTGGTGACCTCTGAGGTCAGTGCACATCGGAGATAACGAGCAGGAATTACTGACAGGATGAAATTATGATTCATGAATCGACATTTTCTGATAATTTGACGGGTTTATTGCTTCAGATTCACTCTGATTCTATCAAGTTATATGTATTCAATCGCAAATATGTTAAATATTTGTTCTTGTATTTTTCAATTTATTTACCGTCAGTTATAGCTTGTATTGCTTAAAATATATATTGTATATCTTTAATAGAATTCGATATGAAATAAAGAATTTCTATAATGAATATTTATCATTTCCAACAAAACTTGCAAGAACATTGGGACTTAAGAAAATATGATGTACAAAAGGATGTTGCATTCATTAAAAAAAAAAACCCACCAATGTTGCAACCTTCTTTTTACAAATTTCCTAGTGGGAGGTTTCATAATGCTGTCAGTCAAACCCAATCTGCACGGAACGATCAGAGTTGATTCTCTCCCACTGCGGAGAAAGCGCACATTTTATTCCTTATCTCGGGAACTATCAGATGGAACAGCAAAGTATTGTTTGGAGAAGCTGAAGTTTATCCGATATACCAACAGCCGTGCCATGTATTTTTGTATACACAGACTTGTGTTATCTGTCAAGAAAAGATTAATTCATGGTAATCTAACCTCGACTTGGTTTTAAAATAATACCAATTCCTCCCGTAAATCAAAGTACTGAGAGTAATGTAAACTGGGATTAAAGTGTAGAAGTCTGACGAAAACGATATATATATAACAGTATTTAACGTCTCCATATGAGTGAAAAATTCTCCAGAGGGACGTTAATCAATATACAATCATAATCACAACAATATTTGTTTGTTTGGTTTTTTGTTTTTTTTTGGTGTTTTTTTTCTTCTTCTTCGTGATTTTTAAGTTATTTCCTGCTTAAAACATTCAAATAGAAGAAAACAGAGAAGACAAATATATACCCAAAACAATGTTGCAACGATATATTATCCTTATAATTCCTCCATCAAGCTACCACGAGTAAACCTCATGTTATGAACACTTTAGTTTGTTTATTAAATGACGTAAATGTCAGTCAGCTGCAATAGTTATTTGTTAAACTTTCCAAGCAATAACCAAAATAGTGAAACGAATTGCTGCTGTGTTGGGGTTTCTGGTGCTAGGATGGGACTCTTGTTATTTATATGCTTATAATGCATAATTTCATTCAAAAAGCATTACATCAAATAGCCAAACTGAGACCACACCGATAAGGAGACAACATTGTCCCAAAATTGTTAAATGCATGGGTTTCTAGTCAGAGTTTCTTGTCTTAAGCTTATATGATAAAAAGCCTTCCAGATTAGATTATTTCTTTTAAAATGATATTTTCTTGACTCCCAGACATTAAACAACCAAACTGGGTGCAAAGTTATAATCATGACGGAAAATATCACTATCAAATTGTGAAATATATACACTGTAGATTCTGGATCAGGGTTCTGAACCTCTGGTTGGGCTCTGTAATTCATGAGATAAAAATACATTGGTCAAAATTTGTTTCACTTCATTTACAGCTATAGCGACAGAACTAGCTCTCTGAGAAAATATTGGGACAGATCGGAGAGCTACAGGTCCACCCCTATAAAAACCTTCGATTTACGGCGCAGAAAAAAATGCGCAAAGTTGAAGCCTCATATCGATGTATTCTTGTATTACCGTCTCATAATTCTAATATTAAAAAAATCATAACATATTTTCTTACTATAGTTGTGTCCAAACATAACTTCAAATATGTATTAAGGAGGTATGCTACACCAGAGAAATTTGATGTAGATGAAAAGTGGAGGATATGTACAACAATATTTTGAAGTTGAAAATTTTCAAATTTACTTTATTTAGTCAAAAAATACAGTTTTAGTAGAAGGTAATCTGAAAAAAATTTAAAACCCCAGCTGGACTCGAACCTGCGACCTACAGTTCAGCAATCGGTATTCAAACCCACTGAGCTACTCGGCTAGGTATTTAAATGGAAAAGGAAAAGACAAATATTGCTGATATCGATTTTTTCATCCATGTTTTTAAAGGAAGTCAGCCATTATGACGATGTAGAGTACTACCTTAAAGCTCCATACGACCCGAAAACTCAAAGCTTGAAATGATTTCGTTTGTTGACTACTTCCGATTTCATTACACAAAGGACACACTCGGAAACCTACATCTTATAGTTCAGAATCATAACTAAACCCATCCATATGAATAGCAAATTACCATGTAAATCCAACTACATGTAATTGATAAGGATTATAAACTGATGTCACATCCACAGCAACAGGAAATCTGACGTTTCATATCTATAAAAAAAAAAAAAAAAAATTAAGGCGTTTATGATATTACAGGTTTTCATTTCTCTTGGGCACGAATTGTGCTCCTTTATTAGTTGATATTTTTTATATTCTTACGAGGCAGAATTTATTCAAAAGCTTCTACGTGAGAACAAAAAATACCTTGCCCCACCATCGACTCGACATAGAGATATACCGACGACGTATTATCTATTAACAATAATAATTTTCACTCATATGTCGATTCGATATTCCCCAGTGAACTTGAAATAAGACACTAAATAGTCTTCCACATCTGCTTCATACTTAGATATTTTATTGAACATTTAAATGTTAACGGAAAACTAGCGGCTCAACTGTATGACAAACGGGATAACGTCAGTTCACCATCGTCAGCTTCCCATGTTATTGTAGCAATATTCCATCAACACCCGCATATGGTGTTTATATGTACATGTATCTCATTTGATGTGTTATGCAAGAGTGTTCTGCGTATTGTCAATTTAAATCTAGGCAAGTTACTGCCGAATAAGTTGCTGTTCAACTGTCACATTTAAAGTTACAGTAGCAATTCGCAAATTTTATGGTCGCTGTAACGATCTTTACCAAACACAACCTGTCATTGGGTAAAATGCTGTCTGACATGTTTCATACCAAATGAGGTAGTTTTTTACACTGATTTTGACAATTGTTTACGCCGTGTACCCTATTGAGGTGAAGGGCTCACAGCGGGTTTGACCAGTCGACAGGGGATTCATACCCCTCCTGGGCACCTGATTCCACCTCAGATCCGGGTTTGCTCTACTCTTAATTTTGAATTCTTAGGAGTTGTGAGATTGATCTTTACCTTCCTTTCATACCGTAGTCCCATGCCACAGGAAATCACCCAGAGCCGAAAATGTGTACTCACACTAATGTGAGAAAATATTGAATCAATCAATGTGTCTGTCTAGCTATTTTAAAGGTAAAGTTGAAGGTATTAATTCCGCTTTGATTTTTTTTAACAATCTCGGTAGACAGATTATTATGATGATTTTGAAATTTATGGCCCACATTGCTCTCCACACCGTTTGCGTCGGCGTTCGAATTTCGTGAAGCGTTAAGAGAAAAAAGAGCATGACTGCATGTATATACAAACACTCGCAGTATGTAATTGTGCCGTGCGCTTAGGAACAACATTTACCCTCGTGTCACGAGTGTCAAGTCATTTTACACTGAAAAATTTTTCCTCAAGTTTGGACAACTTTACAATGTTTTTTCACCATTGTCACTGGTACTAGACCTCTCCTCAGCAGTGCTATTTGTCTTTAGGATTATTCCTCCAGTGCACGGTGATTATCAGCGCATTTGTCATGTCACCGTATTCTAAAGTTGCAGTAACATTCATCTGTGTTTTTCTGTTTGGAAGTATCTTGCTTTTGGTTTGTAGAAAAGCAAGGTCACAGAACGAGTAAGTACAGTCGATGGGTGTCAGTATTCTATCATATTTATTGTTTCATCCATGCATACGCTTGACGCTTTTTTCATTAGCTGTAAAAAGTACTTAGTAAAAAAAATTCGAGATTTAAACTCTTAAATTTCAGATTTAAAATAGGATTTTTCATCTTAAGTATTAAAAAAAAAAATCATAGTCTCCAAACAAGGCCTGTTAGATAGGATGTATGAAGAGTAATTATAGCATTTCATGCATTAAATAGTTTAACGATGAAATCTATATCTGTAAGCATTTGAGTCATGCGCTTTTTTATGTGGAAAGCTTTCGCACCGTGAGATGGTCAGTTTCTTTGAGCTGATGTCCCATGGCTCGTTTCATACGTCAATAGTTCAGTCTTTGTGACTATGAATAAAGACCTGCTAAGATAATAAGCAATTACCGCAAACGTTGAACAGAGGCGAAGTTTTGTTTTCAGTTTTGTCAGGTTGAGATGTTCCCAGATACTTTTAGTCTGGCATACCTGGGCTTTTTAAACTTTTGTTAAATTTACAATGAAAGGATTTTCGGAACAAATTGAATATTTTCCATTCCTCTCTACGTGACGTGAAACTCCTCTTGATCCTCCCTGTCTTAGTCGATTAAATGAAGAAAAAAATGTTCCTGTAGACGGGGGATTATTGTACAAAAAATCCACAAAATACTTGTGTTGTCTGCCCAGTTACATTTGTATGTCTCAATATTTACCCGAATTTTCACCGTTATTCGAATTTGTAGTTGGTTTTTGCTTCGCCCGAATACATGAAGTATTGACAAATAATCCAAGGCTAATTTGTTGCTTGGCTAAGTCATCTATTTATCATTTTATTCCAAAAACAGTTGCACGTGGAACATTTTACTTTGGGACTCATAACTGTCACGATATTTAATTTTGACTGATAAAGTATTTGTAAACATTAACATGCCACGGGATTTAAATACTAGGAACCAGTAAAAATATCTTTCCACTGTTTGCATGCACTGATTCTGAATGGGTTGACACTTTTAAAGATTATTCTATTGTCCTAAAGTTGAAAAAAGCTAATTGACGTCGATTTTAGCCAGAGATAATGCGAGAAACCTGTTTTTGTGTCTGTATTACGTTGGGCCATTAAAGTGGCACGAGGGGTAAAAATGTCCTAATCAGCCGCAACGGTTCCTGTTTCTAGTTATGCAATATGACACTAGCGAGGTAAACCTCCGCCATAACTCAGACTCATGTTTCTTTTCGATAATTATCAGTGCAATTTATTATTTTCTTCACGGCGTTGTGCCACATAATATTTAAAGCTGACACAACCCAGATACTACTCGCACCCATTTATGTCAAAGTGCTGATTTGGCTACTAATCTTGAGGAGTTCTTTCGTTCCTGATGTATGTCAACTGTCGGAGGACTAATGTTATGATAAATGTCTGCTATTTTAAGTTCATTGGCAAGCTCGTAAGTTGTACGAAAGGGAAACTTTTCCACGCAATCCTTCGCAAACAGAACTTCTTAACGTTGATAATTTAGAAGAAGAAAACGTTACCCTAAAATTGATGTATGTTGATAATGACATGTTTGCTACGATGACTTTTCAATCTACAAATATAGTTAATATGTTGTTGACTAATGAAGATTATAATCGAAAAATGGGCGGTACTAACTGTTGTGTGAGCACCCTTTCTCAAAAAAAAAAAAAAATTCTAGACTGATGTTCAAAACATTGCATGTTGCACTCCGGGTTTTTCTTCTTCAGTAAGTTTATATAAATGGATGTTTCGAGATTAGGGATGGATACTGACATTTAGTAACTGTTTTCGTTGCAATAATTATTATATTGATTTCAAAGACGCTGAAATATCGTTATAAATCTGTCGTTGTTTGTTACGTCCGCGGATTACATTTTATATATGAGTAACTAGCCACTGATTTGTACAGAAACCATTAGTAATTTCACTTCCACGGATTACATTTTATATATGAGTAACTAGCTACTGATTTGTACAGAAACCATTAGTAATTTCACTTCCACGGATTACATTTTATATATAAGTAACTAGCCACTGCTTTGTACAGAAACCATTAGTAATTTCACTTCCACGGATTACATTTTATATATGAGTAACTAGCCACTGATATGAGTAACTAGCCACTGATTTGTACAGAAACCATTTAGTAATTTTTTGAGGGAGAGTGCAATACTTTCGTGCTCTTGCTATAACATTTGTGAACACTTTGGTTCCGTGCTGATTAATATGTTGGACTGCTATTTATTCTGTTCTATACTGTAACAGTGTTTCAATGTCGCTAAAACAAAGCAGTTTGCTATAACAGCTCCGCTCAATTTTGACAAATTTTCACCTAAGTCCTTTACTTAGTTTCAACTTGAAAATGAATATGATGACATATTTGTAATGCAATCGTTTTGTAACATTAAAATCTCAATATTATATGTTTGTGATCTCCTCAGCAACGCCTGCTATTCCTGTACTATTGGAGACATTTAGTTGTCCTGTACGGCGCCCCCGCCGGGAGATATTTATCGCGGCTGTCAGTGTATTTACAGACTGTCAGACATTGAAGTGCTGCAGTAAATAATCCTCGTTGACGCGAGTCAGCCGGTTTGACGTTTCATACACTAATTAATTTACCTATTGTATAGAGTCGCTACCTGGACTCTTAACTTATTTTCTCAGAGTGAAAACTATTTGGATTAATTTTGTCTTCTTTATGCTTTAAATTTGGTTTGCAAAGTTCGATATAAAAGCAATTTGATTTTATAGATATCTCATATTGTAAGACATTTTAAATCCAATATTAATACATATATTTGTACAGTGAGGGCGGGTAAAGGTGTACCTCGTGTAGTGAAGTGTGATCGATGATGCTATTTGCTCTCTCTCTCTCTCTCTCTCTCTCTCTCTCTCTCTCTCTCTCTCTCTCTCTCAATCTCTCTCTCTCTCATTGTGTTAATTCATAAACTAGATCTTGAGTGTTCTAAGGAACCCGCGTGTCACCTATTGGTGCGAGTCCACTTAGTGGAAATGATCCCTTTTTGTCGTCTGGGCTGCACTCTATAGACACAATGTAATGGTTACCATAGTGAAACATGAATGTGCGTATACATTTAAAATGTATCATAATAGTTCACGTAATTGTCGATTTTAATGACACGCAGATATCGTTTTGTAAGTTTTCGAATAAATGATCATTATTACTATATGGCCATTTTAAATGTAATAATCAAAGGTTTAAAACAAAATATAAGTTGTACACTATTTTCTCACCACCACTACCACCATCATCTTTTACTTTCAGTTTTACATTTAACACGCAGATATCGTTTTGTAAGTTTTCGAATAAATGATCATTATTACTATATGGCCATTTTAAATGTAATAATCAAAGTTTAAAACAAAATATAAGTTACACTATTTTCTCACCACCACTACCACCACCATCTGTTACTTTCAGTTTTACATTTAACTTGATTTTAAAGTGGCTTTGAATATTTTAGATCATTTGTTAAAGATACGACACTTTCCTTTCTCTTTTACAGTACCAGAGGGGATGCAGAAATCCTTCAAGTAATGCACTCTTTGAAAGCGTTTGCAAATGATGAATATGTGCTGCAAAGAAAACGAGCCAGAGTTACAGAAAACATGTTGTTGAAGTCCAAACTGGCATGGCTCCCTAAAAATTTCACAGTGCCAAATATCTTTCTTCAATCCGACAAGCAGTCTGTCATTATGCAGGATGCAAAGAAAGATAATCGAACACTTGTGTTTGTTCATCATCCACGAACAGCTGGAGATCACGTGATTAGCTGTCTGAACAACTTATCTTACGCCAAAAATATGGCCATGTCGCCATTAATGAATTCCAAAAACAGGCTACTTTGGGACACTGGAAATCCGGACACCGTATCGTTTCAAAACGAAATCGACATCCATCGAGGGACGTTTGCGTTTGGGGTTTGCGAAAAACTACAAAGTAAATGTCATTACATAACACTATTTCGTGATCCTTTCGAAAGCATGGTGTCTCTGTATCATCATTGTGAAAATATTGGGACACATGAATTTTGCTCTCTTTTTAAAGCTAAATCGTTTTCTCTTCGCGAGTGGATTATTGAGAATGGGGGAATGCTTTTGAACCAGTTTCTGTATTCATCCCATCTCTGCTTAACTCATCATCGAAATTCTTCCTCAGATGTTGCTAAATACCCCTGTTGGCACCGACAAAATTTAGAAAACGATAAATTAACTGATGCTGAAAAAGGCCATGCTGCTAATTATATAGCTCGCAATCTACGTCGGTGGTTCTCTGTGATTGGATTATTTGAAAACTTTGAAGAATCCTTGTCATTGTTTGAACATGCTTTCGGTGAATCCTTCACAAAATGTTCACCAAAGAGAAATTTTAAATTCACTTTTGAAGAGGAAATTCAGAAGACAAATAAGGCTCATTTACTATCTAATGATGATAGACAGGTTGATTACAACGAAGAGTATGAAGATGAGATAGACATGATTAGAGACGATATTTATGTACAAAGAGCCCTATCGCCTTCAAACACGATTTATTTAGAAGCCAAACGAATCTATAACTTTCAAAGACAAATTATGTATAATAAATTGAATATTTGATATGTTCTCTCTCTTTAGTTGATTGTTTAACATCCCTCTCGAGAATATTTCACTCATATGGAGACGTCACCATTGCCAATGACGGGCTGCAAAATTGAGGTCTATGCTCGGAGCTTACGGCCTATGTACAGGGAGGAGTCTTTATCGTGTGTATATATATATAAACTATCGTATCACCAAGACGATTGAGTATACTAACTATATATATATATATATATATATATATATATATATATATATATATTACTTATTTAAGATGGTACGTGTATATACATGTATTTATATTATACTTGAGGTAATTACTCATGCCACATTTTGATATTGAAAACCCCGCAGATTTCTATGAAAATTTGCATGTATTTTCTCAAGGATGTATATTCACCAAATTCACGAAAACCAAACAATGTGTTAAGCGGCCTTTCCCAGGGCAGAGCCACTTCTTAAAATAGAACACATCACTTTAAAACAAGCAGTGTTATTATACATAGGTTTTGAGGCACTGACTTTATATAAACAACGGAAATGTGATTCTTTTATATGAATGAAAGAAAATGTATTAGACTATTTTCATCTACTGAACCATGTTGTTGGTTTAAAAGTGTTGAAAATGGACGACAACCAATACAGTATCTGAAATATAAGACTGAGAACAAAATAATTACGTCACAAAAATGTTTGAAGGCAGTGTTTAAGCTTTTTGGAATTTCTTGTACATACATGTATCCAGTTGCCCTCCACATTTGCTGATCCCCCACCTTACCCCATTTAGAAATCATATGTAAAAAAGATGCATAAAGTTTCACTGATTTTTAATTCTCAGCATCTACATGTAAAAATTGTATTTAATTTAAACAATATTTTATTATGTATAATACATAAAAGGATTGGACAGCAGGCGTTGCCTATATAAGCCCTCTCCATATCCACCACTGTACAGGAACTTAAGATGACAGTTTTACTGTGTTGAAATGTGGACTACATACCCTCATAATGACATGAAAGCATATTTATAGAGTTCTCCTAATGCTAATGGGGCGGGTGTGACTCCCTTTAGATTGTCCACTCCTACAATCGCGGGCGGGGGGGGGGGGGGGGGGGGGGTGTTCCCAATGATTTATATCTTTGGTAGCTAACACTTATAATGAGAGGAATGACTTGTGTCTTTATTCTTCAATTATAACTTCTCAAGCCTTTACGGCAAGCAAACCAAAAGCTTTTATGAGCTTACCAGTGCATGTAACACCCAAGAATTCTTCGCTGGGCTTTTAGCTCACCTAAACTACGAGTTCAAGTGAGCATTTCTGATCATTTTGTGTCTTCTGTTCGTCCATAAACTTTTATTTAACATTTTCGAATTCTTCTCCAGAACCACAGGACTAATTTTAACCAAACATGCCACAAAGAATGCTTGAGTAAAGAGGATTTAAGTTTGTTGAAGAGAAGGGCCCCATCCTTTTTGAAATGAGATAATAAGTGAAAATTTTGTGGCATCTTTTAAAAATCTTCTCAAGAACCACTGGGTCAATTTAACCAAATCGGGCACAAATTGTCCGTGGATACTTGTTCAAATGAAGGGTATGCTCCCTCCAAAGGGGAGGTAATCAAAACAAGAGGCCCACAGGCCTTATCGGTCACCTGAATACTAGTGAAAAAGTATCACTACTTCCATTGGCTATGAAATCTAGAAAAAAATTCCTGTTCTGAATATCTAAGCTAAATTCTAATATTCACCAACACTATAAAACAAGATGAGTTCTTAAAACTTCACTGCCCTCAAAAGTGCATACACTGATGAAAGGCTTTAAATAATAGGTGTATTAACATTAAAACATCAAAACATATGACTAATTTAGATTCATCCTAAGTCATAACCCTGGGTTTTGATTGAAATTCACCATTTTTTGTACATCCTTTTCTGCTATTCCTAAGTATGTATTTAGATTTTTATACAGTATCAGCAAACTTACACATACATACTATATACTAAGTTTGGCCTTACTCTGGGGATCATCAACTCTAGAATATTTGTAAAAGACTACCTGCTCTATCCATTTAGTTTCAAGTTAGTATCAACAACACTAAAGATGTTATTGAAGTGTTTACACATAAACACTATATAACAAGTTTGGCCCCGCCCTGGGGTCAGAACCTCTACCCCGGGGATCATGAAATTTACAATTTTGGTAGAGCCCTTCCTGCTCTCCATCACCATGCATTTAGTTTTTCTTACACGTGTGCGGTTCTGGAGAAGAAGATTTTTGAAAATTGGTCAATTTTAGACAGTTTTTGCCCCACCCTAAGGCCCCAGGAGTGCTGGAGACCTGAAATTAACAATTTATGCCCCCCGTGTCCCAAAGATACTTCATACCAAATTTGAAAAGAATTAGACCGGTAGTTATCAAGAAGTTAAAAATGTTCAATTGTTAACGCACGACGACGGACGACAACCGATTGCAATAGGTCACCTGAGTTTACTTAAAGGCAAAGATAGAAAGGGGTTAAACCACTGTGCCAGAAGAGTTTGAATTTACTTAAAAGCTTTATAACATAAAGGTTAAAGTTTTTTCTTGTCATGGCACTTGTGGGTAGGATGTCAGTTTTACAACCGCATAAATAGGAACACACTTCTCAAGAACAACAGGGTCGTGATTAGTCACTTCGAATGTTCTATTAAAGAGTACTCGAACCTAAAGCGATATAATTGCCTGTGGTCATATGAACTTGCAATCATCCCCAAATTAATTAAAATAATTTTTTTTGATTTTGAAGAGTAGCAATGCTACACAAATCATATCGAAATACAATTATTCCCAAGTTGTGCGGATGCAATTTTCTGTCCCTGCGACTATAGTTCGGGGAAATTGTTTCTGTCTGTCCCAAACTTTAACACTGCTCGTAACTTTTGAATGGTGAGTGATAGTGATTCTTGTGACAAGACCTTTAGACGGCGCCAAAAACTTGTTTACCACTGTAACTTTGACCTTAGAGTTTGACCAACTTTTATGAAAACTCAACCTATTCAAATTGTAATGGTAGCCATTTCCTCATGAATGTGAACAGTGCGCGTAAGAATCCTGACAATTAGTGTATGTCTATTTTAACTGCTGGGAATTCCAACAGAAAAGAAAACAATGTAAATATAAGAAATGCGGGGGGGGGGGGGGGGGGGGGGGGGTATGAAATGCGACTGAACTCCGGTCTACTTTTCACGAAGCGCCGCAGTTCATACACTGAAGTATTTTCAAAAATGAACATAAACGAGTGAAAGAAATTAAGAAAACAAAGCATAATATTGCTATTATTTCATAATTTTTAATACCTTTAAAACGTTTATATCAGCAACTAGAGGTACTGCACAGAAAGGCATAAATTCTTCCATACATGCTAGTCTTGGTGATCAGAGAATTGAAAACTCGTGCTGGTCGATGATAAAGAATTTGGACATACAACGTGGGACGACCAATGATTACAATACAAACTGACAAAGATTTGATAGCCAAAAGGCTAGAATTAGAATATATAATTTAGGTACCCACTACCCAGTAAGGTAGGACCGCAGAGAGGGGTGTTTGTGATTGCACATCTACAGGCATTCATATATTAAAGAGTGCAAATTCGAACCCAAGCTATATATAATCGTCCGTGTGCTTCACCACTCTTTACACTACTAGTATCAAGCGGCATTGCCTTTTCTCAAATACAGCTATTTTTGTAAATATATGAAGATTTAATATTTTGACAAGAGTAAGACAGGATATAATTTTCAAAAGAATGAAATATTTTGATAACTGATAAATAATGCAAATCAGTATTGCACAATACATGCATACTAAAGTTCTATCTCATTTTTATAAAGTGCAAAGATCAAAGAATTTAATACTCATCTCTCCATGAAATTTCATTTTTGAAAAGAAAACTGCTGAAAATGCAGGATATAGATACTTTCTGTGTTCCCGATCTAAGGAGAATTTTTTTTAACATTTTAACAAAATAAACGATCAGCACCACATGCACTTCTATTTTTTTTTTTCAGTTATGAAAGATGTAGTCATAAAGCACTTTTACATTTCTTGTTACACGTACCATTCGATGCTAAATTAGGGTCTGGGGAAACTCGAATTATATAGGACTACATTTTCGATTAAATCAACGCATTATTACAAAACATTGCTTTATTCCATCGACTGAAAAAATTATAAGTATGGACTTGTCATCAGTAGATCAAATCAAAGCAAAAAAAAATCAAAAAATGTGGAGTGTGTGTATTGCAATTTATGAATAAAATTGTAATATATCACTAGAAGATATGTTACGAATGCCTGCTCTGATTGAATTTCAAAGTCCTCTAGACTGATTCTCTGAATTTCTCAATCTGTATTCCTTACCGACAAGGGAATCGTAAACATGTTTGTAATTGCTGACTTCAATGAGAAAGGTTAACTAAAAACTGAAATTTCCATTTAAAC
This sequence comes from Ostrea edulis, assembly GCF_947568905.1. NCBI lineage: Eukaryota > Metazoa > Mollusca > Bivalvia > Ostreida > Ostreidae > Ostrea > Ostrea edulis. Next base: position 45,946,710 of record NC_079169.1, on the reverse strand, counting down.
TCCATTTGAAATGAAATGATGAATACTCTTGAGTACAATTAATACTTCATGCATCGTAGAAACACTTGTTTGAAATAATAATGATTTTATACAGAGTGCATATCATGTAGTTACTATAATTCTTTCTGTGAAAACGTCACTAGAAATAATACGCATCTCTTCTTGCAAAGTACTGCAAATGACTTAAACTACGTATAGGTCTTTCTTTACCTCCTCTAGACGTAAGATACGTTCTGAAGTGTTGAAAAATATTATACTGGTACATGTATATGTCCTATAAGAAATTATTTATTTGGATTGTGATGTATGAAAAGATGTTCAAGTTTCATCCAGCGTCTACATTACAAATACAGCTGCTTTGGTGACATAAACCATGTTTTGTAAAGATTCTGCAATATTTCATTGTCCATCTATAGCTAGAAGAGGAATTGGTCGTTATAATGATCTAGTTTGTGAATACAACCTATCATTGGGTCAAATAATGCTATCTGACGTATTTAATACCGATTGTTACGCCGTTCTTGGCACAATAATTTTGACTACGGATTACTCCGTTGACCTGATCAAGACATAGGGCTCACGGCGGGTGTGACCGGTTGACAGGGAATGCTTACTCCTCCTAGGCACCTGATATCACGTCTGGTATCTCCAGGGGTCTGTGGTTGCCCAACTCTTTATTTTGTATTCCTTATAGGATTTATGAGATTGATCACTGTTCGTTATCTTCGCCTTTTATTTAGCCCATCTTCTGGTATGATATGTTATAACTTTCAATATCCGACCTGTATTTTAGATTCTTTGAACAGATTTTCATTTTGATGATTTCCAACAATAAAATCCTTTTGTTTTCCTTTACCGATCGGTGATTTAGATCAAAATTTTTGCATGCATTTACATCAACATTTTAGAAAGGATCTCCAAATTGATACCAACCGCAGACTTACATAGCCTCATTAGAATACTTTTACTGTAACATGAACACGAAACACCCCTCTGTTGCAAACAAATAATGCTCAATTCGGTACTTTCATTGAACCCAAGCCGTTTGATAAGGTTACACTTTTATTTACGTTAACGAAGATAAACCGGAAATGACTATGTCTAAAAACATTGACGCAATAGTGACTGAATTACAGATTGATTGAATATTGTTTAACATCCCTCTCCATAATTTTTCACTCATATGGAGACGTCACCATTGCCAGTGAATAGACTGCAAAATTTAGGCCTATATGCTCGGTGCATACGGCCTTTGAGCAAGGAGGAATCTTTATCGTGCTACACCTGCTGTGACACTGGGCCTCGGTTTTTTATGTGTCATCCAAAGGGCAACCCCATTTAGTAGCCTCTTACGACAAGCAAGGGGTACTGAGAACCTATTTAAATCTGGATCACCACGGAGAAATAAACATGGAAATCCACTATTGCAATTTATTATATAGCTAATAGATAGTCTATTATAAAATCTGCGTAAAATCTAGAGAATGTTAGCGTTCAATATCCTGAGAATTTATTGAACGCTAACTTTGCATTGCGTAAATTGTATGCGCCCGAAACATTCCGAGTATGAGCGTTCAATATTGACGTTACCGTAACGACGTAAACAAGTCAAAAATGGCAGACGACGGTCCTCCGAATCTGACAGAGCCGGTATTTGATATTTACTCAAGCCAAATGTTTTACTGTACATAAATTATGATGTCCCCATTTACAAAATCAGTTTGTTTCATGCATTAATGACGGGTTAAATATTGAACAGTTAAGAAATGCATGCTGTTATTGCACACCTTCACCTTAGATGCCAATATTGATGAATTCTCGTCTGTTTTGGAGTAGTTTGAGTGAAAAGGGATATAATTTAACAACTAAATACTTTAGCTATATAATAAAAGGGTTATTGAATTTATATAGATGAATATTGGCACTCGTTGGCTGTCAAAATGAACTCGCAAGCTCGTGCATTTTTACAGCCAACGAGTGCCAATATTCACCAATATAAGTTCAATAACCCTATAATATTGACCTTACCGTAACGACGTAAACAAGCCAAAATGGCAGACGAATATTGAACAGTTAAGAAATGCATGCTGACATTGCACACTTTCACCTTAGATGCCAATATTGATGAATTCTCGTCTATTTTGAAGTATTTTGAGTGAAAAGGGCTATAATTTAACAACTAAATACTTTAGCTATATAATACAAGAGGCCCATGGGTCTAGAATCGCTCTTCTGATACATTGTAGAACAGGCAAAAATTCTCACTAACCAAGATTCATCAATTAACAAAGTTTGATGATGTTAAGTCAAATAGTACCTGAAAATTTAAATGTAACTGTCCAAAAGTAGGTCACGGTGACCTACTTTTGGTCGACACACTGAAGACTCAAGATGCATCAACTGACAAGTCAAATAGTATTCAAATATTGCCGTCAAATTCCAAAAGAAGGCCACAGTGACCTACTTTTTGGTCGACACACTCCAAAGACTCAAGATGCATCAACTGACAAAGTTTGATGATTGTAAGTCAAATAGTATCTGAAATATTCAAATGTAGCCGTCAAATTCCTAAAGTAGGTCACGGTGACCTACTTTTGGTCAACAAACTATGAAGACTCAAGATGCATCAACTGACAAAGTTTGATGATCCTAGCTTTCATAGTGTCCAAAATATGCATCTAAATTTGAAAATGTGAAATTTGAATGTCTGCAAAATTCAAAAAGTAGGTCACTGTGACTTATTTTTTAATTAATAAATATGTTTCGAGGCCTCTAGACGCATTAACTTACAAGGTTTGATGATTCTAAACCTCTCGGTATCTGAAATAACAACCTAAAATGTATTCATAAATGATTAGCCATAAAATTCACAAAGTAGGTTATGGTGACATACTTTTCACATGACGCACTTCAAGGTCCCATGATCCATCAACTGACAACTTTTGATGATCATAGGCTCAAAAGTGTCCAAGATATGCATCAAAATCCATTTAATAATAATTACCTGCAAAATTCAAAAAGTAGGTCACCATGACCTACTTTTGAGATAACATGATATTAGGTCCTAAGATGCATCAACTGACAAAATTTGATGATCCTAATCCTTATACTAAGCAAAATATCACAGTTTTAACAACAACAAAATTTAAGGTCAACTTTGAAGTGACCTTGAGAGCACACCTTTTGCCCCAGGATGATGCCTTGAACAAGTTTTTATCTACAACCTATCTTCATCTTTATGCATAAGTTTGGTGATAATTTGTCCAGTGGTTCTTGAGCAGAAGATTTTTAGCAACCACTACTTTTGTTTGCATTTTCCTAATTATCTCCCCTTGTTAAAGGGTCACAACCCTAGTTTTAGTACAAATAAAAGCCTTTGGGCCAAGGATACCCTGTGACAAATTTGACAAAAATTGGCCAAGGGTTTCTTGAGATATAGCCCTTTTTCCAAAAGGTTGACGCACACCGCACGACAGACATGGCCATATGATTAGCTCTTTGAGCCTTCGGCTCAGAAGAGCTAAGAAAGGGTTATTGAACTTATATTGGGTGAATATTGGCACTCGCAAGCTCGTGCATTTTGACAGCCAACTTGTGCCAATAAGCCCTTTGGGGTAATGATTTTTTTCTTCTGTTGAATTTTGAAGTAAACTTTTGTGAATAATGAAAAAAATAAATGTGGTTTCATAGGGGAAAAGTTTGTGGTAATATAGTTTTTAGCATTATTATAACATTAAACTTAACATTATTGGGATTTATCCTATGACCTTAAGGTCATATTTGAAAGACCCGTGGCTGTCACTTCTAAATGTCGAGCGTTTGATGAAGGAAAAATCACTACGTAACTGTTTACGTCTTCTGTTAGACGCGACAATGACGCTAGCGGAGCTGAAACTCATGACCTTCCGGTCATGAATCGGACCTATACCACTAAACTACCGCGTCCGGTACTTATTCTCATCCAGCCGAAATTTATTTGGAGTATGAAATTAACTACCTGATCTACATGTATACTTATATCACGGTAGAGAAATAGATAATCAGAATTATAATACGATCAATAATCAGAATTATTTAAGAAATAAGGTATCATGTTAAAATCTTTATGGGGATATAAATACGGTTTGGTCACGTGATCAAATTTGATCATGTACCAACCCGTATTTATATCCCGATAAATATTTCAAAAATGATACCTTATTACTTGTATTTACATTTTTGAACGGTAACATTGCTGAATTGTGTTAACAACACGTTTCCATACGTTTCAAATTGTTGACGTCCACAACGAAGCGTCATGGTCTCATAGATGTTCAAAATGACGACAACACAAAACAAAGTTCCATCAAATGAAGAACTGTTTTAATTATTAAGACGCTAGAAAGCAAGTATATCAACATATACTTATACATTAACTCGGGAGTATATAATGGAAAACTCTTCTATATGTCTGATTTTAGGGGGTGAGGGGAATTATGATTTAAACGGGGATGCGCAAGGTTACACTTGCAGTTGTGATGCGCTTTCACTTTTGAAAAGTGAAGACGTTGAAGACCGACTTTGAAAGATATTCAGTGGATATTACGGAGTTAACAGAAGACTGAGGTGTAGGAACATGAAGAACAGGGCGTCAGGTGTAGGCAAATCATTTATAGACAGGACAGAGGACGCAGCTAAGATGAATCTCCGGAATGAACTGAACATCGCAGAGAATATGGAACTGCACGAAGGTAAGGGACGGTTTGGATTTGGATATGTAATTGTTGACAAACATGAGCTCACTGAACGCTTCTTTTGACTCGATAAATTTCTGTAATATGTTTTTAACGACGCCTCTTTTCGATGTCCCGAAACAAACTTGGAAACCGACATCAATCACCTATGGATGCTGTGGCACGGAGGCAGTGGTGGTGTAGGTCTTCATGCACTTTGACGACTTATCGGCCATACATCCTGTGAATGACCATTTTGCTAAAGCCTAATGTCATCGTCTAGCAGTAGGTACAATTCCGCATCACCGATGACCAGGCTGAAGTTGTGGCAGACAAAATTCAGAAATGCTTTTATCAAATATGGATGAAAGTCCACTGTTTGGAATACAAATAAAACCATAAATACATTTTGTGATGTTGATTTCATCTATTGATAGACTTCTGTAGTAAGTGAGAACGATTGCTAGATGTGTATTGCCTTAGTAAAAGTACCTGTTACCTACTTTTAACAAATGTTCATACGCACAGCCCCGTAGTGGATTTATGCAGTGATAAATACGTATTGCTCGTAATAGTGTTATGTAGGAGAATACCGTTGAAAATGTAAATATAATTAGATGAATAATGATATAAGTTGACATGTATGTTTAGTTTCTTATTTGTGAAATAAATGTCGACACAAAAGTTCTACCTCTCTCTCTTTTTCATTTTCTCATCGATAGATTAATTGTATCTTGTTTAATCATGTCTCTCTCGAGAATTTTTCACTCATGTGGAGACGTCACCAAGACCGGTGAAGGGCTTCAAATTTAGGCCTATATGCTCGGCGCTTACGGCCATTGAGCAGTGAGGGTTCTTTAGCGTGCCACACCTACTGTGACATGGGACATCTGTATTTATGGTCATCTCAGAGGACCCGCGTGACATTCACACCTGATGCCGAGCGTTTGGCGATGGAACTGTCACTACCTGATTTAACGACCTAGGTTTGTCGCGGCCGGGATTCGAACCCGGCCTTCCGTATGCGGGGCAAATGCTCTAACCTCTTGACCACTGCGGCGGTTCGTCGTTAGATAAACCAATCCTTTCATTTAGGAGTTCCAAACTTCTCATTCAGGAGTTCCAAATGACTCTGAAAAAGCAAAGACTGGACGAAAGCTCACAGTTAGCAAGCATTTTTCACTTTCTGAACGGTGAACACTTGTAAGCAGTTAGTGAACGGTGAGCGAACGGAAAATTTGGGAGAGTAGAACGTTTCAGAGACTGTAACACATGCAGCTTGTTTTGTATTATAACGACAGAGACTACATGTGGTACATGTATAAAGATCGAGTGTACTGCATGGGATCATTGGAACATTACGACTACATGTAGATACGTGCATTATGCGAATTTGTATAAACGTGTTTCATAAACACAGACGCAATACATAAATTTTTATCATCACACTGGTGTCGTGCCATTGCATTTTTAACTGTCAAGTTGACTTTAACTTAATGTTGATCCACTTGAAGTGGGTACAATATATAACCAATATTAGTATATTATATCGGACTCCTGTGGACTACGGAAAATGAACGGAAACAACAAAGTTATTTCATTATTCAGTATTAATGTTGATGGTGACCAAAATTATCAAAAGTATGCATCTCGTCGTAAGTCGTCTGTTGTGCGGGAAATATTTGATAGAATACACTCTGTACTAAATCGAGGAGAGGAGGAAATTGACGAGTCAATAGATGGACAGTTTCGTCTCAGGGAACAAATTAACATCGGAGATATTGTCGCCAGCAACGGTCAGCAGCTGTCCGTGGAAGCAAATCATTATCAAAGAAGAGGGAGTTCTTTGACAAACAGGTAAGATAAACACACACACCCACACAAATATATATATATATATAAATCATTTTATATTATATGGATACCCACTCCCGCCCCTCTACCTGGGGTTGAACTCACGACCCGCGGAACTAAATCTCCTAGCAGCATGTAACTACACCGCGCTAGACCACTCCACACCGATCGGTCTGAAACGTGCAGTTCAAACTCTTATATATTTCGAAAATGAAATTCTTTTGTTGTATGTCTTTGATGCAATTGGAATGCAGAGATCTCATTCTTACATACATGTACCGGTATATTTGACCATTTTTCATCCACTGTGCAGTTGACATACATGCACACCTGTAGATATACATGCATGCAGGTTTGTAAATTACCTTTACATGCACCTTATCAAGAGAACCACATCTTTCAAAACCACTAAGAATTAAGATTTAATTCTGTATCAATTATCATTATAAGTATTATCACTGTATCATCTAAGCACAATGTTATTTTCGTTTTTTTTAATTATTATTAAAGCGTCAAATTACCGGAGGAAAGCAGGAAACCTCCGGTAGAAATCAGGAAATGGTTTGTGTTGGTCAGCAGTTTCGTTAACATGGTCATTATTGGCGGGTTTCCGTTCAATATGTCCGTCCTGTTTGTGGAGTTTTTACGAGCTTTTGGGAGAAGCAAAGCAGAAACGTCATTGGTACAGTCTGTATGTACAGGATGCATTTTAATTGGAGGTAAAAACGCTAGCAAAATAACAGAAATTGTAAGTTGGATAATATTATATATATTATTTGTTTATTTTACGTCCGGTCGAGAAATTTTCACTCCTATTGAGATGTGAACAGCTATTTGTGATGTACCACAAAGGATGAGATGAAATAGCTATTAGAGTCGGCCCTTTTTTCCGTGGTCAATAAAAGCAATTCTATTATACTAAAGTTAGAATTTTAAACATAGACGTCACCGGCGATGGTTTCTGATTAGTTTTAATAGCTCCCTTTGTTTTTTGTCATGAGGAATGTCGAAATATCAATTGATTTTAAAACCCTATAACAAGCAGCTTTCGTCATGGTTTGTAATCTTTCACTCCTTCATGAATAATGATAAACAAGGTGGGTGGGTCTAGACACAAAGGACAACATTCAGTTAAGGAATACGAATATACCTTGTGTTTTTCCCGTTTACAAATCGCTTGACATTATTAACTCGGTCATTGTAAACTGTATTAGAGTCATTATGTGGGTTTTTTTTATGAAATGGAAGCTATACATGGTTTTCACGTAATAGAAATGCTGCATATTTGACTGATTTTTTTAATGCATGTTATTTATTTATTCATCATGATACTGCTAATACCAGAACACGTTAAAAACTTTAAAGCATGAAAAACACATTCGATCATAGATACCGGTGCTGAAAAAAAAAAATGAAATTAGAAATCAGAGTATGTAAGTGTTATCTTTTATTGAAAAGTTATTTTCAACTTTTAGTTTAGATGGAAAAATTGTTAACCGTCAACATAAGTTTCCTTCAAACCCTAATTTGTTCTGATGTACTAAATATATGACATAAGTGCTAACAAAAAATAAAGACCCCCCTCTTCTTTTCTCGAGCTTGGGATTGACACTTCGGGCAGGAATTTGCCTTGAAGAAAATTATTTAAAATATTTGGGCTCGATATATTGAAAATTATTGATGAAAAGACATTATTGATATTTTTTTCATTTTTGAAAAGCACGTGCGATGTTGTGAAAATACACGGATAGCTTAGGATACGCGTACATGCAAGTCTTTCTTATATTACAGATAGAATGATGAAATGTAAAGTAGAATGTTATTAAGATTTTATATACTGCTCATTTCCACGATACATATTACGATGTACCGGTTTAAAACAATCACCCTTATACATACAACACAAAACATACGAAATAAAGTTAATGTACATGTAGTACATGTGATAATAAAAAATTCTTTGAATGTACTCTCCCTTATATTCCTCTTTTAGGATTTTCCTTGGGGGTAAATAAAATTTCATGTTGCATACGCAGGGTACATACATGTAGGCATAAAGATAAAACAAAATCTGAGTATCTGCACAAAGTGAAACTGCATGAACTTTACAAAGATTCTGTACAGCTACTATCACTGGATAAACATTTATCATTGGTATCGCTTGACATGTTGTAATCAAATTCATTTTCTGGCATTAACTGAGGGTTAAGTGGCGTGCTGCTGTGTCGCCGAATACCTATTTACCGAAGTAGGATGGCTACATGTGCACACCCTCCTACTAGGCGAGCCCCCGACTTACACTAGCAATACCAGTACTTCACAGGATCAGCTTCGTCCTCAGCATCAAACTGCAACCAGTGAAAATACGACTTTGATGACACATGTCTAGACTGTATTTTACCCTGAATTATGTTTGGCATAATTTTTCCTAAAACAATAGTCAATACATCCGAATCAAGTGATATCGTCTTTTGTACAGAGCGAGCTACTCCGGGTAGGTTATCGATTTCAAACAGGTTTCCATCTAGTAAAACTTTTGTTAATCTTTTTTTTTTAAATATCGACGATATGGGCTACGTTTATCGACATACGAAATTAAAAAAGTTTTTAATAATATGCAACCATAGCATTCGGCAAACTCCGGCAGATTCCGGTACCCTACATCTAGATGGAATCAATCGAGGTGATCCGAGTGACAACCATAGTCTAATGATTTAACTGTGCCAAATATCGTCCATATAAAAGTATGGGCGGGGCAAAATCCCTATGGGAATTTCAGCTAATGAGGAATCCCCAAGCTTAAACTCAGAGATATATACCGTTTGTGGCGAATTTATGCGCCGTGTAACATTTAAATCATAAAAGTATAATGTTAATAAGGTGAATCATGTAAATTTTAACATGAAACAAAAAATTTATTTTTATAAATATATAGAGGGGCATTTCATATAGTCATTTCACTTCATCCTTTAGACCTACAATGTATGCTTACTGCTCAGGACCGTAACAGTGAGGGTTCTTTAGCGTGCAACACGGGACCTCCGTTTTTAAGGTCATATCCGAAAGACCCGATTCTCACTTCTAAATGTTAAACGTTTGGCGAAGGAGCAATTACTGACTATATGTATGTTAACTTCTTAGGTTTGACGCGGTCAGGGAACGAGCGGGGCTCGAACTTACGACCTCCCGGTGGGATTTATGAAATTGATCACTGTTCGTCATCTTCACATTTTTCATTGAATATATTTCATCTTGGACTTTGGTTAACACGTCTAATACGTCATAAGTGTAAATATCATAAGATTCACTCATTTGCTTTAAGGCAGGTAACAGCAAGAGTGTGTTCCCGAGGGCATTTCAAGATGGCGAACGATTTTCCATTTTGGTGTGGCATTATTGAAAACTTATGAATTGTGAAGAAGAATACGAAGTGGAGCAGTTTAAAACTAGGAGGAATTGTTTTAGCACATTAAAACTGATGTCTCTTCTTCCAATTTTCGTTTAGGGATCATCTTTAAAGTGGAAAATTAAGAGTTACGGTACATAACAGTCACCTAAAGGTATATGTGCTTCAACCAAGGAACAGTGTTATGAACAAATCAGATGTCAAAGGCTTAAGTCAAAAGACGAAAAAGTTATGGTCCGGACAATAAATGCCCCACAAATTCTCTCATTTGACCTTCTTATAAAAGAACAGTGTCAAAGGTCATCAAAAATTGCACGCGACATATGTGTGTTATCATGATATACCAACATACCAAATGTCTATGCCAAACGACAAAAAAGTTATGGTTCAAACAAAAAAAATATCATTTGAGCTTTACATACATAGTCAAGGTAAAAGGTAATCAAAAATGGCACTCGACGCACTGTATTATCATGGTTTACCCACATACCAAATATCAAAGGCCTATGTCAAAAGACAAAAAAAAAAGGTATGACCCGGAAAAACTTTGTATGAGAAGCGGAAGAAGAATTCACACAAAAACAATGTCCCCTCCCCCTTCCGAAAAGGGGAGACATAATCCCCTATGATGGAAGTCATATTTCGTCATAAATCAAATCTGGTGTCACCCCGCAGTTTTTCGTTCCTATTTCCGGATCATCACGGAGATGTTTGAAGAGCTATTGACCATTTTCCAGGGACATACTAGACATCTCTGACATTCAATCACAGCTGGGGCAGTGCTCTCCACAACTCTCCAATTTTGTTATATGGCCAATAAGGAAACGATGAGAGAAATACGGCATTACTTTGGAATTGGCACATCAACTGTACATGTAGTGCATATATATATATATATATATATATATATATATATATATATTGGATCAGCTCTTTGGACGAACAAGGCATGCCCTAATTCGCTCCGCTTTTAACATTGATTGGCAAGCCTAAAAACCAAAAACATGTAGTTGTAAATACGTTTGTAAATTAGTGTAGTTGTAGTGCTAGCTGTATTTATATGTAGTTTTGGTATTATTTTCGGTTAATATTCGCCACATTATGTAACTCTTTTCGTTTGTCCCGAAAATTTGACAATCTGGTTCGTGTCGTTGGTCATTTTAGTGCTTTGTATGATATATATATATATATATATATATATATATATATATATATATATATATATATATATAACTGCAAAGTAGTCTTCCAGATGTCCCATTGTCTTCCTGTATTGGAGGAAACCCTGATTATGTGAACAGGAACCATTTCTCCCAATTCTAATACATGTAAAATAGCAAACTTATCTTCAAGATTTATATGTATATAAATACATAATGATAATGAAAGGTGAAGATAGCGAACAGTGATCAATCTCTCAACTCCTATAAGCAATACAAAATAGAATTTAGCAAACACGGACCCCTGGATCAGGTGCTCGGGAGATGTAAGCATCCCCTGTCGACCGATCACACCCGCTGTGAGCCTTATATCTTGATCAGGTATATGGAGTAGTCCGTAGTCAAAATCAGTGAGCGACGAATAATCAGTTTAAAACACGTCAGACAGAAGTTGACCCAATGATAGGTTGTATTGGCAAAGTAAATCATTATAACGACCATAGAATTTGCAAATTGCCGACTTTAAACGAGACTGTTGAAACCCCTGTAACATCAACTTCTTTGTTAATAGCCTGCCTCGATTTAAAAACTGTCCATACGCATAACAAGCTCTTGCGTATCGAATTAGTAGAGATCTAAACATCGTATGCAGGCGATAATGGGATATTGCTACATAAATATGGGAAGCTGACGATGGATAAGCCGAAATCATCCCGTTTGTCATAAAGTTGTTAGTTTGCCCTTAATATTTATTTTCGATAAAATGTGGAGGGTTCTGGTGTCTTTTATTTGGAGTTGCATACCTCTTGAACGATGGTTGCTATCACCATTCAAAGACAATCGTCATTTCACTAAACAACAGAGAAGATTTAACCTAGTGCACTCTTTAGCACGCCATAGGTCACCTTATACAACATCTTCATCGTTTACAAGAAACAACAATTCATAATTAACCCAAACCAAATTGTTAAAACAATTGTTTGCATTCATATTCTTCACAACCTCAGTAAACCGCATGATAATTGTTTCGGAGATTTTCCATTTATTTATGAAAACTCAACCTACCTGCATATCACATTTAAAAAACCTTTCAATAAATGTACATGTAAATATATCTATTAAAGATATATGTGTCGTATTAAATTGTTTGTTTGATGTTAAAAAGCAGACTGTGTATTTTGTCAGTATGATCAACTAAACAAAAATTGATTTGACAATGAAAATCATGATAGTGGAGACATAGTGACAAAAACAATCTGGGACAATAAACAAGTGTAAACATAGGCATGTTTCATGAGAAGAAAAAGTTAATAATGATAATCAAGACCCATATAAGCGATCAGGTTTCAATCTGTTTGAATAGTATCAATGATTCAAGTCTTCTGGTGAGTCTTTTTCTTCAGTTTTATCTTTGCCTATTGCTATTGCGCATACAGAAATGTTAATTCCCCTGACCACTCCATCTTGTCGATGAGGGTCAGGATTCCAGCAAAAATTTACCATCATACAAACAATCCAACCCTAAGTACCCCTTTTCGTAGACAATGAAAAGATCGCGGACTCTGGGCACTGCATTTCCATATGGGTACAATGATAGTGTATATGATGTAGGAAATTCGACAAGTCCACAAAGAAATAACGTGAATGTGATGGGACTCTTTCCAAATACCCAGTCATCAACATCGGTCATATAAAATACCAAGTATATATGATGTCACGTTTAATTCAGTTTTACCTTACATCAACAGAAACTTAGATCCACATCATATTCGAATAAAACTGTACTCTGTTCCATCGAGAGTTTTACTTAAAGAAGCAAAAGCTATTTATGTTCCTTAGTTAATATGACTTGCAAAGTAGCCTTTGCTTGTTACTTGATAAAGGCAGTGAAAACAGGACAGTGATGCGAATTAAAAAAATCAATATATGCACCCAGGGGTGCATGAGCCGAGTTGCATGGAATACATTGTAAAGTCAGGAATGATGTGGCGTATTTATAATTGTGAAGAACTAATTTCAGTTTTAAACTTTTCGAGTTACTGTCCAGAAACCATATTTGTCTGAAGTTTTCAATCTATTTTCGGTCACTGTGACCTTGACCTTTGACTTTTTTTCTCCAAAATCAATAGGGGCCTTGCTTTGCTGGTATCCAACAATATATCCAAGTTTCTTTTGATTCAAATTAAAAATCTTCAAGTTATCCTCCGGAAACCAAAATGTTTTGGAATTTTAAATCTATTTTCGGTCACTGTGACCTTGACCTTTGACCATTTTTCTCCAAAATCAATAGGGGTCTTCCTTACCTGGTACCCAACAATTCATTTGATTAGGTTGTAAACTTTTCGAGTTATCATTCGGAAACCAATTGTTGACGCCCAACCGCCCGCATCAGCAAACCAATAGCCGAGTTCAACTTCTTTGCAACTCGGCTAAAAATGTCATTTATTTTGAAAATGACGAAGTTATATAACAGAATAGCTAGTGGGGGGTCAGAATAAGTCGAAATCGAGAGTTTTACTTGAAGAAGCAAAAGCTATTCTATAGTTGGATTTTTCCACACCAGAATATACAACTCCATGATTATGGATGTTTCCAATCACAAGCTATTTAAACCACCGCGAGTCATGGATGATATTCCTTCCGAATACCGCCAGTTCCTTCAATTCAAAAGGAATAGATGCCGTCAACATAAACAACAGTCTTCGTCATAAAATAATTCAATCTTGTATTCCAACACATTTCAAGTTCAAGTCTACACCCTGTATTGCCTACAAATATACTTCAACTATTGCATTATATACAAACATTGCAGTGTCTAGATATAGAGCATCTTATACTTAATCCACCTACGTGTTTTTGTTCTTCGTCTTCTTCCAACTATAGTCTAGTTGAACATGTTATTACCGGTGATGTTGATATAGTTCAAAATGAGAACCTCAGATCACTTATTAGTCCCCTACCGACGAAGTCTGTCAGTCTTTCTGTCAGCCCAGTTTTCCGTACTTTCTCTCTCTGTTTTTGCAGATAATTATTTTATATTTGGTACGTTGCTTTGCCATAACAAGTTACAAATCAAGTTAAAATTTCATCCCGGTCCGTTGATTTTTCACGTAGTCATGGCCCTTAGACTTAGATAAGAGTACTGTACTCATCAAAACTTCTAGCATAGTAATACAACAATATAGATAAATTATTCATGATCAACTATCTGTCACAATTTAATGACTTGGTTAAAGACCTAAACTTGATTATAAATTTGTCTTTGTTCCTGGTCTAGTCTCTACTCGAATAGTAGTTGATTTCCAATCCTATCCTGGTTCCCCAATTTTTCCTTTTACCACAACCTACATAATAACTTTGAATATTGTTGTGGTACAGTAATTTTTGCAACCGGTAGGGGACTATGTATTGCCATGCAATACTCTCAAAATGCTTGTTGTAAAAGGTCCTACATACAGAGAACCTCGGTCTTTCAATTGGCGATAGAACTTTATATCATGAATTCTGTCGATGGGCTAAATATCAAAAAGAAGAACTTGATACATTGTCAGAATGGATTACAAGTATAAGAGGAATATTAAAATCCCACATTAGACACATCAAAACGAAAGTATATACCATCTATCCTTCTGTGTTTAGTAATCCAGAAGTGATAAAAGAATTAGATAGGTTAAACGAAGAATATGTCTTGGTTTCAGCTGACAAAGCGTGCAACAACTTTGTCTTTGTAAGATTCATTATTACAACTGTATTTTAAACAAACTTGGCTTTAATTTCACATTTGGTAATCGTAAATACACTCAAACTGCCCTTTCAAAAGATGAAATTCTTCAAAACCATGCTTCAGTTTTAGACACATTTAATATCCCAATTATTTGGTCGGATGAACATGAGTTATCGTACCTATACTGGATTCCTAAACTTGATTAAAACCTTTCTTAAAAAAGATTCATTGCTGGATTTGTAAATGTTCTACCAAGCCCCTATCTTTGCTCTTCACGAATATATTAACAGTATGGGGGATTGATTGATTGATTGAATATTATTTAACGTCCCTCTCGAGAATATTTCACTCATATGGAGACGTCCCCACTGCCGGTGAAGGTCTGCAAAATTTCGGCCTATGCTCGGCGCTTATGGCTTTTGAAGATGGAGGGATCTTTATCGTGCCACACCTGCTGTGAAACTGGACCTCGGTTTCTGCGGTTTCATCCGAAGAGCCGCCCCTTTTAGTCGCCTCTTCCGACAAGCAAGGGGGTACTGAGGGCCTATTCTAACCCGGATCCCCACAGGAGAGAGAAACTAACGTACCGTGCCACTACATATGCAAGAAGTGATGTGATCAAATGTAGATTTTGAAAAATTCTAAAGAATTTTTAGTAAACTTGAAATCGTAAAACTTCTCAAATCAACAACATCAAAACGCATGACTTTCAACACTTTACACGACCATTCTTCACGATAAATTAAAGACTAGACTTTTTGACATCATAGATATTTGCTTATTCAACGGAAATATTCATATCTTCTGATCAGTCATACAAAAAAAAATTCTTTGTTCAACACCAATCTGATTCCACGCACAAGTACACTGCAGTTGAAATAAAAATATACTGGAGTACCTCGAAAATATCTTCGTAGTCTATGGTGATCAGGTCTTCCAACAGTCTGTTGGAATTCCAATGTGCACGAATTGTGCTCCTTTGTTACCTGACCTGTTTTTATATTGTTATAAAGCAGAATTCATTCAAAACTTCTACGTAAGAACAAATCTCCTGTTATGGCCTTCAATACGATATTGAGATATATCGATGACGTTTCATCTATTAACAAGAGGTACTGTGAGCAATGCTCACTAAGAATACCCCCCGCTTACCCCAATCTCCCAAAGGGTGTTGGTAATAGGTACAATCTAATTAAAATTAGATCTTTGATCCGCTCATGCAATCGCTACACAAAGTTTAGCGATTGCATGAGCGGATCAAAGATCTAATTTTAATTAGATTGGTAATAGGTATAAACTACCTCTTTTCTGAGTGTAAAAAAGAAATGGCATGACAAACCGAACCATATTGCTATTTCGATGTCCAGTGCCCGTGACCTTTGGACCCCAAAATTGATAGGGAACATCTTCATCCCATGGGTAGTCCATATGTATGATATGGTGACTGTAGGTGTAAAGGATAATGCTTTAGAGCCCGGAAACCATATTGCTACTTCAATGTCCAGTGCACTTGACCTTTGACCTTTTGACCCCAAAATCGATAGGGAACATCTTCATCCCATGGGTAGTCCATATGCATGATATGGTGACTGTAGGTGTAAAGGATAACACTTTAGAGCCCGGAAACCATATTGCTACTTCGATGTCCAGTGCGCTTGACCTTTTGACCCCAAAATTGATAGGGAACATCTTCATCCCATGGGTAGTCCATATATATGATATGGTGACTGTAGGTGGAAAGGATAACGCTTTAGAGCCCGGAAACCATATTGCTACTTCGATGTCCAGTGTGCTTTACCTGTGACCTTTTGACACCAAAATCGATAGGGAACATCTTCATCCCATGGGTAGTCCATATGTATGATATGGTGACTGTAGGTGGAAAGGATAACGCTTTAGAGCCCGGAAACCATATTGCTACTTCGATGTCCAGTGCGGTTGACCTTTGACCTTTTGACACCAAAATCGATAGGGAACATCTTCATCCCATGGGTAGTCCATATGTATGATATGGTGACTGTAGGTGGAAAGGATAACGCTTTAGAGCCCGGAAACCATATTGCTACTTCGATGTCCAGTGCGGTTGACCTTTGACCTTTTGACCCCAAAATCGATAGGGAACATCTTCATCCCATGGGTAGTCCATATGTATGATATGGAGACTGTAGGTGGAAAGGATAACGCTTTAGAGCCCGAAAACCATATTGCTACTTCGATGTCCAGTGCGCTTGACCTTTGAACCCCCAAATCGATAGGGAACATCTTCATCCCATGGGTAGTACATATATATGATATGGTGACGGTAGGTGGAAAGGATAATGCTTTAGAGTCCGGAAACCATTGCGTCTACAGACGGACGGACAACCCGATTCCAGTATACCCCCCACAACTTGTTGCGGGGGGGGGGGGGTATAACAATGATAATTTTCATTCATATGTTCATTCGATATACCCCGGTGAACTTGAAATAAAAGACACCACAAAGTCGTCCACTTCTGTTTTATACTTAAATATTTCATTGAAAATAGATATTAACGGCAAACTAATAACTCGGCTTTACTTTATGATTGGATGAGGTTTAACGCCGTTTTGAAAATATTTCAGCCATTTTACGGCGGTAGTTTAATGATAATCGGAATGATTTTCGCTTCTCCATCGTCAACTGCCAATATTTATGTAGCAATATACCATTATCAACTGAAATGGTGTTTATATCTCTCATCCGATTCGAAACGCAAGAGCTTGTTCCACGTATTACCATTTTCTAAATCAAGGCAGGCTACTGACAAACAAGTTGATGGTGCAGGGGTTTCAACAGTCTCGCTTAAAGTTAGCATTTGGCAAATTCTATATGGTCCTTATAACGATCTAGTTTGCCAATACAACCTATCATTAGGTCAAATGATGTCTGGCGTGTTTCATACCAAGTGTTAGGTCGTTCTTGGCACACTGATTTTGACTACAGATAACTCCGATAATCTGATCAAAATATAGGGCTCACTGCGGGTTTGACCAGTTGAAAGGGGATTCTTACTCCTCCTAGGCACCTGATCCCATCTCTGGTGTATTCCGGGATTCCGTGTTTGCCCAATTCTTTTTTTTTATATTGCTTTTAAGAATTATGAGATCGATCACTGTTCGTTATCTTCATCTTTCATTTAGGAGTCGATCAAACTTCCTCATTTTTTTTTTTATCTTCCTTGTCTCTCCATTTGGTTCCGTATTTATTTGTTCATTGATTCTAATTTCCAAAACAAAGATGACAGACTTTTAGATGATCTCTTTTTGAGTAGGACAAACAATCGATATCAAAAATGTCAAACAGCATTTCACCCAATGATAGGTTTTATTGGCAAACTTTATATCATTATAACGACCATAGAATTTGCGAATTAGTTACTTTAAACGAGACTGCTAAATCCCTGTAACATCCTCTCGTTTATCGATTCAAAAATTGATCATACGGAGAATAAGCTCTAACATATCGAATCAATTGAGATATATAAACACCATATGCAGGTGATAATGGTATATTGCAATAGAAATATGGACAGCTGACTATGGCGAAGCTGCAATCATCCCATTTGTAATAAAGTTGAGTTGTTAGTTTGCCATTATTATTCATTTTCAATAAAATATCTATGTACGAAGCAGATGTGGAGGACTCTGTGGAGTCGATATATCTAATCACCACAAGAGATTTTTTCTTCTCATGTACACGTTGAAGTTTTTCAATAAACTCATAAGAATTTAAAACATGTCAACTAACAAAGGAGCACAATTCGTGCGCATGGGAATTCCAACAGACTGTTGGAAAACCTGATCATCAAAGACTACGAAAATATTGTCAATAAGGAACTCCAGCATAATTTTTATTTCAACTTCAGAGTACACGTACTGTACTTATGTGTAGAATCAGAGTGGTGTTTAACAAAGTAATTTTCGAATGACTGATTACTAGATACGAATATTTCCGTTTTCCATTTTGGTTTAAGAAGCAACTGTCTATGATGTCATCACGAGGAATAGCCGTATAAAATGTTGAAAAGTTATTCATTTTGAAGTTGTTGATTTGAGAAAAGTTTTCCGATTTCAAATTTTAAAAAACGTTCTTAAGAATTTACATTTGATTTACACCACTCTTATTCTGTCCCGTGGGGATCTGAGTTAGAATAGGTCCTCAATACCCCTTTGCTTGTTGTAAGAGGCGACTAAATGGGGCGGTCCTTCGGATGAAACCGCAAAAACCGAGGCCCCGTGTCAAAGCAGGTGTGGCACGATCCCATCCTGCTCAATGGCCATAAGCGCCGAGCATAGGCCGAAATTTTGCAGCCCTTCACCGGCAGTGGTGACGTCACCACATGAGTGAAATATTCTCGAGAGGGACGTTAAACAATATACAATCAATAAATTTTCTGGCATATGTTGTGGCATAGTACGTCTGAAGTTTCTTCTTCACAACTGTTCATATTATCGTGAGGAGTAAAGAATCTCTTATGAATCTTATGAATGTCAAACAACTAAGAATCTCTTAGGAATGTTAAACAAGTTCTCATCTTCGTATAACTTTTTTACAGGCATTGTGACTGGTACCTTTGTTTTAAAATTTGGAACAAGGATATGCGGGTGCTGTGGTGCTCTCCTATCGGCTATTGGAATTGGTGTTTGTTTCCTAGCGACAGGTCTAGAGTTCCTGATTATTTTCATAGGGGTCATGGCAGGTTAGAAATACTGATTTTCACTAACTTTGTGGAGGACTTTTCCTATAAAGTGAATTACAATTAAACCATTCAATTCAATATGATATAGAATGGATAATTTCTTACCCCCTTTTTCTGCAAGCCAGAACTGGGTTTGAATAAATTTATTGCTGTTATACCGTATTATTTATTTTCATCCATAGGCGTTGGATTCTCTCTTAATATCATTTGTGCATCGACGAGTATATCCCAAAACTTCTCCGGAAAGGACAAATTCATCATTTTATCAATTGTTTCCACTGGCTCGGGTATCGGGGGACTTATTTCTCCATTGATGCTTCAGTATTTCACGGACATGTACGGTTGGAGAGGTTGTATTCTGATCATTTCTGGAGTAGTGTTTAACCAATTTGCTGGTGGACTAATGTCTGGACCAAGCCGCAATATTCCCACTTCAAAGAGCTCAATTCCCAAAAAGGATCACGAAGACATTGATGAAAACAACGAACCCAAACATGGTTGCTTTTCTAGGTTTCAAACTTTATTAAAAAACAAAGTGTTTTTACTTTACTGTTTTGCTTTAGCGTTTGCGTTGGCGCCATTCAATACCTTTTTAGTTTTCTTCATTGACTACTTTGAAGAGAAAGGTTTCGATAGATCTTCTGTAGTGTGGTTATATTCTGGAATGAATATTCTAACCACACTATTTCGACTTATTCCTGGTTTTATGGCACAGAGTCCAAAAATTCCAAAACTAGCAATACCAGCTATATATTCAGTGATCGGATTTTGCAGTCTTGCCCTTCTTCCCTTCGTAACTTCCTATGTACTTAACGCTATCGTGATTGGATGTTTTGGTGTAGGATTTGGTGGGGTGGTCACAAGTATGTCCATTACCACTATGGAGCTGGTAGGGGATGGAAATTATCCTACTGCTTATGGAATGGGTTTAGCCACTCTCGGGATAGTAAACACAGCCGGAGCTCCCATCTCAGGTAAAATAAGGTTTGCAATATACACGTGTGCATGAAAATACTAGTAAATTAACTCAAAGGAAAGGAAGTAAAAAAGAGCTCTTTAACTTTGAATATATGAATGATAAGTCATCAGATAAAAGGATTACAAGTAATGTATATAGGAATCAATGTGTTCTAGGACACAAGTTAATTCGTGTTTAATTACATATCCAGCTTCGGATTGAAACTCAAACGTGTGAATGAATGTACAGTGTTATTTTCAAATATCCAAAACCCAAATCTTATGTATTACATCGCGATTGATTCGGATTTGCAGATTTGTCGTATAATGGGACACGTTTGTCGATGTGTTTTATTTTAAGGAAATTAATTCTAAGAGAGATAATTTTGTATGAATCCAAGATTAGTGATGTTGAGGGGGGATATCACTCATTTTGGACACATGCAGTATTATCCCAAGTTGGTAGAAGATTTGTGGATTCAAAATTCCAGATTCAGTTTTAAAAATCAAGCATTTCATAATTGGCAACTGGTTTGGAATCAGTTTATAGAATAAAGAATAAGTGACGTCTTTTGCACAGGTTACATTAGAGACATCTCTGGATCTTACAAGTACAGCGTACTATCGGCCGCCGGAAGCGAACTTCTAGCGAGTGCAGTATTCATCATAATTGCCATATATCATACACGGAATAGTAAAGACCCACTGTCCAGATTCAACAGAGAAATAGAAATCCAAGCAAGGCGGAAATCCAGAAGACGATCCAGTATTCTACCGTGGAGGCGGAGCGTTGACCTGGGATTTTCCTTGTGATCTCGGACAACGCTTCGATGTCAAACAGATTAGTTAGAGAGTGTGGAAATGTAAAATTTCGGCATAGCTTCCTAATTCTATATTTTCTCCCTTTATATCCGATTTAAAGTGATCTGTTTATGTGACATATGATGAACAATGTTAGAACAAAATATGTTGTATGATTCCCCGGTGCAAATTTTAATTACTTTACGAATTGCGCATGCTTGATTGATATCGATATTTCTTTAATATACTTTTACCTTATGTAATTCAATAAATGACATATTCGACAAAACTGTATTACAGTGTTGGGTTATTTTTCACTTTTTGGACTGATTCTTCTCATAGGAGGCATAAATATACTTGTGGTCAACTTTTGAATAATCGTCGTTTTAACTACAATTATTTCGAACATACAATGTAACTTTCTAGAATAACCTTCTAAAAATTGTGTACTTGTGTCTAGCAATTCATAGACTTTCATTAGAACAGAAAGTTAACGAAATTTGTAGGTGAAATGAAGTAACATGATAAAAATATGAATGATGATAAAAAAGGTCAGATGGTAACAAATTGCGCAGAATTTATAAAATGTATTCTAAAAATATCGTAACCAAAAGTATTACTTTTCGACAAGGTTTTTTATGACATGTGTACATGTCGTAGGAAAAGGTTTTTTATTGATCAATTAAATCAGCAATAGTTTCTTATACACGATGTCATATGTAAAAACTGGGCGCCACCAGATAACTGAAAAATTGTTGAGTGTGTCGGAAAACATCAATCAATCAATATATGTAATTATACCGTGATTATGCTGTTTATTCTGTACATATAACAAGTTATTAATATACAGTGTATTTACACTACATCTATTGTACATATTATATATACCGCACACTGAATTTCGAATCAACCGCAATAAGAGGCCCACAGGCCTTATCGGTCACCTGAGTACTAGTGAAAAAATATCACTACTTCCAAAGGTTATGAAATCTAGAAATAATTTCCTGTTCTGAATATCTAAGCTAAATTCTAATGTTCAGCAACAGTATAAAACAAGATGTGTTCTTAAAACTCCACTGCCCTCAAAAGCACATACACTGATGAAAGGCTTTACATAATATAATAGGTGTATTGACATTAAAACATTAAAAGATATAGCTAATTTGGACACATCGTAGAGTCAAAACCTTGGTTGTGAAATTGACAATGTTTCGTACATACTTATCTGATATTCCTAAGTATGCATTTAGATTTTATACAGTATCAGCAAACTTACACATAAATACTATATACTAAGTTTGGCCTCAATGCGGGGTCAGAATCCCTACCCCGCGGATCATCAAATTTACAATTTTTGTAAAAGACTACCTGTTCTTTTTAAATATCTAAGTATCAATAACACTAAAGAGGATGTTATTTAAGTGTTTTACACATAGACACTATATACAAAGTTTGGCCCCATCCTGGGGTCAGAACCCCTACCCCGGGGATCATGAAATTTACAATTTTGATAGAAGCCTTCCTGCTCTACGACACTATGCATTTAATTTTTCTTACATATGTGCGGTTCTAGAGATGAAGATTTTTGAAAATTGGTCAATTTTGAACAGTTTTTGCCCCGCCCCTAAGGTCCCAGGAATCATGAAATTTACAATTTGTCCCCATTCTTCCACAGGTGCTTCATACCAAATTTGAAAGGAATTGGAATGTTAGTCAAGAAGAGGTTACAAATGTCTATTGTTCACACATTTAATAACTGACCATTTTGGCCCCACTGATACCAAAATCCCTACCCCCGGAGATCATGAAATTTACAATTTTGGTAGAGGCCTTTCTGCTCTACACCACTATGCATTTAGATTTTCTTGCACGTGTGCAGTTTTGGAGAAAACGATGTTTGAAAATTGAACAATGTTGGGCAGTTTTTGCCCCGCCCCTTGGGCTCCAGGGGTATTGAGTCCTGAAATTTACATCTTTATGCCCCTCCATGTCCCAAATATGCTTCATACCACATTTGAAAAGAATTGGACTGGTAGTTATCAAGATCGTCTACACGAAGTTAAAAATGTTCAATTAAGGCCAGATGATATAAACAATTTTTTCTACATTTAGCACTGAAGAGTTCCCATGGTAAAAAAAATAGTTTGGTTGGTTTTGGTTTTCTCATTTATAGTTGTTTGGAACTCTTCTGTGTTTTAAGAGCAGGAAGGGGGGTCAGTAAACAATTATGGTGCCAAAATCATTCAGGAGGAAATAATCAGGAAACATTATTGGTAAAAAACGCCATCAAAGGTTACAGAATGCTACGAAAGGTTATGCATTATCCCTTGGACGTAAGCTAGTGAATGTTGATGTGATCGAGGAGAAGTTGACTGAATCAAGAAAAAATTGTTCCTCTGGTGATAATTCACAAGAATGCCTAGGAAATGAAGACACATATCCATCTGATGCATCAGAGAGTGAAGAATCGGAAGAAGAGCATGAGGAGATGATTTGATGGAGAAGTGGGAGACGAGTTGTGGAACTTGGAATTCTAGTGGACAATTTGGAAAAAGGTTGTGCTGCGTGTGGTAGACCACTAGATTTAACAACGCATAAGACATTGTGAGGACGAAACACGGTATGGACTTGGATCATTGCTATATATATATGAGATGTCAGCAGGAAGCATGCAGCCATCTTTCTCCTGTTTCTACTGGGAAACGTCATAATGCAGAAACTAACGTAAAATGGCACATCAAAGAGATCCTTTATTAGGCATTTCTTTATTTTTTCCCGAGATGAATATAGCAAAGTAAAATCAAGATTGACAAAACAAAAACATAAAAAACCTGTAAAATCATAAATGCTATTGTAAATTATTTTCAGAAGTTGTAAAATTTTACTCTTATATTATGGGAGATAACTCTTCTTTGTCTTTAGAAAATCAGCCAATGTGATTTTTACAATTTTGCTTCTACTCAGAAAAGTCACCCCGTATGGTATATGATTTTTAAGTTGATATTACACTTTAAACATTAAGTCAACATATTATGAAGTTTATTTTAATTTGTAAACCTTAACTGATGGTGCAATGTCCATATATGTAATTTTATTGAAGCAGCAATTTATATTTTCCAAGTGTAAAATTTGTAATGCATTAATATTTTACACGTTATGTTGTAA
The DNA here is from genome assembly GCF_947568905.1 of Ostrea edulis. Lineage (NCBI taxonomy): Eukaryota > Metazoa > Mollusca > Bivalvia > Ostreida > Ostreidae > Ostrea > Ostrea edulis. The sequence goes on along the minus strand of NC_079169.1, from coordinate 45,922,210 downwards.
ATCTAATATCAGTACACTCTGTTCTCCCTGACAACCATCTTTTTAGGTATAGAAAAGGTAAACAAATGAAGAATAAACTAATTTACCATGCTAAGTATTGTTTTGTACTTTTTTGGAAATACGGAAAATATTTCACTCTCCAAGTCAAAGGGGAAAAGAATTCAAGGAATTATCCACTTTTATAAAAGAATAACATCATATAAAGTCTCTTCGAAAGAAACAAAATTGTTTGTATCATCTGCCCTTAATTAAAGAATCCGCCTGATAGATAAAAACCAAAAAACTGGCTGTAATAACAGTCCATGACTCATTGCAGTGAAACAGACACAAGCAACGTTTACCAATTTATTCATATAACAGCAATGCCACATTCGGGATGTACTGAAATGGACAATATTGGTCGCATGTGAAAATGTTGTGGGGTAACTGGGGAGTCGCCCAGTGAGCCAGTTTAACTTAACTTGTAAGGGGTACACTAGGGGGCCCGAGTAAAACATTCAGTGACCAAACCTGAACGGACGCCAGCGTTCTAAGGAGGTAAGCGAGATCCGCCCTTCTCACCCTGTATCCTGCAGTGCTACCTGGTATGTACATATCATGCTGGACATAAGCCCCTAACATGCATCAGACTGTAGCATCCCTTCACTGATGTGAGGTGGATGTGGCCCCAACCGTCCCCGGTGGTGGCCCCACTATTAGTTTACTTGTTTTAACTTGTACGACTTTTAGTACTGTAAATTGCCCCCTGCATTAGAAGCAGGTGGGGGGGGGGGGGGGGGGGGGGAAACAACCAGGTTTTGGAGCAGAAACAGTCATCACATACCATTACCGACTCCCCAGTTCGGCCACAGACATTGGAACAATGTCCCCCACAAAAAACTTGTAGGATTAAAAAACTGAGTGAAACTCAAAATACAATAAAGAGTTACATGGATAAGAATAAGTCTATTGACCAAACCACAGTACTTAAACCTAGAGTTGCACAAAAATTACAGTAAACACACAATTGACAAACAGCAGCAAGCACGAAATGTTAAATTACTTGTGCCGCGGGTAAGAAAAACCTTGACGCTTGAAAAAAAATATTCCAAGGCCGCTTGAATATTGTTGAGAAATAATTGATTTCCCAGGACCGACATATAGATGAGTGACATCTGTTCGGAACAACTCAATCTCAGTAGCCTTGATGACATGGTCGTGTCTAATGTACAAACCTCTTACCTGGTTAGCCATGAATTTTTATCATGCAACTAGGCCTATATTTTGGGACCAGCATCAAGAGGGCAAAATGCCATTATATCTAGGTACTGAAAACGTGTCGTAGGAGTGCCACCCGCATGAAACGAGCAATATATTAGTATAGGGGGGGGGGGGGGAGCTATAAATATGCCTTAAGGGCAGATGATACAAACATTTTTTTCTTTCGAAGTGGCTTTATATGAAGTCAGTCTTTTATAAAAGTGGACAATTCCTTGAATTCTTTTTCCCTTTGACTTGGAGTGAAATATTTTCTGTATTTCCAAAAAAGTACAAAACAATACTTAGCATGGTAAATTAGTTTATTCTTCATTTGTTTACCTTTTTTATTCCTCAAAAAATGACTTTCAAGGAGAGCAGAGTGTACTGATATTAGATTTACAACATAACATGTAAACTATTATTTACACTCGGAAAATATTAGTTGCTGCTTCAATAAAATTACATATATGGACATTGCACCCTCAGTAAAGGTTTACAAATTAAAATAAACTTCATAATATGTTGACTTAATGTTTAAAGTGTAATATAAACTTAAAGAACATATACCATACGGGGTGAATTTTCTGAGGAGAATCAAAATTGTAATAATGACATTAGCTGATTTTCTCAAGACAAAAAGAGTTATCTCACATAATATAAGAGTAAAATTTACAATTTCTGAAAATAATTTACAATGGCAGTTATGATTTTACTGTTTTTGTCACTCTTGGTTTTCCTTTGCCATTTATCTCTGAAAATAATAAAGATATGCCTCATACAGGATCTCTTTGATGTGCCATTTTACGTTAGTTTCTGCATTACGACGTTTCCTAGTAGAAACAGGAGAAAGACGACTGCATGCTTCCTGTTGACATCTTATATGATATAGCAATGATCCAAGTCCATACCATTTTTCGTCCTCGCAATGTCTTAAATCTAGTGGTCTACCACACGCAGCACAACCTTTCCCCAAATTGTCCACTAGAATTCCAAGTTCCACAACTCATCTCCCACTTCTCCAACAAATCACCTCCTCGTGCTCTTCTTCCGATTCCTCACTCTCTGATGCATCAGATGGATACGTGTCTTCATTTCCTAGGCATTCCTGTGAATTATCACCAGACGAACAATTTTTCTTGATTCATCCAACTTCTCCTCGATCACCACGTTGTTATTGGCATCAACAGTCACTATCTTACGTCCAAGGGATAATGCATAACCTTTCTTAGCATTCTGTAACCTTTGATGACGTTTTTTACTAATAAATCTTCTTGATTTTTTCCTCCTGAATGATTCTGGTGCCATAATTGTTTACATTGTTTACTGACCCCTTTCCTGCTCTTAAAACACAGAAGAGTTCCCAACAACTATAAATGAGAAAACCAAAACCAACCAAAATATTTTTTTTACCATGGGAACTCTTCAGTGCTAAAGGTAGAAAATTTTGTTTATATCATCTGGCCTTAATTGGTAGTGTTGGACAGATAATTTGACAAACTAGGGGTTTGCCGATTTGGTTTGTCTTGGACCCATGTGAAAATACTGACACTTGACCTAGCTGGTTTTGAGAAACTTGTGAAAGCAGCAATGACAAACATTTCCCTGACTGAGCAAACCGTAAAAATGCCAATGAAAAGGCTGCTGAAAAAAGAAGACATGATTCAAAAAGGCGAGCGACATACTGATGTTAAAGCATGAATGATTTTAACAAATAATTGGTACGATATAGAAAGTCTGATATATTTGTTGACGCCTATAGACCGCTTGACACCTTCTAGGGATGAGAAATTTGATTGGTTGTTTATGTACATCAACCATAATTCGCTGTGAATCTTCCCCCCCCCCCACCCCCCAAGACATAGCAGGGCTGGAGGCCTTACGGAGTCGGAATTGCTCGTCATACTTTTGTCAATTTTGTTAACGATTAGCTGCAAACCTTATATTTCGCATGTACTTAAGCATTTCTTGGGCCGTTTGACTATGTTGAAGTACGATGCTCATGTAAATCATGAAGGCTGATGTCCACTGTTCTATGCTCAAAAAGGAGTTAAGTTGGCGCTTGACTACGCATAGCTTGCCATTGACAAGTTGTAAATCCCCGTGGGACTCAAATTGCTCCAATTCCGTAGCGCGTAGCCGATTTGAGTAGGACAGACAGATCAATAAATCCCCCCTTCCATATTTTTTGCTTGAGTTTAAGCGGGACATGACTGCCGATATCATCGCATGTAGATGTAATTTGACAAAGTAAGGGTAAATAGGCCGCTTGGCCCAACAAAAAATTGCAAGACTCACCCGGGTTATCCGGTGTAGTATCGAGTGGGAATCGATGGACCTCTTCAGGGGGTTGTGGCTGCCCCTCTGCAGGGGCTAGTCGATCCGTCCAAGGTGTGGCCGTGTGATTTGGACTTCGTTCCCGGGGTTGAGCTGTTGTCCGACGATTACGTTTCATCCCGACCCCCCTGGCCGGGGATCTCTGGGTCGCCGCTCGTTTTTAGGTGGCATTCCTAATGCAGGAAAAATTGTCAAGAAGCTATGTGTAGGGAATAAATCCAATTTTAAAGGGGAGAAAAAACTTCGGCCACGTGCTTGGTTTCCGCCTCAAATACAAGAACCACGTTGCTGCTTCGGTTGGAAAAAGTGTAATGAATGGGTTCGATCCTGGGAGTACCGAGTGTGACGTAGTGCATACAAATTAACTTGTACCATCTAGCCGCTAAAGTCATGTAGACCCGACCTACAGGGTGTATCAAAATTAATACGGACTATTTGATATAAACTCAAACAATCTCGATTGTTAACGCACAACGACGGACGACAACCAATTGCAATAGGTCCTAAAATATTAGAAATAGTTCCATACTTTAAATAAAAAAGCAATTGAATACATTTCTTGATATAAAAAGTAATTTGTTTAGAAGTTTAAATTTAACATCCAAGCACTTAAACAAAATACCATTGTCACATTATATTTGCTCGCATATAAAGAAGATTTTAGGAGTAACACTTTGACTCTAAAGTCGATGTTCAGATTTTAGGAGTAACACTTTGACTCTAAAGTCGATGTTCGGATTTTAGGAGTAACACTTTGACTCTAAAGTCGATGTTCAGATTTTAGGAGTAACACTTTGACTCTAAAGTCGATGTTCGGATTTTAGGAGTAACACTTTGACTCTAAAGTCGATGATCAGATTTTAGGAGTAACACTTTGACTCTAAAGTCGATGATCAGATTTTAGGAGTAACACTTTGACTCTAAAGTCGATGATCAGATTTTAGGAGTAACACTTTGACTCTAAAGTCGATGTTCGACTTCTAGCTGCATACTATTGCTAAAACATTTCTCTAGCCGCCCACTCGCGACATTTGACAGTATTTTCAATAATTAATGTTGGTTTAATCAGTAACAAAGCAACAAGAGAGAAGCTATATATAGGAAAAACTGCAATAACGAATACTTACCACTAATATATCATTAATGGAAATATATTATGCTTATAAAAGTCAACGTACATGTATAGCATTTACGATACGAACATTTCACAAACATGGTAATGTGCATCGGTAGTCTGCATTTTCTGAACGTACGACAACAATGCAGTATATATTATCTACTTATCAAAACAGTACTGGAAGTCTGTAGTGTGGATATCTTTGTTGTTTTGCATTTACTTGTAATATCCAGAAAAACGAAACAACATTGTCCGTAGCACGATCATTACCTGGTCAAACATTGAACGCGCAGGAACATAGACCTGCTTCCCCATATTCATTATACATATATATGTAATTAAACAATGATAATGCATTGATCATACCATTATTGGATTTGAATAAATACTTAGCCTACGTATAAAATAATAAGTTTAGTAAAACCATTCTCTTACTTTACATATTATGTAAAGATGACGTTATCGATAAAAAGATGGAGATCGACTTACATCTAGGATCAGGAAATTTACAATAATCGTAAAGGACTACCAAGTACGCCTTCTAAACATCTATTTAGTTGCAATTTAGTATCAATAGCATTTATTAATAAAGGTCTTATTTAACTGTTTGACAGTTACACACTATGTATACCAAGTTTTGCCACGCCTCTACCCCGGGAACCATGAAGTTTGCATTTTTTTGTAGAGGTCTTCCTGATCTACATCACTATGGATTTGCTTAGTTTTCATACAGGTGTGTTCCTGATCTACATCACTATGGATTTGCTTAGTTTTCATACAGGTGTGTTCCTGATCTACATCACTATGGATTTGCTTAGTTTTCATACAGGTGTGCAATTGTAGAGATTTTTAATATTGGTCAATGAATGGCAGCTAAGCCATCCTAAAAAGGGGGCGGGGGGCGGGGGGGTGTGTGTGTGTGCAGAAGCCCAGTAATTTACAACTTATGTCACCCTTGTTCCAAAGATGATTCATACCAAAGGACTTAGTGGGTTTGGGGCCAAATTTGGCCCCGTGTTCAAATTAAAAGATATCCCTCAAAGTTCTTTAATAAGGTATATGTTTTTATAAAATTATTATCATATGTCCGTAAGAAGCTTTATTTTCATATAATACATACGTAAATACAGTATAGTTTACGATAATTTTGTGCCATTTTGACGTTACTTTATGCGACGTCATGAACAAGAAGGCTGTATATCATATACCTAGTAGTGTATCAGCCCTGATACACCTATCTTGGCTAGGGTGAGACAGCTGCAAGTAGGTAGGGCTGTCTCGCCCTAAGGGCCGAGATATCTCTGTCTCGGCCCGTTGTCAAGGGGCTGTCTCGCCCTCAAATTTCAAATGGCTATTTCTTCTTTAATCTTTTGAAATCTAACATAACTACATGAAAAAATGATGTTCGACACAATTTTTTTCATATATAATACTTTCTTCCACGACAAAATTTAATTTAAGCAGAAAAATTAAATAAAAACGTTTTTGAAAACAGCGCTAAATTGTAGCGAGTATCTAAGCAAAGGGGGGTAACCCAAGTAACAATTGTTTATTTAGAACAATAACACGTTTAACTTCATTTCAAAACAATCAACGTTCTAGGTGACAGAAAACAGTAGGAGGATTATGGAGGGTGATACTGAAGCATTTTCAGAAATCCCCGGTCCTAATGGAGATAAAATGTTAATTTACAGCAATTTTGATGTAGAAAACTGTTTTAAAACGATTTCTGAAATCTAAAATCCCGAGGACTTGGCAATAAAACGAGAAAAGTAGAACCATTATCTTCCGACGTATTTCAACGACTTATAGATGCTAAACAGATGGGAAACGGTAAAAAAAACTTACTTCAGTATAAGGTAACATTCCTTAAGCAAAGAAATAGCAGCATCAGATCTGTAAACATTCCCGTTCATACGCCACGTAAACAAAGTTCTACAACTCTTACAAATTATATGAAATATTGAAAACGGGCGAGTTTGGTAAATCCGAAAAAATAAATAAAAATCAGCAATGGAATAAAGCTACAAAACCCAGACTTTAGCATGTTTCACAATGTCAATAGTACTGGAAACGTAACCATTAAAGTAAACTCTCTGAAGGAATGAAATAGTCAAATATCGTTGTACAGTATACCATGTATTTATGTTTGGGTCAATGACCCCCCCCCCCCCCCCAATTTAAAAAAAAATGTTTATCAACTTGTTGTGTTTTAGGTATATGATATAAACAATATCACACTCTAATGTTGATCTCGGACCTGGGATTGGCCCCTCGAGTGATCTCGGCCCTCGCCTTACGGGCTCGGGCCGAGATCAACTCTCGGGGCCAATCCCAGGTCCGAGATCAACATTAGAGTGTGATATTCTATATGTCTTATTATTATTTTTTGGCAAAAATAAAAGTGAATTGATACGTCACGGTATATAATAACGAGAGGGTATGTTATATACAGTGGCAGAAATGGCGAAGGTATGCACAGTGTAACGATACCTTTTGGTACATATCGTCGTCATTCGCGCAACGCTTTGCAACCACGTGTGGGGACTGCACCTTTTTAGGCTGATTCCGGGACCGTTTCGTTGTTGCATAGAGTGTCGTATCAGTGTACTGTGATTATTATTTGAAAAGTTTAATTGACTCACTCCGATTGATTGATTGAATATTGTTTAACGTCCCTCTCGAGAATATTTCACTCATATGGAGACGTCACCACTGTCGGTGAAGGGCTGCAAAATTTAGGCCTATGCTCGGCGCTTATGGCCATTGAGCAGGGAGGGATCTTTATCGTGCTACACCTGCTGTGACACGGGACCTCGGATTTTGCGGTCTCATCCGAAGGACCGTCTCATTTAGTCGCCTCTTACGACAAGTAAGGGGTACTGAGGACCTATTCTAACTCGGATCCCCACGGGATGACTCACTCCGAAAGTTTTCATGAATTCATGATTTGTAAATGATTCAAATGTGGCGTATGCTACGATTTGAATGACGAATTTGTGTAACGGTATTTAGTAATTGTATAGTAACTCATATTCAATTAATTTTTTATCATTCAGCACATGTTTGTGTCTTTACATTTGGATATTGTTTAAATATGAATTAAATGAATATCAGTTGTATGTATGGTGAGTGGGTACATGAAACTATACTTATGTGTATATATACACCATGTTCAAATTCCCCCAAGAACACTAAAGGTGTATTCAGCGAAGACACTAAACAATGCTACATTGGATATAGTGAAAATAACATGAAATTCATTCAAAGTAATGTGAGAAGAAATATTAAAATGTCTTGAAAAAAACCCAAAAAACATTACATTGGGATTAAGAATGTACTGCACACGTATTCAACACTATCACAATGAAAAGAATAACTAAAAATAATCTTGCGGGATTTTAAGATTCAAGATTTTAGCAAATGCATGTGTATCTATTTAAAAATATATGATAAATACTTCTTTATATACAACACATCTTTCAATGCATTGGTATTTACGCAATTGTAACAGTTTGAATTATAAATCAGTATTATCGTCTCAAACCGCGTCCGATGTCCGCATGGGAGAGGATAGTACCCCCCCCCCCCCCCACACACACACACACAAACACACCGCTTGCTACATGCCTGATTTAGTCCTTTTCGGTCAGTTTCTAATAATGAATGAAGTAGTGACAGTTTAAATTGTACAAAAGTAAATTGTTTTTTATGACAATTCACTGCCGTATATAATACAGTCAGTCAAAGGTTTGTATTATCCAGCAGTTTGTTGTCATTAACTAGTGAAAGGTTTAAATTATAATCTAAACTTTTAATCCTACATGTAGAGTATTGTTTATGGTTTTACATCGTATTGGTATTATTTCAGCCATTTTACGGCAGTATATTATATATATAATAAAAAATGACTATAAAGAAAATTAATCACCGGTAATAATGTAAATTGAAAATGGAAGAAGGATATTAAACAATGTTCCAGTTTCATGATATCAATAATGTGATCTAGTTCTGTCCTTATTGCTTAGCGCACATGTAATAACTTCTATTCCAGGCCGGGGTGGTGTTCCGGTGACCCCACTTTAGATCCGCGCATGATTTAGATATGCGATGTATTTTGCACACGCCAATATAAATGTTACGTCAACGGCGGATGGATGTAACGGTCTCCCTGTGCGTGAAAATCGTGCTCTACTACTTGAGCAACAATTTATCCGTGTATAACACAAAACGATGTATGATACAGGCACATAAAATAGGGCCTGGGGGTGCTTTCTTAACAACGTATATTTTTGTAGTAAAGATATATTTGGTGACTTCCCTATGCCACTTTTTAAAAAGTAATAGTGAATGGTAAGGTAAGAATGCAGTTTCGAAGTAGTACTAATAGAAGTTATGAAATGGATTCATGTATAGAAGGGAGCAACCCCCACCCCCACCCCCGGAATGAAGAACTAGAAGTTAGGGAAAACGTAAACTTTAATCAATATTATATTTAATGAAAATATATTTGATGTATGTCAACCCTAACCCTCCCCCACCCCACAAATTAGGATTTTGAAGAACATGTTGGCTTTTTGTTTCACTGAATTTTACAAGTATTATTTTTAGACATAGTGAAGTCAACTTCTCCGGCTCCCCGCCTCCCCTTGAAAAAACGTTCCTACATGTCTGTAATAAAATAGGTACTATACTAATATTCACGAAAGGGTAACACGTTACGAATCCTGGGGTAATTAAAAAATTATAACAATACAAATGCTGCAGATATAGGCCTAGGCCTAAATATAGTCGTCTAGCACTACGACATATGCACTGTAAAATTAAATAAAAAGTAGATAAGAATTACATTGAAATAGCTCTACTTTAAATAAAAAATAAATTTAAATATTTGTTGTTTCCACTAGTACACTCTACCGGCTGAGGTAACGTAGTATGTAAGTATGTAAGTTGACAAAATGATCTATCAACCCATTATGACATCACTTTTGAAAAGTGACGTATATATACCGAAATACATGTATAAATCGGCCTCATGCTTACACATAAATGTTTCATGTGTGAAAATTTTAAAGTGGTGATATTATGCGGACCTATTCAAATATCTTCAAAAGTGGTTAAATTTTATGAAATTTTCCGGAAATTTGTGTTCCGTACGTATTTCGACCACGTCAATGTAGTAGAAATGTGACACATTTTCAAAGTTTCGGTTTTATTTTTGAGACAAGTGTATCTCCGTCAGTATTTTGCAATGTAGAAGTTTGATTCAACATGTACTTCGTTTTTGAATAATTCAGGGGGCCAAATATGATACCAAACGAACTTAGTTCTTTGAAAACGAAATGGAATGGTAGCTATCAAGAAGTTTAAAATGTTCAATTGTTAACGCATTTAATCACTGGCCATTTTGGTCCCCTTGAACTCACGAAATTTACAATATTGGTGAAGGACTGCAGTACCTATGCTTTCAAAATTTTCCATTTAGCTTCAAATTAGTATCAATAGCACTAAAGAAGATGTTATCTAAGTGTTTTACACATAAACACTATAAACTAAGTTTGGCCCCACCCTGGGGTCAAAACCCCTACCCCGTGGATCATGAAATTTACAATTTTTAAGGGCCTTTGATACTCTGCATCACTATGCATTTAGTTTTCCTTAGACGTGCAGTTGTAGAAAAAAATAATTTTGAAAGTTATCACTTTTTGGCAGTTTTTGTCCCGCTCCTACGGCTCCACATCTTCACAAGTCAAGAGTTGTTGATTCGTTACCTCGCACTAACCCTTGACATCAGTCGCTATATAAAGTTTGGGCTCGTTCTGATTGTTTCCACAAAAGAGTGGGAACCAATGGGAATGCGGTTCTATTCATAGCAACACGGTGCAAGAAATGCAAATAAAAACACGTGTATTGATACCTACAGTTATGGTTATTCTAATCGTTTATATTAAGCAATATTGTCTTAAGCAAAACGGTTTCCAAACTTGATCTACTATCAATAAACGTATTTAGTGGTGTAAATATTACAATTGCGCGTGTTTGTCAATACAGCAGTCATTTGTACCCATGTACACCATATCAAGATGCAATGATTTCATTGGATCTTTTATTTATCGTGGATTGCGTAATGGTCTAATGAGCCCAACTTTTATATAGCAACTGATGGCAAGGGTTAGTGCGAGGTAACGAATCAATAACCCTTGACTTGCGAAGATGAATGCTACAATGGTGCAGGAGTCCTGAAATTTACAATTCATATCCCCCTTGTCCCAAAGAAGTTTCATACCAAATTTGAAAAGAATTGGAATAGTAGAAACGAAACGGAATCTATGGCAGTTACATGAACAAGAAGTTAAAATTGTTGAATTGTTAATCGCACAACGATGGACGCTGGCTGATTGCAGCTAAAAAGCTGAAAATCATCAATATTTTGTCACCAAAAGAATATTGTTGTGGAGAAAATGAATTCATGAACTGTACACAAAATCAAAGCCAGTTATGAATGCATGGAGTTTATTTGTGTCTTGCCATGACCGTCGTTGTACTGTTCTAACCCCACAACTTTTGGATTATAGCGACTGTGGTATAAAGCTCTAGTATACTGAGCGAGATCATTGGAAAACTACGATTAGATACGTATGTTATTCATATTTGAATAAACGTGTTTCATAAAGACAAACGCAATTTATACATCCTTTTATTATCCCAAAGGTTCAAGGATGTCGTGCTTTTGCATTTATTATTATTCATTGATCTTCACTTGTCAACTCTAACTCTATGTTAACCCATCTGAAGTGGGTATTATATCACACACTAGTATATTAGTGCACTGGACTCCTTTAGCCAAAAGAAAATGAATGGAAACAACAAAGTTGTTCCATTATTCAGTATTAATGTTGATAGTGACCAAAATTATCAAAGATATGCATCTCGTCGTAAGTCGTCTGTTGTGCGGGAAATATCCGATAGAATACACTCTGTACTAAACCGAGAAGAGGACGAAATTGACGCGTCATTAGATGGAAAATTTCGTCTCAAAGAACAGATTAACGTCAGAGATGTCATTGCAAGCAACGGTCATCCGACCTTGGAAGCAAATCATTATCAAAGAAGAGGGAGTTCCTTGGCAGAAAGGTAAAACTTGAGAGAGATAATGGAATAGTGTTATTCATTATTTCCTTCTTTCAATAAACAAATATCTGTATTATATATATATATATATATATATAAAAAGTCTAATATCTATTCTATTAATCATAAACGTCACTGTACTTCCCGGAGAGGCAATATGTGGAATGGAAGGCAAGAGGGATGCGTCAAAAATGTGGTTTTGGTCCCTAATACCAGATATGCTTACAGTTTCTGAAACGTTCTACTTTACCAATTTTCCGTTCGTTCACCGTTCGCTCATCATGTGTTCTCCATGCGTTCACCGTGCGCTCTCCGTTGACAGTTTTGCGTTCACTGTGTGCTCACTGTTCATTCTTTGCATTGTCATTCGGAACACCAAAGTGAAAGGATCAATTTTCATAGCAAGGCGAAAATGAAAAAGGAAAGTGTGCGTAAGAGTAGAAGGAAACTTTCTTATCATATCAGAAATTTAATTTTAAAAGTACAAAACTTCTGGAATATCAACTGAAAATTCAAGGAAATCTGCATATCACCCTACAGATCAAAGATTAGAATAAATCAATTTCATTGTTACAGAACATTACTATTGTTAATAACATTTACGATCATTTCATGAGAAATATACATTCAGTACAAAAATGCAATTAGCATATGCTTTGGTTAGACTGAATATAGTAAAACAGGGAGTCCCAGAATCGGTTTTGTTTCATTATTTATTCATTTATATATATTTCCTACCTGATTATAAAATAAGTACAATCCAAGGGAAAAATCCAAAGCATTCTTAATAATTGAAAAGTGATAACGCCTGACCACTGTTTAAGATAATTATTACTGCATCCGATGCGGTGAGTTTCTACTAAGTTATTCTTCCCTTGTAAGATATGGTACACAATAGGTGTAAATTTTATGCGAATATGATAGTTTGAAATTCAAAAATACTCGCAAAGAAAGTGAAAATTGGATTATCCCGGGAAAACCCCCGCAATAATATGTAAAATGTCACTTCTGTGTGTTTGCTGAAAGTACTATCTCGTAATATTCCGTCTCATGAAAATTGAATTAAACACTTAAAAAAAACATTTATCTAAAACATATATGTAAAAAAAAAAGTTTTAAAGGATTTATTTGAACCTATCTTTGTTTTAGATGATGTAGAACGCCTAAGGTATAATATATCCCGAGCGAATATCGAAACACCTCTACAATGTATTTGATTTGGATTGGATGAAAAATTTACTGATGTTTTAAAAACCAGCGTACATTGTGAAAAATAATCAAAATACATTTTTGTAAAGAATCATTAATATAACATTTTTGTATAATATCATCAACAAAAGTACGGCATACGGTACAACATACGCCCGTGGGACAGTGAAATTCAACCTCTGAGCATATTATGCACTCTGAATTTATATCACACACATTCTGAATTGAAAGCTACTTTTAGCCTTCAAGTACATGCAGGTCATGGTGCCCCAATCCAGCTGAAATGCAAACTAAACTTGTATTCCCCAGAGAGAAAGCTTGTTACAAAATTTCAGGGCAACATCTGTATTTGTAACAAAAATGTCCGAATACTGTTTGACTTTTAGCCGTAAAGTAGGTCACGGAGTACCAATCAAGCTGAAATTCAAACTCACTCTTATGCTTCTTGAGGAAGAAATTCTAACCAAATTTCAACGCTGTATATTCATTCGTTACGGAAAAAATCCGGAAAACATGATATTGGACTGACACTGAAATGCAAAATGAACTTTTAGTCTTCGGAGAGGAAGCTTGTGACCAAATTTCAGGTCGATATGTGTATCCGTAATGAAAAAAAAATCCGGAAAAACGTTTGACCTACTTTCAGTCCTAAAGTAGGTCACAGACGGACGGACTAATCCAGCTGAAGTCTGTCAGTATAATAATAATAATATACAAGAGCTTAAGGTATTTATTCTTTTATCATCTTAACGCAATGTTTTGTGTGTGGGTTTCATTCCCCCCCCCCTTTTTTTTTTTTATTAAAGCGTTACATTACCGGGAGAAAGCAGGAAACCTCCCGTGGAAATCAGGAAATGGTTTGTGGTGGTCAGCAGTTTCGTTAATATGGTCATTACTGGCGGTTTTCCGTTCAATATGTCCGTCCTGTTTGTGGAGTTTTTACGAGCTTTTGGGAGAAGCAAAGCAGAAACGTCATTGGTACAGTCTGTATGTACAGGATCCTTTTTCATTGGAGGTAAAACTTGAATCTGTATCAATTTCCAGAAACTTTGAATAGTAATTTGACTTAGAGCTTGGTTCAAAGAGAAGGTTCTATATTAACTTTCACTTTTTAGGTCACATGAGTCACTCATTGCAATTTTTAGGTCACCTGAGACACTATTGCAATTGGTCTGCTTCCGTCGTCGTGCGTCAACAATTGAACATTTTTAACTTCTTGATGACTAACATTCCAATTCTTTTTCAAATTTGGTATGAAGCATCATTGGGACAAGGGGAATATAAATTGTAAATTTCAGGACTCCTGCACCCACCCCTGGTACCTGAGTGGAGGGGCAAAAACTGTCAAAAATTGACCAATTTTCAAAAATGTTCTTCCATACAACTGCACATATGTAAAAACAAGATCGAGGCCCACAGGTCTTATCGTTCACCTGAGTACTACATGTAGTTAAAAATATCACTACTCCCAAGGGCTATGAAATCAAGAAAAAAATTCCTGTCCTGAATATCTGAGCTAAATTCTAATGTTCAGCAACAGTACAAAACAAGATGTGTTCTTACTTCTTCACTGCCCTCAAAAGTGCATACACTGATGAAAGGCTTTACATAATATAATATGCTCATTGACATTAAAAGATATTACTAATTTGGACCCATCCTAGAGTCAAAATTCTGGGTTGTCAAATTCATCATTTTGTGTACATCCTTTTTTGCTATTCCTAAGTATGCATTTAGATTTTATACAGTATCAGTAAACTCAAATACATGTAAGTCCTTCAAATCATTATCATAATTTTGACACTACCCTGAAACCAAAGTTAACCCTTACCCCTGTGATCATGGCATTTACAAATTAAGTAAAAGTCTACTTACTCCTTCTAAATATCCATTTTGTTTCAATAGCACTAAAGAAGATGTTATTTAAATGATTTACAAATAAACACTGCATATTAAGTTTGGCCTCACCCTGGGGTTAGAACCCCTACATCAGGGATCATCAAATTTACAATTTTGGTAGAGGTCTTCCTGCTCTACATCGATGTGCATTAGTTTTTCTTACACATGTGCGGCTGTAGAAAAGAAGGTTTTTAAAAACTGGTCAATTTTGGGCAGTATTCCCCGCCTCTATGTCCCCAGGGGTGCAGGAATCTTGAAATTTACAATGTACGTCCCCCTTGTTCAGTAGATGCTTCATACCAAATTTCAAAAGAAATTGAATTGTAGTTATCAAGAAGTTAAACATTTCTATTGTTCACACATATAATAACTGACCATTTTGGTCCCACCTTAATACCAAAACCCCTACCCCCTTTGATCATCAACTTTACAATTTTGGAAAAGGACTACCTGCTCTTTCTAAATATCCATTTAGTTTCAGTTTAGTATCAATAGCACTAAAGAAGATGTTACTTCAGGGTGGACACATAAGTGCCCCCCGTGTATAGTCTGTTTCAATAACTATCAGCCTGAATAAAATAATATCTATTCTGGCAAAACATTATTGTGTAACAATTTACATTATAAAAATAAAAGGATGTTCCATAACTAGATTATTTATCACATTTGGATTTAAGTATAATAAATATTAAATACATGTATATCACAGAAATTTCACACAGACCAGGTTTACCAAAGCTCACAAAAGTTATATCATTTACTATAAGCATAAGAAAGACAAAATGCATAATAATTTTGTATACTTTGGGAATATGCGATGCATCAAAAACAATATAAGAGATGAACAATATAAAACCACTTTATCTATATATAAACAGGCCGTCTTCCTTTAGCAGTCATTTAAAGATGTAGTTTTACCGCCATTAAAACTGTCCTTATAACAAATGACTTTGATGTTAACAGGGAGCGAGTTTCAATCTAAGATGCCCTTGTATGTAATAAAAGTTTGATATGTTATATGCCCCAACCCTAGGAACCTGAAAATTCATATTTGAAACCCACCCACCCCCACCCCATCTTCTGATGTAAAATGTTGATTTAAACATAAACAGGAGCAAGTCCTTGAAATATATTGAAAACATGATTCAGTCTAAGCTGATTTTCTCTCTCAGATACAGGTAGCATAATTAAAGAATTACAAATATTCCAAGTAATATGGTTCCTGTGTCCTGGGTTCCAGATTGAGAATAAATCTAATAGTCTCATTCTGCAAGATCTGCAGCTTTTTTTGTATGTTTGCAAAGGACCTTCAGACCAGGATGACCACCAATAATCAGAGTAACACTGGATCAATTAAAGCAGAGGCGAGGGTTGACCTCGGCCTTTTATCTAACCATCTACCTATTCTTTGCAACATATCAGCCCTTTTGTCATAATTTTATACACAATTCTAGCACTAGCATTATCTGTATAGCACTTGCTAGTTTGATAGGGTTAATAAAATCATTGGACACAATTGAAAAGAAAAAACTTATTTCAAAAATCTGTCCAAACCACAACCTGGTTTTAGGCCAGAAAAAGCCGACAGTTCGTTGATGTTTTCTCGAGATGTTAAAAGAAATTCTTGATGCAGCATCTTTCAAATAAGATATACACCAAGGACTTTATAACATTGCACAATGCAACATCCAATGCTAGAGACGTTACCTTTACTCTTTTAGTTCTAGTTTCGTACATTTACATCTTGTTACATTTTAAAGTTGTATGGTCTGAATTACGACAATTTTTTTTCTCCATCTTGTAAAAACGCTATTAAATCATCGCACGTACATGTATGTAGTTATGAGGCTGTATGACATGTCATACATTATTTCACCTGTTTTAACCAAAATTATGATTTTAAATCGGTGTTTACAAACAACCGCGTCACTCTGCCATTACAAGTGACAGTCGCGTGACCAGTTCAAACTTTCAAATCATCGGTGGTCTTATCTGTGTAAAGCTGTGTATTTTGTTACAACAGTATCGTGCCATAAGATTAATAGAAATAAAAAAAAATCAATTACCTCTTAGTAATTCGTTGTTTTACGCTCTTTCAACCTTAAAATTAGACAGTTGCGTAGTTGTAATTAAAAGATTTATATAGCGCCCTATCAACATTAGTTCGAACGAACGAAATCATCAAAAGCTGCGAGTTTTCGGGTCGTATGGGGCTTTAAGGAATATTTGGACACAAGTATAGTAGGAAAATATGTTAGGAATTTTTAAATATTAAATCTATGAGACAACAACACAAGAATAAATTGATATCAGGCCTAAACCGTGCGCAGCTTTTTGTGCGCCGTAAATCGAAGGTTTATATGAGGGGTGGATCTGTAGCTCTCTGTTCCGTCACAATATTTTTTCAGTGAGCTACAGTTCTGCAGCTACAAAATGAATAAGACAAACGCCGCAATTCATCAGATGAGTGTTGGAGGTGAAAAATCTGATTGACTATTGATGTACAAACAATATCGTTTTTCGTACAATTTTTTTTAAGGTTTTGTGACTGGTACCTTTGTTTTAAAATTTGGAACAAGGATATGCGGGTGCTGTGGTGCTCTGTTATCAGCGATCGGAATTGGTGTTTGTTTCCTAGCGACAGGTCTGGAGTTCCTGATTATTTTCATAGGGGTCATGGCAGGTTAGAAATCCTGATTTTAAATCAGCATTTAGATAAAATATTTTTATATAAAGTGAATTACAATCTATTGCTGTTATATTATCTATTTTCATCCATAGGTATTGGATTCTCTCTTAATGTCATTAGTGCATCTACGAGTATATCCCAAAACTTCTCCGGAAGGGAAAAAGTGATAATTCTGTCAATTGTTTCCACTGGCTCGGGTATCGGGGGATTGAGCTTCCCTTTGATCCTTCAGTATTTTACGGACAGGTACAGTTGGAGAGGTTGTCTTCTGATCATTGCTGGAGTGGTATTAAACCAGTTTGCTTGTGGACTCATGTCTGGACCAAGCTGCGGTGTTCTGACGTCGAAGAGCTCAATTCCTCAAAAGAATCAGGAAGACATCGATGAAAACAACGAACCCAGACATGGTTGCTTTTCTAGGTTTCAAACTTTATTGAAGAACAAGGTGTTCTTATTGTTTTGTTTTGCCATAGCATTTGCGTTGGCAGCATTCAATTCCTTTTTAATTTTCTTCATTGACTACTTTGAAGAGAAAGGTTTCGATAGATCTTCTGTGGTGTGGTTATACACTGGAATGAATATCATAAGCACAATATTCCGATTTATTCCTGGTTTTATGGCACAGAGTCCAAAAATCCCAAAGCTAGCAATACCAGCTATGTATTCAGCGTTCGGATTTTGCAGTCTTGCCCTTCTTCCCTTCGTAACTTCATATATACTTAATGCTATCGTGATTGGATGTTATGGTGTAGCGCTTGGTGGAGTGGTCACAGTTATGTCCATTACCACTATGGAGCTGGTAGGGGATGAAAATTATCCTACCGCTTATGGAATGGTTTTAGCCACTGTCGGGATAGTAAATACTGCTGGTGCTCCCATATCAGGTAAATGTTTGGTTTTTTATCAATCGAATTAAAAATTGTTGAGTGTGGCAGAAAACATCAATCGATCAAAAAATCCTTCATTAGGCATCACGGTCTTAACTAACTTCAGAAGTATAATGATGCACCAGATGCGCATTTCGACAAACAATGTCCCTTCAGTGATGCTCAACCGAAATGTTTGAAATCCAAAATAACAATGAAGTTTTAGAGCTACTTTAGGGGGAAACAGTGTGCCAAAAAAGTGGAGTCAAATTCGTCTAAGGATAAGAGTATGCGTGAGGGAGATCATTCTTAATTTTGAAATGAATTTCAAAATTTTGTAACAGCAATTAAATATACATCCGTATTTTCAAGCAAGTAACGAGGTACTTAGGTACTGGGCTGTAGAGACCCTCGGGGACTAACAGTCTACCAGCAGAGGCCTCAACCCAGGGGTCATAATGTAAAACTTATACGATACCATAGAGAAATATAATCAGCAACTGAAAAATAAGTGTCCCTGATAATGGCGTTTAGTATTTGATATATCCTAATGATTGATGAACATGTCCTAATAACTAACTGACATGTCCTAATCAACTAACTGGTATGTTATGGTAAAATAATGTTATTTCCTGATCATTAGTCCATATGTTCTGAGAAACGAACTGCTATGTCCTTATCTCCTACTTTGGAAAACATGACTGTACTAACATGGCTTCGACTTGTAAACCTGTTTTACCTCAACTAGTTAAACAGAGGTATGGAACTAAGCTAAGATCCCATACAAACCCGAAATTTCACAGGTCATGTCATACTTCATTGAGGAACTCCGATCATGTGAAGAAGCCAGGGCAATGTGGCAACAATCACATACATATCGAAACTAATATCAGGTCATCCTCACGTTGTATTAAATCGGTTCATTAAATCCTGTCCTCAAAAAATAGATCAGATTAGAACATGTAAATACGTATACTTGGTCCATCAAGACAAAAATATAATAGATGCAATAAATAGAATAATATAATTATAGATGACGGTGTGGAACGTTGATCGATTGTATGTTGTTTAACGTTCAACTCGAGAATTTTTCACTCACGGAGACGTCACTATTGCTGGTGAAGGGCTGCAAAATTTAGGCCTATGCTCGGCGCTTACGGCCTTTGACCAGGGACGGATCTTTATCGAGCAACACCTGCTGTGACACGGGGTCTCGGTTGTTTTTTGTTGTTTGTTTTGTTTCATCCGAAGGACCGCCCCATTTAGTCGCCTCTTAGGACAAGCAAGGGGTACTGAGGACCTACTGAGTATTCTAACCCGGATCCCCACGGGATAGGATCAGGTCCATGATGTGAGTGTTGTTAACACGATTGCATATAACTCTACAATAAATCAAGTAGCGATACGCCAGTCACCATATTTTGATGCATTTTGCCGTCATTATGCCGAATTCCTAACAGCCGGCGAGGGAAAATATGATTAAGGCATCCTTAGCCAAAAGACTGGGTTTACCGGAGTACCATTCAGCCGACACAACAAGTTGATGGTTCCTCCCCTCTACATATGGTAGGTGAGACGCACATTAATATCACACATAACGATCAGAATCTCCTGTTCAAGTTTTCGAAAACTAGGGAAGTAACGTTCTTGCTGAAATACCCTTAATGGTTGTGATAAGCACTGGGTACACTTACACTTGTGGACAGAACAGTGGCAATCCTCGCGTCACTGTAGATCGTCAGATCCAGGTCCTCAGGGCTCCAATTTCGGAAACAACTACTACCTGGCCCGGTGAAGTTTTGGAGATCAAGATTCCAGAGGAGTTCTTATCATCATGCGAAGAGGTTTTCTCCTTTAAACTGATTGAGGGCAACCAAGAACAGCAATGGATAGGTCCAGCATTATCAAATAATGTAGCTGGTTGCATTCAAATTGCAAATTTAACTTCGGAACCTAAAACAACAAAGCGTAATCATGGTAATGTCCGCCTTGGAATGGATAGGGAAACCTTGGCACCGGACGTCAAAAGTGATAGTGAAGTTTTCAATCCTTGGTTTAAAGAGACCAATGAAGCGGCTGGTCCATTCAAGTTCACTGTAAACATGGGTCCAGTGTAGTCACCTCAGAGGATTCCGATAGGTTGGTTACCACAATACCCGAAGAAAAACCTCGACATGTTGCAGGACAAGATTGTTGATCTTGATGCAGTGGGTGTTTTTGTAAACCAGGGGACATAAATGTTAATGCCGAGACTTTTAACTGCCTTTACTGACGTTGGCAAATACACAAAGTTTCAACCTTCCTTAATGCTAGATTACGGAAAATCGCTCGGTTAAGGTACATTTTTATCTATGACTTCAAAAAAATATTCTATCGGATTCCATTGTTACATGACTCAGTGAAATATTGTGGGATCGTAACTCCTTAATGTGGCGTTCGCGTGTATGTTCAAACAGCAATGGGCATCCCAGGCTCGGAGATAGTCTTAGATGAACTTACCTGCCGCCCACGATGTCATACATCCTTATTTCTCAATTGGGGATCAAGGTTCCCTCACTTGTAATTGCAACAAGTCTTGTGCTAGAGGCAGATATCTAATCGTTGCATACGATGGTCCATGGAGTCCCATACTGAAATTTACCGGATCCCAACTGTGCCGTACATCATATCGGGTAAAGGGTTCTGAATTGTATAAAGTGCCTACTGTACCATATTAAATCTGACCGCTACGTAAGTCAACTTTGGAAGATGAAGCAGACGAGGAAGAACATCAGTTTACACAACATCATCAACTACCTTATCCGTGTGTTCCGCCTACTCCTCCAACAATAAATACCGCCTGTTACACAACCCTTAGAGGTGGAGGATTATACTGTTGATGGTGAACCAGATTCTCCAAATATGGACTCGTCCTACCGTTGTACCTTCCAGGCCCTCTCGGGAGCGCAAACCGCGGAAATTGTATTTTTTGTAATTTATTGTGTAAATCGGATATGCCATATATCCGGAGTTGGTTTTATCTTATTTTGCTACTCTTCCATTAATAAACTTTGCACTTGTATTGTGACTTATGCTTTCCTGTTACTGGTGATGAGATTGATCACTGTTCGTTATCTTCACCTTTTCAATTAATGGGGCATTAGCTGTGAAAGTGATGACCACCTTTTCTACTCGAAATCTTTCAATGGCATAGGAATATATATCAATGACTAATAAAAACTTTTAATCTATACAAAAACAAGAGAAACCTAATAAAACTACGTTAGATAACCGCTTTTAGTGTAAAGAAATATATAAGGAAGAATTATTGTCTTGCAAGACAATAATTATTTAAAATCCGAAATTATGTATTCATAAGCCTACTTTGAGGTTAAAAAGAGTTTGAAATAATTAAATACTGGTGTTATTACTGAAATATTTGATATAGAGCAATTTTCATTGAATTCAATTTATGGTGACAAAATGATAGCTAAGGAATGCCCCTTTAATGAATTAATTAGAGCTCAAAATATACGTGTAAAACATGACACTGTTAACAAATGTCTCCAATGGATTCTTTTTTCTATCATTATTTTTCCTACACGGTAGTGTTGGTAGACAAAGGGTTCCGATATGGAATATCGGAATCATTATCTCGTCTCCGATTCCATCGCGAATTTTATATTCAGTATGCCCTACGAGATGTCGCTTTCTGTGTTAACTTTGGCAACCCTTCCAGTAAACAAGCACAAATAATATACAATATAATGTAGAATATGGAATAATGAATAAAAGTAACGTCTTTTGCACAGGTTACATTAGAGACATCTCTGGATCTTACAAGTACAGCGTACTATCGGCCGCCGGAAGTGAACTTATTGCGAGTATAGTATTCACCATAACAGCCATATACCATAAACGGAATAGTACAGACCCATTGTCCAGATTCAACAGAGAAATAGAAATCCAAGCAAGGCGGAAATCCAAAAGACGATCCAGTATTCTACCGTGGAGGCGGAGCGTTGACCTGGGACTTGCCTTGTGATCTCGGTCAACGGCTCTCTAAATACGAAGACGGCAAACAAATTGGTTAGAGAGTATGGAAAAATAAAATTTCTACTTTTTCTGATTGATTCATACTGGTGCGTTTATGTGACATTGTTAAATAGTTGGTTTTTTTTTTTTTTATTATTTCCTAGAGCAAATTAGAATAAGTTTTACAAATTGTTGATCCGTTTACAACAATTATCATCCTGTAAACTACGATTATTACGTATACATGTGTAGCCAGGTATATTTGAAAACTCTTTTAAAACATAAATTTCGATGATTTTGTTTTGTTGAATGCTATTGCATATACACAGTAACAATTTCCACATCGCATATATACATGTACATGTACTTCCACCTGCACTCTAAATATCTTTTGGTAAAGATGAATCCTAAGAATCGAAATATTTATAACATCAGGTGCCAACTTTTCATTAAGCAAGCGTATTTTTGCACAGTATCTTTAAAAGAAAGACATTTTAATAAGCATTAAAGTGGGGGTGGTCACGTGATCAAATCCGGTTTAGAATTTTCATCATTTTTACCAAAGGTTGTTTCTTGTAGTCATTATTATGAAAGATCGTGCTGTATCAAAATGTGCATCCCGTGGGGATTCGAGTTAGAATAGAAAAGGTTCTCAATATCCCCTTGCTTATCGTAAGAGGTAACTCGATGGCTGCAAAGTTTAGGCCTTTGAACAGGGAGGAATCTTTATCGTGCCCCACCTGCTATGACACGGTGCCTCGGTTTTTGCGGTCTCATCCGGAGGATGTCGCCTCTTACGACAATTCAGGGATACTGACTACTGAGGACCCATTCTAACCCGAATCCCTCACGGGATGAGAGCGGAGTGGAAATTGCACGTTTTAGTGTGTATGTACACCACAATATGGGGAATAACTTTATATATTTCAGTGAACTATTCGATATGAACACAGCTTTGTACATGTAATGTTACGATAGCGACTGCTTTACTGATGAAAGGTGACGATAACAGTGATCAATCGCGTTACTCCTACCAGGTACAAGGAATACAAAATAGTTGGGCAAACACAGACCTCTGGATATACATGTACGAGAGGTGGAATTCAGGTGCCTAGGAGGAGTAAGATTCCCCTGTCGACCAGTCACACCCGCTGTGAGCCCTATAAATTGATCAGGTAAACGGAGTTGGTAGTCAAAATCGGTGTGCCAAGAAGGCCTAACAATCGGTATGAAACACATCAGACAGTATTTGACCCAATGATAGGATGTATTTGCAAACTAGATCATTATAACAACCATAGAATTTGCGAAATGCTGACTTTAATTCCTGTGGGGATCCGGGTTAGAATAGGTCGTCAGTACCCCTTTGCTTGTCGTAAGAGGCGACTAAATGGGGCGGTCCTTCGGATGAGACCCAAAAAACCGAGGTCCCGTGTCGCAGCAGGTGTGGTACGATAAAGATCACTCCCTGCTCAATGGCCATAAGCGCCGAGCATAGGCCTAACTTTTGCAGCCCTTCACCGGCAATGGTAACGTCTCCATACGAGTGAAATATTGTCGAGAGGGATGTAAAACAATTTTATATTCAATCAATTAAACGAGAGTGTTGAAATTTTCGTATCAACTTGTTTTTCAATAGCCTACCTCGATTTAAAAACTGATCATTTCTTTCTTTAAGTTAAGCCTAGTGACATCAGTATCAAATAAATAATGTATGTAGTTCCGGATAATATTGGAAATCGTTCGTGGATCCGTTGAAAGAATGTTGTTTACTTATACATACATGTGTAACTATGTCCGAAGACATTTGTAAGATACGTATTTTTTATCCGGATCATACTGTGCATGTTCTGATCACCTCATATACTTCCGGGTAGCACACCCATAGTAGCTGGTGCGGAAATTGGGAAAATATTTCTAGATTTTCACAAACCAAATTGGCAAAATAAGCAGAAACTAGCAATGAACAGTTGTCAAATTTCTACAATAAGTTACAAAATACCGGAGTAAACATGAAAGGTTGAAGATAACGAACAGTGATCAATCTCATAAATCCCATAAGCAGTACAAAATAGATAGTTGGGCAATCACGGACCCCTGGGCACATCAGAGGTGCCTAGGAGGAGTAAGCATCCCTTTTCGACCGGTCACACCCGTCGTGAGCCCTATATCTTGACCAGGTAAACGGAGTTATCCATAGTCAAAATCAGTCTGCCACGAACGGTCTAACAAGCGGTAACATCCCTCTTTCTCCCCAAAATCATTAACAGCGAAAAATGCCTGCAAATATGTGTACTGTCATAGGA
Organism: Ostrea edulis; assembly: GCF_947568905.1. Classification (NCBI taxonomy): domain Eukaryota; kingdom Metazoa; phylum Mollusca; class Bivalvia; order Ostreida; family Ostreidae; genus Ostrea; species Ostrea edulis. The sequence continues at coordinate 45,897,406 of NC_079169.1, read as the reverse complement.
TTTAAAACAATAGTTTAGGATGTGTTCACAATTTTAAAGAGATTAGAATGTTGACACTTCATATTCAGAGAGAGGGATTCAAATAATTTCTTTCCGAAAAGGATTCGAATTGAAGTTGGATCACTTTTGATTTAAAAATATGTTTTATGTGAAAGGTGTGTGTCGTAAGAGTAGATCTACTGTAATATCACTAATACAGTCGCATGTGTTCTTACGTTAAAGAACTGTTTCAATTTATTTTGATCGGTTTATGAGGTCCATCAAAGATGAGTATTACTATCTAATCGTTCAATCAATTATTCATTCCTACGCATATTGCTGTATTCTTCCTCCGCCAATTAGGCCCCTTATTGGGTTTTTTAAGTATCCCACGGGTTACTAAATAAAAGAGATATAGAGTGAAATTATGAATTAAGACAGTTTCTATTTCTTGTTTGTCTTCGCATTAGTTGGTTAGTTGAACAGATATTCAGATCAGCGTCCTCCTACAAACCAGGAGTTATGAGATTGATCACTGTTCGTTATATTCACCTTCCATGTTTCAGTTATAGTGTCATGAGTGATAATTCAATGAAATCATACTGTTAAATTACTTCATAATTTTTTGTTGACAAACACAACCAAAAGCTAATATGTACCAGTTGCAACCTACTTTAAGAATGATGAATCGCCAACTGTAAATAAAAAGAAAAAACAAACAAACAAAAAATTAGCTTGTCAACAAAAAATGGAAATACATGTAACATGATATTCTGATTTCAACTTCACATATTTTAAAATGACAATCCAAGGAAAAATGTATGTAATTTAATGGAAAATAATTCGGCTCAGATAAAATGCATGTATTCGCTTCTGATCATTCTAACAACAAAACATCACAAACCTATCACAAACGTCATGAGGAGATTTGATAAATTTACAAGTGTGAGGTAGATCTATCTCATTGAAATTCTCGAAGATCAGTATGATATGGCAAGCAAAGTGCATTTTTGAAAATATATATTGTCTCTTACATGCTTGTATGTTACAAAATGAATCTTTCCCCGATAGATACAGGTATGTGCCTGCAGGCGATCTCAGAATACATTTACTTGTATATGTATATGTGAAATGATGTGCATTCATTTTGATTCAATTCATACGGAAATAGCAGGCCACATAAAGCACTGTCCAATAGTTGTTCTCTCTCGACAATTTCCTGGTTCGGTTCCATTACGAACACAAATCACTTCATTTCCAACGGCATAAATTGGGGCTAAAATTGTCCCACCCACAACTGCTAGTCAATTTCAACTTCTTGTTTTATCACCGTCTTGTCGTGTTACTATCTGATGACGGATTCATATATTGTTCTGATGTATGTGTTTCTGAAAGAAGAAATCAAAAGATTATATCCGTCATTAAATGAAATCACTTTTCAACTTCCTTCTACTGCGATCACTTTGCTGCTAAACATCTACCATGATTTACGAACTCATTGAAACATACATTGCTGTTAGCAAAAACGAAATATCTAGAAAAGAAAGCAAAATGTAGATATAACTTAATTTTATCTATGTAGAAATTGAAAGACATTAGCTTTCATTTAGTTAACACATCAATCACAGCGCATTCCGGATTCCAACTGCCGAATGACAAATAAACGTTCCATATTCAGGTTTCTATAAGCATTTTGGGCGTTTTCGCAACAGCAGTGGCGTTCTATAACGCATGATGTGACCGAAGACTTCCGTAATCATTGTCGATCTTCCTGCCCCATTAGATTTACAAGCAGAATATCATCGAAAAACATCGTCCCTCACACATTTGCCACTGTATGTATTCTCCAGCATTTCGTTTGTTTGAAGGAGTTTCTTTCCGAGCTCTGTACAGAATTTTAATAGTGCACGTTGTTTTGACTTTACGTCAAAATCAATAGCGGCGGCGGAATTTGGATTTCAAATACTGTACTTGCAAGAAATACCAACAATTTTCATATTTTAGCGTAAATTCCTCGATTTAGCTTGTTGAAAATACATGAGTGTTTGAAATACAACGCTTCACGCATTTCATGAAACACGAACGCACTTCATGAAATATGCCACCATGAAGCGTCCAGTTCATATACCCTCATGTATTTTCTAAAATGAAATTTGTTCCTTATATATACTTTTAATTCACGTTATTACGCCTTTGTTTCGCGTTATTACATGTACATATGTTCTGCACGTCTTTGTTTTGGGTTATTGCGCCTTTGATTTGCATTATTACGCCGTTGGTTACGTTATTATGCATTTTGCGTTTTATCGCTTTTGATTCGCTTTATTACGCCCTTAGAAATATAACATGTATTATTGACGCTTTCATATAATAGAAAATTGTAATAATGTTACTATTCCGCATAGTTTACTTTATTATATTAACTTTATTTGCTACACATATTGTACAAATTAATCTATGTAAATACGTTAAATACATGTATATGGACTTGTATGAGTCTTGGTAATAAACAATACTACGGTTATGCAATACATTAATAGTGTATATTGATTGATTGCATGAAAGGTGAAGATAACGAACAGTGATCAATCTCATAAATCCCATAAGCAATTCAAAATAGATAGTTGTATATTGTTTAACGTCTCTCTCGAGAATCTTTCACTCTTATGGAGACGTCACCACTGCCGAAGAAGGGCTGCAAAATTTAGGTCTATGCTCGGCGCTTATGCCTGATTCCCACTCGTGAGAACCATTACGAACGCCAAGATTGATGGTGCGAGTTAATCCGATCTGATACGATTTGTAGCGCTTTAATCCCGTTACATTTGTTGGTCATGATAGATAAATTTCAGTAATTACGATCTGAACACCCGTTCAGATACGATCGCGTACGTTCTGATAAGTTTGCCCCGATCAAGTTCACGATTGGACCTCAATCTTATACGATCATCACGATTCGGGTACCCGGTTTGGGACGTTCAGATACGGTCGTATACGTTACGATACGTTATCACGAACTAATCCGCTATGTTGCGATAGCATATGATTGTGATCGCGATGTCTTTCACGATCAGGATCGAAGATTATCACTGTTTGAGTTAAATTGGACCCCGACGGGTGTATATACAGCCCGATTGACCTTTGACTTCATTATTTTAACATCTAGAAAATGAACAACACAACCCACAATCCTTAGAAATGGCGGAAGTTGAGGTTAATGGCGTGACATTTGCAGCATTACTGTATGCTTATATTATAACTATCGTGGGACGGCGCAACACATTGCAACAAAGGGTGGTGTTTACCATGTAATAATATGTTCCCACTATCACGACTCGCGGTACGATTGAAATCGTGGTATAATCGTGGTGACCGTATCAAATCTTACCCAAGCTTGGCGTCAGTCAAATCGTGTTGATCGTAGAAAATATTTTGACCGTCATTTTTTTTTAAGGATTAACACGATTGATTTTCAGTCGTTATAATCGTATCAGATCATATTGCATCGTAACAAAGTGCAACATTTCGCATCTAATTATGCTCCCAAATCGTGATGATCCCGATCAATATTTTACAAGGTAAACACCACGCTTTGTTTCGATGTCCCACGATCTTTCGCGATAGTTGTAATATAAGCATACAGTAATACCGTAAATGCCACATTGTCATCAACATCAGCTTCCGCCATTTTCAATGGTTGTGGATTATATTGTTCATTTTCTTAATGTTAAATAAAATTGTAGCGTGGGAATCCGGGTTAGAATAGGTCCTCGGTACCTCCTTGCTTGTCGTAACAGGCGACTAAATGGGGCGGTCCTCCGGATGAGACCACAAAACCCGAGGCCCCGTGTCAAAGCAGGTGTGGCACGTTAAAGATCCCTCCCTGCTCAATGACCATAAGCGCCGAGCATAGGCCTAAATTTTGCAGCCCTTCACCAGCGGTGGTGACGTCTCCAAATGAGTGAAATATTCTCGAAAGGAACGTTAAACAATATCAAATCAATCAATAAACTTTAAGAAAATTAAGTCAATGGTCAGTCCGGCTGTATATAAGATTAAGTCAATGGTCAGTCCGGCTGTGTATAAGATTAAGTCAATGGTCAGTCCGTCTGTGTATAAAATTAAATCAATGGTCAGTCCGGCTGTGTATAAGATTAAGTCAATGGTCAGTCCGGCTGTGTAAATAAGTCAATTGTCTGTCCGGCTGTGTATATACCCGTCGAGGTCCAATCGTAGCTCAAACAGTGGTCATCGTCGATCTTGATCGTGAAAGACATCGCGATCACAATCGTATCCTATTGCAACATAGTGTATCGGTTCGTGATGAACTTGTCGTAACGTATACGAACGTATCACACGATCATCGTCCCAAATCGGGAACCCGGATTGTGATGATCGTATGACATCGAGGTCCAATCGTGAACTTGGTCGGGACAATCTTACCAGAACGTATGTGATCGTATCTTTACGGTGTTCAGTTTGTGTCACTTGAAATTTATCGTCACCTTTTCGTATCAAAGCGCAACAATTCGTACAAGAGCGTATTAACTCGCATCACCTCGTATCAAAACCCGAAATTAAAAAAAAAAACAACAAAAAAAAAACTTCCGAGATCAGCTAAGAATGGTCAATCGTGGCGTTCGTAACAGATAGCACGACAGTGGGAACCAGGCATAAAGGATTAAGTTGGTATCATCACGATTTTGGAGCACGACTGGATGCGACAATTATGTTGCGCTTTGTTACGATGCAATACTATCTCATGCGATTATAATGACTTAAAATTAATCGTGTTGATCGTAGAAAAATTATTGACAGTAAAATGAAATCATGCCGCGAATCGTGATAATGTGAACTTAGCATTATGGTCACTGAGCAGGAATGTGGATGTATCTTTATCGTGCCACACCTGCTGTCACACGGGACCTCGGTTTTTGCGGTCTCATCCGATACCCCATTAGTCGCCTCTTACGACAAGCAAGGGGTACTGATATTCTAACCCAGATACCCATATGGGAATTAAGAGTGCATAATGAGTGCGTTTCTGAAACAAAAAGTATATAAAATGTACATGTATAATGATTGGAGGTATAATATCTAGATTAACTAAACATTGACAATTAAACTACACCTATCATCAGCGATGGTATATTCTCATTATGAGGAGTCATGTGAAGACGTGTCACGAGAACGGATGAAATTGAGAATCATGAAAGACATGCACTTTACAATCAGCAAAATTGTAAACATCCATTTGTATATATAGTTTCTAGAACAATTATTAAAAGAAATGATCTGTTTTGCATTGGTAAATTTATGCTACAACTCCAATATACATGCTGTATGATTATTACCTGCCAAAATTATGATTGTGCAAGCTATTCCTGCCATTAACAGCATAAAGACGGCCCAGAATACAAGTTTCCCAGCACTCTGCGGAACTTTAGTTTTTTCTCCAACCAAAATGGCTTTGTACAGATTTCCTTGTCCATAGGGATGAACATACTGTCCATTTAGGGGTTGTCTCAAAACTTGATCTACGATATCAGAAAACTGGTGGTCATCTAGATACCCATCATCGGATTCAAACGCTGGATTCGTAAAATCCTGTGATGACTGTAAATCAAAGAAAAATATTGTTGTTTCTCCAAGAATACTGTGATTAAGTACAGATGCATTATGTCCTACGGTAATTCATACCAGAGTTTTAAGGACTGACACTGGAAACTGATTTTTCGATATACATGTAGTATCTGCTGTTTATCTAGGATTATCAATTTTAGATGGCGTCTCTTAACGATCTAACGTTTACAAAGGATTACATCGCTCGATCAATAGCTTCTGTAACTTATAATTAATAAATCAAGATCAATAACTTCTGTAACTTATAATTAATAAATCAAGATCAATAACTTCTGTAATTTGTAATTAATAAATTATGATGGAAAACATATCAAAGTGAGGGGAATGTAATCAATATATACTATATCTAAAATCTGTTTTTATATGTTAATACTGCCCGTTTGTCATCTTTGAGAAACACTTTCATTGATAAATCTATCGACAATCATTTAAAGTAAGTCATTGCCTATCAACACCCCCCCCCCCCCCCCCTTATCAATACGATATCAGAAATTTATATTTTTAAATCTTGATTGACATTGGAATCATTCGAGGGCTTGTCTTAATTGCTCAGTCATTGCCTTGTTATTATTATCACTATGACAAAATCCCATCAGTAGGTGACAATGTGCACTTAGCTTATACAAAGTGCATTTATTAAGTGACAATGCACATTCAAAATGCAGCCTAGTACACAGGACATTTGTCAGGTGACAATGCACAAATACAGAGTGCAATTTGTGCAGTATTCGCGTCGGTCTGTTAGGAAACTGTAGATACTAAACATTTATCTTGAATTTAGTTTGATTGCAGCTGAAAAATGAGGTCCATATCTAATGTATGCAAGGCACACTGTTTTAGAAGGAGCTCGATTCATATTTAATAAAATGAAAAAAGCAGTGTGACGTTTTGATATTTTCATAGGGTTTTCCATGGAAACATCATGTTCAAATTAGCATGATAGACAGCTCATTTTCTTAATACAGAAATTTAATTTTCAATAATGGCTTGAGTGTTAACAATCTGAATGATGCATTGTAAGTGGAAGATTCCTTTTCACTGGATTTCCGAGAGGAACAAATTCGCGTTATACCGGTGTGTGTGTGTGTGTGTGTCAGTAAACACGCTTTACAACAAAACCACCATTTTTATCACCCAGTACAACAGTATTTATATGTCTCTTGATAAAGACGCGGGTTGCGTCGAAAATTTGAGATTTAAATAACCAACAGTGTCGTGGCCTTTTCAGTGCTTTTACAATTTGTTTTACTGGCCTTGTATCTTCTCAGATCCGACACTTTAAGAAAGTAGGGTGTTGTTGGGTTTTCGTGCTTATATATGTATATATATATATATATATATATATATATATATATATATAATCTGCTCTTGTAACAGTGATACTGCAGCTGCCAACTTGAACAGACTGAAATCACGATAGAAACCTGTCCACGATAGAAACCTTCCGTATTTTCTGACGCTCAACAGTAATACACCCAAATTCGTTTTACACTCTATCTGCAATGAATTGGTACAGCATCACTGAAGACACGTATTGTTCAACGTCATGTATTACTATTCCAAAACTTTGCCCAGATTATTATGCACGTTTATCATTAATACGAATTTTAATTTTGCCATAACTATATGCAGTGTATATACTTATGTATCATATATATATGTACAATAAATATTAAATTACATTATAAAGATCTATTTTAAATACATATGTATGTATTTTCAATAATGGCTTGAGTGTTATCAATCTGAATGATGCATTGTAAGTGGAAGATTTACTTTTCACTGGATTTCCGACTGGAACAAATTCGCGTTATACAGGTGTGTGTGTGTATATATATATATATATATATATATATATATATATATATATAAAATCTGCTCTTGTAACAGTAATACTGAAGCTGCCAACTGTATGTATATATTATGTATTTTTATATGCATATGTGTAGCCACATACATGTATGCACCAAGGGCTATATAATATGAAATTTGTAATTCTACTCTGTTAGATATCAGCTCGAGTGGATGTTTGATTAACAGTCTCGATTACTTGTATATCAGTGATAAGACTGCCTTATTGGTACCGTCTGTGTGGGAAAATAATTTATACTATGAGAATACAACGCCACATAACTATTGTTGCTTCATTTAAAATTCATGTCTATCATATTAAAAACCATAGTCTCCAGCCAGCATATGACTTATGAGATACTATGTTAGACACAGATTAGAAAACCTATAATTTGTATCCCTTCATAAAAGCATTGCTTGCGTCATCTGAAAAATGCATAGTCTTTATGTATTTGTGAAATACTAATTTCCTCTCGAGAATTTTTCACTCATATGGAGACAACACCATTGCTGGTGCCTTAATAAACATGCACACAAACACACATACTATAGCGTGGAAATAGCAAACAATGAACTCTTAAATGATCATAACTGCCTAAGTGAAGAAATATTTGATATAAAGCACAGAAAATTTCATTTTACTTTATAAGGATACCCACTTCCGCCTCTATCCGGGCTTGAACTCACGACCTGCGGAACCAAATCACCTAGCAACATGTACATGTAACCAGCGCGCTCGACCATCTAGGCAAGTTTATATATATATATATATATATATATATATATATATATATATATATATATATATATAAGTTTATATATATATATATATATATATATATATATGCAAATAAAAATCTTCATATGCTCTGTAGTTTTAAGAAATGATGCAGATACCATATCTGCGCAAAAGATCTCTCTTTTCATCCGCTACACATTTAGTGTCACAATGGTCACACTGACGGTCACATATACTACGGGTAGAAAACTGAAATACATAATCAGACATTGAAAGGATATAAACCAGATAACATCCAAAATAACATCGGGATCTAATGATTTGGTCTTCTTTTATATTAAATTTCTTCATGTCAGTTTTTGTAGCTCCCCCCCCCCCCCATTTTAATAACCCACTACCGTTTAACAGCTGTTGGAAACTTTGACCTATATACATATACATGTAGAAGTGCAAGTCAGAACCCATAACCATTAATCACAATATCGCATATTCTATGATAATCTTCTAACTACACGAAATTCAGTACCACTGTTTCACAAAACAATTAGAAAATATCCGTAAAAATTAATTACACGTAGCTTACCACAATTTTAAATTTTTGATCCTGCATCCTACGAAAACAAAGTCCCGTAAACCTTTGTGTTTGAAATATCGGAAAATTTGCAATAACACCGACAACAAACTTTTCATTAGGAAAAGCAAAAGTAACATGCTGTTTGGGCCTTTTAAGCAAACTTAATGGTGTTCAGCAGCTGCAAAATATTTCAAAGGAAACAAAGACAATTAAACTGAGCCCGTTTATATTAATACATTTCGGGAAATGACAGATCTGACATCTATATGTAAATCAGGGTGTTTTCACGTGCCAACAGGGTGCAAGTCCAATAAGTGGTATACATCACGGTATAGACTAAGGTCATTTATTACGCTCAGTTGTCCAACAAGTTATATAATGCAAACAATAACAATTTGAATTTAATTGGCGGGATTGATGAGCTACATGTATGCAAATTAGCTCACGACCTGTTACCAATTGCAAGCCCCGAGAAACACAGGTATTTGACAGGCAATGTTATCATATAAAGTGAATTGTTGAAGCATGGAACGAATTGAATTTGTTGTCGAAAGTTTATACCAATCAAAAAATCGATTATTGTAATCCAAAATGTATTACTTTCTTTCATGTTTAAAGTAATGGCTGTTTTCAGTAGGGCATGACTTGGTTCTCTGTCGCTTTCCCTCTGTTTACTGTTAACTGTGACGGGATTCCTATTTCAATACGTGGACGTTGCGTGCATTTCAATTCAGCCTTTATTGTATTTATTGATTGTTTTTTAAATAAAAGAATATTAATCCAAGGATTATAACACCTATATACGCGTACGAAAATGACAATGGGCATGCAACAGATTGAGCAATCACATATGATAAATGGCAAAATCGCTATCTCTTCAGGGCGCTAACCAAACTGCACCACACAGGCTGTATGCTAAAGTACTAGTATTATTAAAAGTATATACTCCGCAAGATAAAACGAAGGTAATTATTGCGATTCTTGTAATCATTGTGATTTCCCCCCATTTTTTTCTCCATAGCAATGTCAAGGAATCGTTCCGGGGGGAAAAACTCTAGACAGCCTTGTGCGTGAGCTGAGAACTTGCATATGCATGACGATGCAAATACTGACGCTGACAGGTCTTAATCATTCTCCGAGGAGATTACTATGTTTAGTGTAAACATTATTTTATTGCAATATAATCAGGTACATGCAGTGCATTGAACAATGAGGATGATTTCAAACAGAAGTATAATAAATTACAATAGGATTCAGAAACAAGTTCTAAAACTTATATTAACCCGTTTCCTTTATGTAAATTTACAGTTGTGATGATCTGCCCAAATGGGTGGTATAAGCTAAGATATTGTTTTGTGTGTTTGATTAAGGTATATGTTCATGTCTATAAGTTCCTAGATTCATGGATAGCAGCAATTTCGGTTTATTCACTCTGATCATATAATGGTACATACCATTACAACTATACATTTGCCAGAGGTACATTTATATAAGAGATAATATATAGGCTTGAATATACAATATACAAACGCTTAACATTAAATCGTTGATCAATTTACACGATGCACATGCAATGTAGCCGAGACAGATTAGGAATTATTCACACTACTCACTTTTTTCTTGTACCTCCCATATAGTTGAATTACGGGGGACAATCGATTCGCTCCTTTCATTTTGGGGAATGTAATGCCATGTTCTGGGGTGGGTTTATCCATCTGCGCAGGGGTTACGAATATACTTGGTTCCGATATAGTATTTCGCAACTTACGTAAATTCCGGTTAACGTTTACAGAGTCTGAAAGTGGATTCACATTTTCAAGGCTGGTTGGCAGGCTGGTTTGTTTTGGTGTAGATTTCGGTCGTGTAATTTCCGGATTTCCCAGAATTACTCCGCCATCTTTCAATTTCTTCTCATGACCATTATCAGACATCGCAGCTCCATCATTTGTAGGAGTTTCGTATTGCATGGTTATTATCTACAATGTGATGCAGGAAACATTGCAAATCCAGCTGTCATCGATTCTGTAATAACAGTTTAAAACTTAGGTTTTAGTAAGTACTATTGTTAATAGATTTGAATATTTAATGAATCTTCAACACAAAATTACTTTCTCATGGGTTGACCTCACATACAGAACAGTTTCATAACTCCATCAAGCTGGTTTTTATTATTTCATTTATTTATTTCTAATTATATTTAAAAGCATGTGTTCACAATTCTATCCCTGGAATATGCATATCATTTGACTTGTTGAAAAAAGCCGCAATATATGCATAATTTGTGCATGTAATTGTATTTCCAATGTTCTGCCTTCGATATGTTTACCAATGATATTGATAAGCATTTCCTCAAGGATGCCATGTAGTTGTGAAGAATGTGCGCATGAATATTGATAAATATAGTACTTTAACGACTGGGAATTCCGACAGAAATGAAAATAGAATGTAAATATAAAAAATATATATTGCAAAATTGAAAATGCAGAAGGGGATGATTTGCAACGCTTCGCACTGGCATACTTTTCATAAAGCATTCTGACATAAGCATCGCAGTTCATACCCTCATGTATTTTCAAAAATGAAATTTACTTCTTATGCATGCCGCGCCGAATATTGATATTTGACATGAAAATGTTTAAGTAATGAGAGTGTATGTGATTTTCAATCTAGCGGAATATTCAACAATGTTCGGATATTATGTTACAGTAGCATAGGGTGAATTAATCGATTCAACTGCAGGTAAAATGCAGGTACTTTCAATTACATTCCACTGATTTGATTGTATTAGGTCGTAAAATTCTTCGATCTGCTTTTGAATTTTGTAACTGTTTGATCTTAAATTAGTTTAAGCGGAAGACGACGGATCCTGAGTACAAAATCGATGCCATTAAATATTTGAACTTGTTCTGTCTTCCTCAATATTAAAGACCTTGAGAGTGTGCTGAAATACATGAGATAGGACACAGATATCTAAACAAGTTACTGTCCATGAGCATGCATATTTGTGGTGAAGTAATGGCCATGTTGCAAATCATTTCTTATGGAAAGCTTTAAGAAAGAGAACTGACATCATTTAAAAACATCTATGGTGACACACGTGTACATGTAGATATATTTAATCGTATGACTAAACCCTATAATCTATACGTAATACGTACAGTTTTACATATAGTCTCCTACCCACGAAGTCGTAGGGGACTTTGGTTTGCACTCCGTCCGTTCGTCTGTCTGTCTGTCCAGCAAATCATCTTTCCGCACTTTTTTCTCTGTTCTTGCAGACATTTATTTCATATTCAGTGCATTACTTTGCCATAACAAGTTACAGATCAAGTTCGAATTTCTTCTCGGTCGGTTGATTTTTCACTAAGTTATGGCCCTTGGACTTAGAAAAAAACACTGAAGCGTGAATTATCAGTTTTCCGGACTTAGTTATCTGTTTTGGAAGATTTTATTTCATCTTTGGTAAATTGCTTTACCATAACAAGTTTGTTCCGTTAATTTTCACTAAATTATGGCCTTGTACTTAGATAAAAAGCATGAATGATCAGTTTTCCGGAATTTTTATTTATTATTTTTTTGTGTTTCCAGATATTTGGTATATGGCTAAGTATTCAGTAAAGAGTTGCCGGTGTGTGAACTGTCAGAAAAAAATTAATGTATCTGTAAACAAAGCCTTCATATAAAAGGAAGCAATGCATTTTTAAATGTCTTGTTACGTCCAACATGACCTCTGACCAACATGCTATTTTGCTCTAATTTTATGTTTTTCTACTAAAATAACTATCTTTATACATGTAAAATATTAATCTAGAATCATTATCCTATCAGAAAATCATATGATCATGATTTGAACAGCTATTTTCAAAATTATACATTTTGTCACACACCGGCAACTCTTTACTGAATACTTAGCCATATACCAAATATCTGGAAACACAAAAATGTATTGTCTGACGACCCCAAATCCAATTTGTTTTTGTACCTATAGGTAAAACGGTTTTAAAGGTCCAACCAAGAGAACCACGTTACGTCCGAATTTATTTTACTTCCGACATCCAAGAGTTGCATAGATTGATAAATTTCTCTCACATCTGATCAGATATTCTCTAGAATGGTTACAAAAACAAATTTGATTTGGGGTCGTCAGACCATGTCACAAAATAAGCATGCAAAGAACAGGCGATTCAACATTTCATATTAAAATATTTTATTCAATAATAAACTTTTCTCTGTGAGACCGTTTCTTTTATCTCTTCATCAAACTGTTAATTAATTAGCCACAACTCAAAATAAGTAAATTTTAGTCCAAGAAGTAGGTACAGTTTCTAAAGTCATTTGGCCCAAAATATCGATGATTTCACCTAGAGCTCAAACCCTGACATTCAAATAAGGAATGGATTAGCAAACCAAAAATCCGCTCAGTTTGATCATCAAAATGGTTTGTGTCATATGACGAGATCTAGAAGTTGGCATAAAATTGCAGAAATGCCATTTTCAATGATAATATCCACAATTTCAGGTGGTTTTCCTTTCAGAAAACATACAGCGCATGCGTCGAGCAAATTCATATTGAGGTATGTTTTTCATCTTAAAATAATACACAATATATATCATATTCATTTTGCTCGACAAATGCGCACATCTTTTCCTGAGCAATAATCTGTATGACATTTGACAGTTTTAAGGCTTATTTTGAAAAAAAAGGCGGGAAATGTCTTATTCATGATGTCATAATACTATCCAATTAGGAATATCATTCTCATTTTGTTGACATATTATACCTGGAATATATTTTACTTTCTTAAAACACTGATTAAGGTTAATTCCAGACACATTTTATGGAGAGAAAAAAATTGGGCCTTTTTAATGTATACAATCGTACCTTGTTCTTACGAAAAAAATGCATTTTGGGGGATATCCATGTTTGAGGGCGAAGAAAAAAATATTGGCATTAGTATCTAGATTCATAACTGGACAAAAATATCCCGAAATATTAGCACCTACCGTGTGAGGACAGAGCTCAATCAAAGTATTCTAACTTTAGACAGTTTTGATCCGCCTATTCATAGAACACGGGAAACTCTACGCAACTAATGTAAACAGTGCATTGTGACGTCATATTCAGCGTCGATGTTTAGCAAATACACGAACATAGGAGATATGGTACAATTGCGTTAATCGAGGAGTGATTATATATGATTAAGAAAATAAGATATACATGTTTTTACGGATTTTATGTAACGTCTCAGAACGACGTGAACCAGGGTACACGAGATTTAAAATTGAAAAATACATGTCAATGCAAAATTTTCAAGTCCCATTGGTATGGTTCAATTTTTCATTAGGCCTAGTTTCCTATATTTTCCTTTTAAACATGTATACGCGTGTTACCTATAGGGAGAGCTCCGCTCTCACGGCCCTTCACAAACACAATATATTCCAGATAATATTTATTAGGTTAAACCAATGTAAGAACACCTACGAACAACAGTTAAACTGCATTAAATTATGAAATTTACCAACGTATTCTAAAGTACTCTAGTGTACTCTGTTTAGTAGAACCGCTTCTAAATAGTGTAAAAGGTTTAATCCCACGTCACGTAGATCACTTTATTGCAAATACACGTATAGTATATCGACCTGAGGAAATCATCCCAGAAGTAATGTACGTACAAAATAAATAGTGTGACTATGAATTTAGATAGATTGATTGATTGATTGCTTATTTAACGTCCCTCTCGAGGATCTTTCACTCATATGGAGACGTCACCAATGCCGGTGAAGGGCTGCAGATTTAGGCCCATGTGCGGTGCTTACGGCCTTTGAGCAGGGAGGGATCTTTGTCGTGCCACACCTGCTGTGACATGAGGCCTCGGATTTTGCTGTCTCATCCAAAGGATCGCCCCATTTAATCGCCTATTAGAAGCGGTACTGACGACCTATTTTAACCCGAATCGCTACATGTATTTAGATAATGCAATATTTGTATATTTTTTATGCTGATGAACTGAACTATATGTATATTTCATGTAGGACAGAAATGTACGAGAAAATTTTCCATCTTTATATTAGAGAGAAACGATACAAAAGTTTCAAATTTGGGAAAGGAATAAACACATTTATTGACAATCTCTTTCATAAATATAGGCGTAAAATATAATCAGAAATATTTGTCAAATCAGTTTGACATTCGGGTAAGAACTTGCATTGAAGGGTAGCATCGGCCTTATTATAAAGTAAGAGGGGGGCTTAAGGAAAAAAAGAATTACCACTGACACACTAAAATCCATACATCTTGCAGTTTTTTGTTGTAATTTTGACTTTAGAATTTAAATTGTTTTAAAGGAAACTATAGCAGAAACATTATAGTATGTAAGTACATGTATATTCATTGCAAGGAATTTTTACATAATTTTCAGAACATTCTTTTGTCACTTTCAATTTTTTTTTTTCAATTATCAACGCATTTCAGCATTGTAATCGCGGTGTAGAATTATTAAAAGTTTTAAAACGCCCAAGTTGCTAGCTAATGACCCTTTCAGAAACAGAAACAAGATACACTGTATCTAATGTATCATATATATCACAAATATACAGCCTCACCTCTAACGGAAAAAAGCCTGAAACACATGTTGTCGACTTACCCACTACCCGTGCTCTGTGTCGGCGGATCTATTGATTTTTTAACCTGTCGTCGGCCATCAAAATTAACGTATAGTAGAATTACACACCTCAAAGCAGTGTTTCTGGTGGGTTCTTTAATCACAGTCATATGGCTAAATATTCAATCACAGGAAATCTATATTATGGAAAGTAATCCCACTTCGATATAATCATCTGGTCTAGCATTTGAATATTTTTTCACTTTGTGAAAGACATGTTTGATAATCGACTCCATATACTCACGACGCACCGTGGTTTTTAAATTGTCTTCGTCATAGTTGTCATTTGGGTTTTAATGATAATCAGAGTCGATAATTTGCCGGTGCGAAATAAGTCCCCCGTCTATTAATGATGCATACGTACTGCACCAGCGGTCTCTCAAGAGTCAATCATTTTAATGGTGTTGATCAATCAAACCATCGCAAAGGTCCAAGGATAACATGCTGAAACACCAAGGAATCCTACCATGTCCTGACAGCTGCTGGTAATAGCAAAACACTTAAAGTTCGTCAATAATAGCATCTGGTCTTCTTACGATTTTTAAGATTATTCTCATTGATTAGTTGATTTTAATGAGAGCATGCCATTATCTTCCATCGAAGGTATTATTGACGCTTCCCGGTGGCATTATAAGACAAATGCATTCACAATTTAAGGTATGTTTTTAAAAAGTGAGTCAGGTCTTACAATGGCTGTTGTGTTAAATATGACTGTACCAATTAACCCTGCTACTTGCAGTTAATTACATATAATTGTAAATCAATGATTAACACACATTAAAGATAGGTCGTAGACTATTGGAGCAAAAGTCAATTATAAATTTGCATTGTGTTTCATAGCGATTGCTAGGCCGTTTTTGGCACATGTATTTTGACTATGGATTACTCAGTGTATCTGATCAAGATAAAGGGCTCGACATCGGATAACCGGTCGACATCGGTAAGCATACCCTGCTGACGACTGATCAACAGGGAATGCCTACTCCTTCTAGGCATCTGATCCCACCTCTGGTATCTCCAGGGGTCCGTGTTTGCCTGATCCCACCTCTGGTATCTCCAGGAGTCCGTGTTTGCCTGATCCCACCTCTGGTATCTCCAGGGGTCCGTGTTTGCCTGATCCCACCTCTGGTATCTCCAGGGGTCCGTGTTTTCCTGATCCCACCTCTGGTATCTCCAGGTGTCCGTGTTTGCCTGATCCCACCTCTGGTATCTCCAGGAGTCCGTGTTTGCCTGATCCCACCTCTGGTATCTCCAGGGGTCCGTGTTTACCTGATCCCACCTCTGGTATCTCCAGGGGTCTGTGTTTGCCTGATCCCACCTCTGGTATCTCCAGGGGTCCATGTTTACCTGATCTCACCTCTGGTATCTCCAGGGGTCCGTGTTTACCTGATCCCACCTCTGGTATCTCCAGGGGTCCGTGTTTGCCTGATTCCACCTCTGGTATCTCCAGGGGTCCGTGTTTGCCTGATCCCACCTCTGGTATCTCCAGGGGTCCGTGTTTGCCTGATCCCACCTCTGGTATCTCCAGGGGTCCGTGTTTGCCTGATCCCACCTCTGGTATCTCCAGGGGTCAGTGTTTGCCTGATCTCACCTCTGGTATTTCCAGGGGTCCGTGTTTGCCTGATCTCACCTCTGGTATTTCCAGGGGTCCGTGTTTGCCTGATCTCACCTCTGGTATCTCCAGGGGTCCGTGTTTGCCTGATCCCACCTCTGGTATCTCCAGGGGTCCGTGTTTACCTGATCCCACCTCTGGTATCTCCAGGGGTCTGTGTTTACCTGATCCCACCTCTGGTATCTCCAAGGGTCCGTGTTTGCCTGATCTCACCTCTGGTATCTCTAGGGGTCTGTATTTGTCTGATCCCACTTCTGGTATCTCCAGGGGTCCGTGTTTGTCTGATCCCACCTCTGGTATCTCCAGGGGTCCGTGTTTGCCCGACTCTCTATTTGTATCCCTTATACATCACTGTTCGTTATCCAATGTATTTGTCCCCATCAAACTACATTGAAAACTTTGCGTTTTATTTCAAAATTATAGTTATATTCTCCATCTTTTTGTGTATATCAAACTGTTTCGTTGCATTGTATCCTTCAATGATGTAAACATTGACGCAAGCGTCATATTGGCCGCAAAAGGCCGATCCCGATACACATTGTTATAACGATAAAAAAAAATTCAATCACATCCTGATAATTGTTTTCAAATTCTAAAGTTGTTAATAACATAAGCTTCTTACTTTCATTATTATTTGATTGGCTAGGTAAATTACCTCAATGCTCATTTCTGCCTTGTAATTCAAATGCTAATTTCGATAAACACACCACACTTTAGATGGAGACAGCTTTGAATCTACATTGACCTAGTTCCCACTCCGTTGTGCCATGTGTTTATCAGGCGCAGTGTTGTGGATTGTTTATACAAAATTATCGTAACGTTTTAATAAACGATAAATATCTATTTAACATTACTGAGCACTACTGATGTTTGATTTGAACGTTAGTCAGATGAAACAGAAATTCCTTTCACGTAAAAAATAACATATTAACAAATCCCGCAGAAAACATTTTCATCTCGCAGAAACAGCGTAAATCTACAAGACTAACCTCATATCCAAGTGGTCTTCACATGTTTGTAAACTGTCTGGGTGCACCTCAGGAAGAAGTCTAATCAGATATACAAAAATTGAGAGTAAAGAAAAGGGGAAATCAAACAACTACGCATAAAAAAAATCATGTAGATACATGAAACTACAAATGATTAAATTAATTTTGATTGGACAATTACACGAGTGATACTTAATTCCTTATCTGTCTGGGTAACTTAATAGTATGCTCATTTAGTAGTGGTGATTTACGCCATTGCGCTTTCATGTGTTTATTACGGAGGGGTACTTCACGCTCGGCACCTACGGCCATTGAGCATGGAGAGTTCTTTATCGTGCCACACCTACTGTGACACGGGGCATCTGTTTTTAAGGTCATCCCCGTGATGCTGAGCGTTTGGCGATGAAATTGTCGCTACCTGTTTTAACGAGTTGGGTCTGTCGCAGCCGGGATTCAAACCCCGGCCTTCCACATGCGAGACGAACGCTCTAACCTCTAAACCATTGCAGTACCGTAGGGGTACTGCGAGCTAACAAATGATTTGACAACTGTTCAAATCCAGTAATCAATGCACACATACAAGTTTTTGTAACAGGGCATAACCCATAAATTATTTCTGATGGGAAGATCATCTAAAGTTTCACACGACCAACTTTATGTAAAAAGAAAACAAACAGATCAATACTCTCAAATGTATGATTTAGCTCCTTGAATAACAGTAGAAAACATACATAACAAATTATGAATGCAGAGGATTTACATATTCACAGTACCATACTGTGATGCAGGTATCATATATAATACTGTCGGGCTTAAAAGTTCATATCATATGAATAGCTTTGTTGATCATTTAGAGAAAAAATGATGGAACCAAAGTAAATTATGAGCTTGAAAGTGGTACTGAAATCCTCAATGAATACCACTTTCCCCTTGAAAGTGATTCCAAATGAATATTTGTTCTTCACTTGAATATCCACACGATATTTTTAATATAAAAATTGAGCATTCAATTTTGAGTTGAAACAGTATTGAAATCTCAAACAATTTCAACATGTCAATTTTTAGTGGTATTTGAACATTGATTCAACGTTCAATAAATGCTAATAACTGAAATAATTACAATTAACTTAATTCAGAATCATATGTGTAGTCTTTATTGCTTTAAAGTTTTGTTCAAGCAGTTTTGTTGTTGTTGTTTTTTTTTAATTATTATTATTGGTTTTTGTACACATAATATAGTACATGAATACAACAAGTCATATATAATTATCATTATGTGCATGGAGAGAGATAGTGAGAAAGAGAGAAAAAGAGAGATGCATGTTTTAAGTAAGTATTAAGTTCCATCTGTTCCATTGAGTATCAAATTTTTCCTTTTCACCATTCTTATATGCTATATATTTGTGTGTTTCATAAAATAATTTCATTTGTGATATTGCAGCGGGCAAGTTTAAAGGTTTCTTAGTGCATCTTGCAGTATAGACATAATACTTCAAAAATAAAATAATAATGTTTTGTATATCACTATTATTTTCAATACAAACTAGAATAAAGGATTTCTTTGTAATTGTAATCTGTCGCTCAGTCTTGTCTTCTAAAAATTGTTTGAATTCTACAAGAAATAATTGTAAACAATTACATTTCCATAAAATATGTTCTTTTGTTTCCTCTTCAGAGTGACAAAAGTTGCAATATTTAGAATCTATTCTTTTTATTTTGAACAATAATGAATTTGTTGCTAAAATTTTGTTTATAATTCTGTACTGAAACCAGTGGAGCTTATAGTCTTTTGTCACTCTGAAGGGTATTTTGTGGATTATTTTCCATTCCCTGTCGTCTACATCTAAAAGCTCACTCCATTTCTTTTTGCCAGCTGAGACCGAGTTATTTTTATTAAGAATTTCATAAAAAAAAATTGATTTGTAACATTTCAAAATTGTGTAAGTATTTGTCATAATTAATGGACTTGTGAGCTTCATGATGTTTTTTCCAGGGTCTGAGATTTTTATCCATGCTCTTACTGCATGGATAATGCTGTTGTATTCTAAAAAAAAAATTATCCTAATCTTTGTATAAATATCACAAAAATGTTTAAAACTAAAAAGTGAACCATCTTCATTAATAATATCATTAATCAGTTTGATGTTGCTGTCAAACATTTGTTTATTAAAAAATGGTTTTCCACCAATATGAATCTGTGGGTTATGAAATAGAGGTGAATCAGCAGCAACAGTGGACTCATCAATAATACTATGTAATGTAATGTACGACTTGAATACATCAATCCAAAATTTATTTTTCAGTGTTTTTAAAAGAGTGGTGATGTATTCAACCCCACAGTTAATGAATTTGTTCAACTCAAAATTGGGAATAAACATTCCCATACCTCTGCTGGAAAAAATAAGATGTCTTACCCAAAATCATTTCATAGAAGCTATAAAAGACATTAGATTTACCATTTTCAATCCTCCATCTTCATATTTTTTAACTATTACTTCTTTTTTTACTCTGTGAGTTGAATTATTCCATATGAAAGAAAAAAATAATTTTTCTAAATTTTTACAATATAACTCAGAGGGATTTGGAATTGACATCAAGATATGGTTTAATAAGGACAAAGCCAATGTCTTAATAACTGTGATTTTTCCAATGGGAGTCAAAAAAAATTTCTCCCAATGTTTAAGTAAATATTTAATCTGTACACATTTTGGTTCATAGTTTAATTGCATCATTTTCTTTAGATCCACATCAAAATGTATTCCTAGTAGTTTAAATCTTGTAGTACCCCACTTAAGCCTGTAGTTAGGCAGTAAAATTTCATTACTAAATCTTTTTGATCCAATCCATACTATATGGGTTTTGTCAAACTTAATATAAAGTCCAGACATTTATGAAAATTGTTGCAGTGTTTCCAATGTTTCTAAGAGAGATTCTTTACTGCCATCAAGAATAAGTGAAGTGTCATCAGCCAACTGGGAAATCTTCTTTTCTACATTGTTTACAGTAATACCTTTAATACTTTTGTTTAATCTAATCTGAATAGCTAATATTTCTGCACAAATTAAAAAAATATACGGTGACAAAGGGTCACCTTGTCTACACCCTCTCTGAATATTGATTTTTTCAGAGAGATTACCACCTTGATTTACTGCAGATGTAATATATGTACAAAATAATGATACCCAGTTCCGAATAGAGTTGCCAAAGTTAAAGAAAGTTAGTGCTTTTTGAATAAATTCCCAAGACACTGTATCAAAAGCTTTTTCAAAATCGATAAGTAATAATAAACAGGTATATTTTCTTCCTCAGTGTAATGCATAATATCATAGATAAGCCTTGTATTTTCTCCAATATACCTGTTGGGAATAAAACCTGTTTGATCAGGGTTGATTATTTTATCTAGATACCGTTTTACTCTACTAGCCACTGTACCTGATGAAATTTTATAAACAGTATTTAACAGAGTGATAGGCCTCCAGTTCTTCAGATACTGTCTTGGCTTGTCACCTTTCGGTAGCAATGTAATGATACCATGTCTTTGTGTAACTGACAAAATACTACTTGTATATCCATAATTGATAGACCTTACAACAAAAATACCAATATATTTCCAAAACATTTTGAAGAATTCGGCAGAAAAACCATCAGATCCTGGGGATTTATTAGATTTCATTTTGTAAAGAGTATTGGAGACTTCTTCAATAGTAATTTCCCCTTCTATTGATTCTGATTCTTTATTAGAAAGTTTCGGAATATCTTTAAAGCTTGGCTCATTGTTAAAATCAAAACTATTATTTACTTCAGTTTTCTTGTATAATTGTTCATAAAAAGTTTTTGTTTCCCTTAAGATTTCAGATTGTTCATATATTACCCTCCCTTCATTATTCTCCAATCTAGGGATTATTTTGCTCGTAAAATTTCTGGATTCCAAAGCACAAAAATATTTTGATGGTTTTTCGCCTTCTTCAACCCATTTGGCTCTACTTCTTACATAATTACCTTGTAACTTGTGTTTTCTAATGTTTTCTAGATCTTGTTTTTTTACTAGACAGTTCATCAATATTACTGTCACAAACATTTTCTTCCAATGTTTTGATATTTTCAATTAATTCTTTTTCCTCCTTTCTTTTTTTTTTTTAATCTGAATAGTTAATTACCTATTCTTTGCAAGTGCCAGTTGGATATGATTGTAAACAGTTTTATTATTTGGGAAATATTGCTGTTTTAAGAATGTTAGTCTTTTCTTAAAAGGACGGGTTTCCACACATTTCACATTCTCCCTCTGCACATTCTGGATTTCTCAACACCTGAACTAGCCAATTCATGTATCTTATTTGATACATCCTTAGATAAGATTCTAGTGACACTTGCAATCTGTGTAAAACGTCATATTTCTTATCAGTATACTATCCTTAGACTACAGACTTTTACACAGTATACTATGAACTTGAATATGATTAAATTAAATTAATGTAACAAGTCGAGCGGTTCCTTGTCACAAAGAAAGAAAGAAATAAACACCATATACAAGTTAAAACAACCAACAATTTATTTAAGATGGCTCACAACTCCAAATAACAATATGTCAGGATAGAACAACAACACATAGACCGAGATGCTGACCCTTCAACAATGCATGACCAAAGGGGAATGACTCTTGACATCTAGGCTGAGAAATCCTAAAACGTGTATCTCCGCGGACTAACGCTCTCAGCTTAATAAACATGCAGACTGAAATTATGCTTTGGTTATTTACTATAGATACTTTAAATAGTTTATCAAAAGGAAATATTAAAAATGTCGATCCGGACAGTCGAAAGTTTAACTGTGATATAACAGACTTGACCCCCCCCCCTCCCCCCCCCCCCTTTGTTTTACTACCTGTCTTTAACTCCTACATCACCAGCTAAAACCTAAAGTGAATATAACAGTAACTTAATTACTACTCCTGCGGTCATAAACTCTGACATCTAATCTATACAACTTGACTTTTATGAACTAGAATCCAAACAAGTGATTCTTAAACGCTGTAAAACGTTCCGGACAACATTACGGACAACTAATCATCCAAGTTAAACTTCGTAACACAAAGTCTTCAACAGACTAAAATATTAATAAGAACTATAATAATTTCCTACTTAGTGAAATTTAAATTCATGACTGAATAATGATACGGACTGTCTGGACGAATAAACTCCTTATAGAAATTAGCGTCATCAACTACCAAGTTCATTTTTTATCTACCGTGATTGTTCTGCTTAATGAGATGTGTTCTCTAGGAAAAGATGATGGATACTGAGACTGAGCTTCCTTATATAGACTTGTCCAACCAATCACTGTGTGTCCTTATTGTCCGGACAAAAGTTATCCAATCAAATAATTGTTCGGATACGGACATTCCAGACAGGACTATCATAAATTCCGGACATGTGAATTTTAATGACAATAAAACCATATAAGATATATACAAAGCCTTGTCCGGATGTAATTAATTAAATAAAGCCATAATTGATGACTAAAATTCATATTTGGAAATTGTTCACTATCGTAGTATTTATTAGACTTCTAACATTTCGAATTTAATCGCCCTGTGAATAATGCGCGTAGGAATATCGAAGAAAACGAAAGTGAGATACAAAAATTTAGGACTCGGATTACATGAAAAAATAAGACAGATAAGCGGTTTTATCGGGATAAAATTCATACAAAAAGGTTGGTCAGCATCTGCTTACAACTTTTTATATATAAATAATACACAATAAGTAGTAATATATTAAAATCAAGCACCGGAACACAATGCAGGCAGTCA
Organism: Ostrea edulis; assembly: GCF_947568905.1. Taxonomy (NCBI): domain Eukaryota; kingdom Metazoa; phylum Mollusca; class Bivalvia; order Ostreida; family Ostreidae; genus Ostrea; species Ostrea edulis. Next base: position 45,873,548 of record NC_079169.1, on the reverse strand, counting down.
GAGTCCGGAGTGAATCGGCCTGTCGGACGTCAATACAGGCAGCACACGAGAAAGTTTGAGAGCGGTAAATAATGATTTACAGCAGAAATACGGCATACAGAGTCCACAGAAAGATGGATGAGATTCACTCGGTAATTATAAAAACCCTTATAAGTGATCAAATAAACAAAGTCATCATTTAAACGATGATCACGTTGAAAAATGGCTCGCTGAAACAAATGTAAACAAAGTCAACGGGACAAGACTGATGAGCGTAAAATATGGCACTGTACCTTCACCGTGAATGGCAATAATAATAGGATTAAATCATCATCTTATTACACCACCCCCTCAAAAAAAAATTAAAATTCTCCTGAATTTTGTACATTGACATTATATGTGATACATGGGTATAATTTACAACTTTAAAGGAATGTTATTTTCTTGCAGCTGGATCACGAAAGAGTCTGTTTCAATTGATCGACACTTTGATGCTGCTTCCATCATTTTTAGATACTGCTGGTCCTCAGACGATATTTCCTAAGCCTTAATAATCTCCAATATGCGTTGATAATTATAAAAGCGCACTTTTCGGGAAGATTCTGTTCCTGAGACCATTGTAGGGCGCGAGGATCCGGGTAGGCACAGCATATTGTATTTTGCTAATAAATTACTACGTGAATCGAGGGACACCAATGAATCTAAATTTCCACCAGTCTCCAGAGTTAAAGCGGCATACTCCCAGGCCTGGAGCTTCTTATCAGAAGTGAGGTTCTCCCAGTCCGTGGGTGGCCACTGCAACTCAGCGCCATTATACTTCAGCAAGATCTGTCGGGTTCCACTCCAGTTTCTTCGCATTGGTGGCAGGAGTGGCATAACTCCAAATTCCAAGAGATCCCAGGCCTTCTTGTTGTCATGGGTTGGTGTTACAGTCTCCTTTGACGTACTAAGAAGATTTACTTCAGACATGCTTTGATCAGAAACTCTTGGGGAAGAAGCTGACAGAGGAACTGGAGGGACTGGGGAACCAGGGATGTCTGACAATGCGTTGTTTATTGAATCATTCACATCGGGCTGGCAAATGGCAAGTGGCAATCTGATGGTCAAAGGCTCAAGGCTGGGAGATGTAGGTAGACAATCAACATCCGTAGCTGGAGGAAGTTCAGGAGTCGGTACAACAGGGACAGAGGAAGAGGTGGCGGGATCACAAACTGGAAGACGGTGGACGACAGGACTCGCGGCACTAGCAGTTGGGATAGGAGGGGCAGCAGGAGGCTCACTGGTTGACTCTGTGGTGACGACTGGGGCAGCAGCAGGAGGGGCAGCAGGAGGCTCACTGGTTGACTCTGTGGTGATGACTGGGGCAGCAGGGCTGGAAACATCTGTAGCCAATGACAATTTAGAAGGAACATAGGTGGGAGGAGATGAACCCTCACTGATCGATTTAAGGTGAATTTGATCCACTCCAATGACTTTGCAAATATCCTTCCTGGTCGTTGCAGAAGCGACAGGGATAAAAAGGGAAGGTACCTGGAAGAAAGGATCCCTCCTCACCAGCTGAGATCTTCGCATCACAAAAGAGAAAACCTTTGGGTCCCTAGCTGCCTCTGTAGTTAGTTGTACGCTGAGAATTCTGGAATCCGCAGTCTCCAGATGGAGCCGTTGTCCATTTCAATTGATCGAAGAGTGTAATTACTGGAGATCTCTGGCCGAGATGGGGAGTAGGCCTTAGCTCTCTTCGCTGGTGGTGGCAATGAAGAAACATCCTGCTCTTCATAATCCGGGCAGAAATTCCGGAGTGACAGAGTCTCGTACAGCATCCCATCCTCTTTCAAAGTTCTGTAACCTCCGCCTGCTAAGATTGTTCCTTCGGATCCAGTCCACCACAGTAGTCCTGGCTCTTACAGCGGCAGCACTCCTGAAGGAGTTCGGCTTGACAAGCCTTCTGTAGTTCTCCGGGGAGATGGTGAACCAATATCCATTACCCTCAGAGAAGAACTCTGTCAATGGATCCAACCGCAGAGCTTCCTCATTGTGAGAATCCATAACGTGAACTTTCAGCTCTGTGATCCGCCTAAAAGTACGCTCCCTCTTCCCTTTAATGTCGCAAAGGGACCAGATCACCCTCATGCACTCATGGGTTCTAGAAATCATGTGATTTTTTCTGTCCCGGTTGCTCTTGAAACTCTCAGGACACAGCCAACAGCTATATGAAGTCTCAATGGAGGACATGTTGATGCTGAAAATGGGAAGACTTATTAGGACTTGAAATTGTTTTCCAAGCCAAGAGAGTAAGGACCAAGTGATACACATCTGGATGATTTAAAAAAATACATAATGTTAAATCCACCCCTTTCCAAAAAAATAATTAACGGTCTTGTACATATTGGAATGGCCAGCAGGACAAGGAAAAGAAAAATACATTTTACAACAACAGACCTAAGGCAGATAGCAGACACCACTACAGAGGAGATGCAACACCATGTGATCCCGTAGATCACATATCACCAAGTAAAAAAAAAAAGGAAAACAAAATACAGACCCAACATCCTCTTCAAGGATTCTTCATGGTCACTAATAAAAACCACAGGAGCACACCCTGGGTGATCAGCGCAGCAGGGTTAAGGTGACCCGAGTAAAGTTAAAACAAACATCATAAAATGTACCTCGGTGCACTTCATACTATATGACGTCACAATATAAAAGTACGTCACGACGTACAGGTCTATAGTTGTATCGCGGGGAAAATGTCATAATATTTTATCGCTATTTATTGCCGTTATCTAGTGTTCAAGCTGTATGTGTTTTAATCTGATTGTCAGATGATCCCCCCCCCCCCCCCCCCAATTTCTTCGATAATATATAAGTCTCATATATTTATATATAGTATGTGCACGAAAGACTGTAAAGTAATCTTTACATCACTTTGTGACCTTGATATCGCCCCCGATGTGTATAGTCATTTGGAATAAAGAAAACCAACGCATGTACATATCGACTCGTTCCAGGTGAAAGATGACGATATTTCATTTCGACCTAGGCATATTCAGAAAGGTTACTAGTTGCAGATTTAGGATTTTGATACGGAAGGTACAATATTTTGCCTCGTTTAGATACGATTTGGATGTGAATGTGGAAAATGCCCAACATTTGAGTTGAGATTATGGAAATTGCTATATTTGAGAGGATATTGTACCGATCCGTATCACTCTTTAAATTTACCATATCAATGTCGACATATCAAGCCCAAGCTGCAAATGATTTGAGTGCATCTTTCACCTGGAATGAGGTGATAAACAACTAAAAGTCTAGCGGATAAAAATAGCTCTACGTCACTTGTATGACGACGTAATAGGTAAGCAAAGGATTTCCCCACGTGATACGATGTTTGTTAATGTATTGACAAACGATTTTTACAAAAAATATGCGACGCTTGAAAGAATTTTACTTTTATATGAATATGCTGTTATTATGTTCCCCAAACAAAGTTTGGGAACATATTGGTTTTACTCTGTTTCTTATTATGTTCCCCAAACAAAGTTTGGGAACATATTGGTTTTACTCTGTTTCTTATTATGTTCCCCAAACGAAGTTTGGGAACATATTGGTTTTACTCTGTTTCTTATTATTATTATGTTCCCCAAACGAAGTTTGGGAACATATTGGTTTTACTCTGTTTCTTATTAAGGTCTTCCGTCTCCTGCGGAAGACCTTACTATTATTGTTCGCGTTCTTCTTCTTCATTATTATTATTATTATTTTCCTTGGTAGTACACGCGTTTTTCTCAGCCATTTCTCGATCGATTTTCACGAAATTTTCAGGAAAGATGTCTTTTGGTGACGACACTTTGCTTGCAAAATTTCGTGCTTGACGTCACTTCCGGTCAGGAGTTATCTCTCTTTTAGTGACTTTTTGAAGGGCCTTGTTGTCCACACATCTCCTCCGTTAGTTTTGAAGCTAGAGTCTTGAAATTTCTACACAAGATAGAGTAAACATTTTAGAAGATTTGTGGGAGATTCGATTTTACCGGAGGCGATTTGCCTAAACGCTCGCCTGGACCTGAAAAAATGGATGCCAAAATTTTTCGCCGATTTCGACGATTTTTGACCTTTGATCTCCAATATCTTTTTTCTTGCAAATATTTTGTTAAGACATGTAGAACAAAAGTTGTGCACATTTACGAGATCTTTTCGAAAATATCAAGATTTAGGGGCTAGCCCCTTAAATAAGGGATCTAGAAGGGCTCAAAGTCTAGATCAAATATCTCAAAAATCGTTAATATTTTGGTATAAGTCAAAGAACAAAAAATGTTCATCTCAACAATCCAAATATTTTGTTAAGACATGTAAAACAAAAGTTGTGCACATTTACGAGATCTTTTCGAAAATATCAAGATTTAGGGGCTAGCCCCTTAAATAAGGGATCTAGAAGGGCTCAAAGTCTAGATCAAATATCTCAAAAATCGTTAATATTTTGGTATAAGTCAAAGAACAAAAAATGTTCATCTCAACAATCCAAATCTATTCATATAAAAATTTAGGTCATATGTTACGTAATAAGGGATTTTAAGGGCCAAAACCATAAATTTTTTACCCCTTGTATCTCGAAAACGACAAATATTTTGAAAAGCAATAAAGAACAAAAGTTGTTCAGAATGATGATCTGAACAATATGCATATTTCGTTTTTACCCTATGTGGCCCCGTTAGGGAGCTACAGTTTGGCCCCTAAAAATTACTTCTAGAAATAACTCGAGAACGGTAAAGAATTTCTAAATACTTGTTGAACAAAAAATGTTTGAAATGTCATGACCTTTCTTACGATATCAAGCAAAAGGGGCTGACCCTTTAAATTAGGGGCCCAGAAGGGTCGAAAGGTTTATGAGAATATCTCAGAAACTATTAATATTTTGTAATAAGTCATTGAAGCGGAAATGTTCATCTAAACGAGCTTGTTCTTATCAAATCAAAAAGTAGGTCATATGTTACGTAATAAGGGATTTTAAGGGCCAAAATCATAAATAATTGACGCCTCATATCTTGAAAACGACAAATATTTTGAAAAGCATTATTGAACAAAAGTTGTTCAGAATGATAATCTAAACAATATGTACATTTCGTTTTTTCCCTATGTGGCCCCGTTAGGGAGCTACAGTTTGGCCCCTAAATATTTCTTGTAGAGATAACTCGAGAACGGTAAAGAATTTCTAAATACTTGTTGAGCAAAAAATGTTTCAAATGACAAGGCCTTTCTTACGATATCAAGCAAAAGGGGCTGGCCCTTTAAATTAGGGGTTCAGAAGGATCCAAATGTTTTTGAGAATATCTCAGAAACTATTAATATTTTATAATAAGTTGTAGAAGCGGAAATGTTCATCTCAACGAGCGTGATCTTATCAAATGTGGCCCCGTTAGGGAGCTACAGTTTGGCCCCTAAATATTTCTTGTAGAGATAACTCGAGAACGGTAAAGAATTTCTAAATACTTGTTGAGCAAAAAATGTTTCAAATGACAAGGCCTTTCTTACGATATCAAGCAAAAGGGGCTGGCCCTTTAAATTAGGGGTTCAGAAGGATCCAAATGTTTTTGAGAATATCTCAGAAACTATTAATATTTTATAATAAGTTGTAGAAGCGGAAATGTTCATCTCAACGAGCGTGATCTTATCAAATCAAAAAGTAGGTCATATGTTACGTAATTAGAGATTTTAAGGGCCAAAATCGTAAATATTTGACGCCTCATATCTTTAAAACGACATATATTTTGAAAAGCATTATTGAACAAAAGTTGTTCAATGTGTCATAACCTATCGATCAATATCAAAAAATGGGTCTGTGGGCCTCATGGCTCGCCTGTAGAGTCGATTTTTGTCGATATCAGTCGATTTCAAAAACTTGTAACTGGTAAATATTTTGTAAGGACATATTGAACAAAAGTTGTTCAGTTTATCGAGATCTATCGATTGATATCAAGAAATAGGCCTATGGTCCTAATGGCTCGCCTGTAGAGTCAATTTTTTGTCAATATCGGTTGATCTGAATAACTTTTTACAGGTAAATATTTTGTAAAGACATATAGAACTAAAGTTGTTGAGTCTATAGAGGGCTAACAAATGACATCAAGAAATAGGCCCGTGGGCCTTATGGCTCGCCTGGAGAGTCGAATTTCAAACGAATTTCACCGCAACTTTGCTTCAGAAGCTTATGATATGAAAAATTGATTATATCTAAAGTGTCTTAAAGTCGGAAACTAAATTGGGACTCATTTGTCTTTTCTTTTTCTTTTTTAACTCCGAGTGCATCAACAAATCGGACGGAAGACCTACTCGTTGCTCGCAACGAGATCGTGTCTAGTTATTATTATTTTTTTTCTTTCTTTCTTCTTGGGACTTTTTTGTCCACGAGTGTTCTCAGAAACTACTCAAGGGATCAATATGAAACCTTTTTAGGATGATAGTATAGCATATGTAGATGTGCGGAACGAATGTCATTTTTCTGAAAATGCATGCATGTGCATGCACGTGCATTGGATTTTTTGTTTACAAACTTTGGAATGCGTCTAACTTTTTTATTTTTCAATGAAATTGTTTGCTATTTATATCGTAGGTATAACTTGGGACCCTTAACTGTTTGGCATCGTCAAAATTTCAATTCTGCACGCACATGCACGTGTGCTTCAATTTGATTGGATAATACAAAACCGTTTATAACATTCATACCAATGAAGGAAATTTAATGATATTTACAGGATAGGTAGACATGTCAAATATCTACAGATCGATGTAATAAAAATAGCAAACGCGCATGCGCACGCACGTGCATTGTCTTTTGAAGGTTCAATTCTTTCAATGACCATAACTTTTTTGTTTTTTGTCAAAATCTTTTCAAACCTGTATTGTATATGTATTTTGATATTCTTAACAAAAGTTTATAGTCATAATTACCATCCGGCACGTGCATGCACGTGTGCTAAATTCTGATTGGACGATTTTCAAATCGCCATAACTTTCTTATAAATGATGGAAACAATATGAAATTTATACTGTAAGTATATCTATCAAATGTCTATTGAATGACATCAACATTGATGTTGAGTCACACTCACGTGCGCGTGTATGCACGTGCATAGCTTTTCTTTCATTTTTGGGGTACTAAAATGGTCATAACTATTGAATTAAAAACTGAAATGAATTCAAATTTACCCTGAGGATCTATGATATGAATGTCTATGAAATGATGTCAACAAATTTTCCATTATCAAAATCGCGTGTGCGTGAATGCGCGTGCATTGTAATTTTTTATGTCTAAATTTAAGTATTGGTGTATAACATTTTGGGATTGCAATGAATAGGTTTGAAAATTAGGTTGTAGGTATGTTTTGGGCCTCTCAATTTACTAATAGTCTCAAAATCACTTCCCTGCACGTGCATGCACGTGCGCTTAATTCTGATTGGACGATTTTGAAATCCCAATAACTCTCTTATGAGTGAAGCAATCGATACCAAATTCATATGGTAAGTATATTGTTCAAATGTCTATTGAATAGTATCAACAAAATTGCTGTGTGGTACTCACACGCACGTGTATGCACGTGCATTGATTTCGGTCTTTGTAGATTTGAGTTGCCGTTGTTTTCTCGTTTTTCATTGAACAGTTGTAAAACTTCTCTTGTACTCATATAGTAAGACTTCTAATGTATCGAGATGGTCGAATTATTTATATGCACGTACGTGCACGTGCATAAAACTCTCAGATCTTTATAACTGATTTGTATTAGCATGAAATGGACTGAACGTTATAAAATAGTTATATATTCACATGTTTCACAGTTTGCAATGGTCAAAACCACTTGTACTGAAATAAATGACACCACTTGCTGAATGGGGGAATGTTTGGGGAACATCTGTAACGGTCCCCGTTACAATAAGTACTAGTTATTATGTTCCCCAAACAAAGTTTGGGAACATATTGGTTTTACTCTGTTTCTTCTTCTTATTATTATTATTATTCTTTCTTTATTCTTGTCACCCTTTTTTGTCCACGGGTGTTCTCAGAAACTACTGAAGGGATCAAGACGAAACCTTTTTAGGATGATAGAATACTCTTTGTAGATGTGCGGAACGAACGTCATTTTGTCTGAAAATGCATGCATGTGCATGCACGTGCATTGGATTTTTTGTTTACAAACTTTGGAATCAGTCTAACTTTTTTATTTTTCAATGAAATCGTTTGCTATTTATATTGTAGGTATAACTTTGGACCCTTAACTGTTTGGCATCGTCAAAATTTCAATTCTGCACGCGCATGCACGTGTGCTTCAATTTGATTGGATAATACAAAACCGTTTATAACTTTCATGCCAATTAAGGAAATTTAATGATATTTACAGGATAGGTAGACATGTCAAATATCTACAGATCGATGTAATAAAAATTGCAAACGCGCATGCGCACGCACGTGTATTGTCTTTTGAATGTTCAATTCTTTCAATGACCATAACTTTTTTGTTTTTTGTCAAAATCTTTTCAAACTTGTATTGTATATGTATCTTGATATTCTTAACAAAAGTGTATAGTCATAATTACCATCCGGCACGTGCATGCACGTGTGCTAAATTCTGATTGGACGATTTTCAAATCGCCATAACTTTCTTGTAAATAATTGAAACAATATGAAATTTATACTGTAAGTATATCTATCAAATGCCTATTGAATGACATCAACATTGATGCTCAGTCATACTCACGTGCGCATGTATGCACGTGCATAGCTTTTCTTTCATTTTTCGGGTACTAAAATGGTCATAACTATTGAATTAAAAACTGAAATGAATTCAAATTTACCCTGAGGATCTATGATATGAATGTCTGTGAAATGGTGTCAACAAATTTTCCATTATCAAAATCGTGTGCGCGTGAATGCGCGTGCATTGTAATTTTTGACGTCTAAATTTGAGTATTTGTCTATAACATTTTGAGATTGCAATGAATAGGTTTGAAAATTAGGTTGCAGGTATGTTTTGGGCCTGTCAATTTATTAATAGTCTCAAAATCACTTCCCTGCACGCGCATGCACGTGCGCTTAATTCTGATTGGACGATTTTGAAATCCCAATAACTTTCTTAAGAGTGAAGCGATCGATACCAAATTCATATAGTAAGTATATTGTTCAAATGTCTATTGAATAGCATCAACAAAATTGTTGTGTGGTACTCACGCGCACGTGTATGCACGTGCATTGATCTCGGTCTTTGTAGTTTTGAGTTGTTGTTAATTTCTCGATTTTCATTGAACTGTTGTGAAACTTCTCTTGTACTCATATGGTAAGACTTCTAATGTATCGAGATGGTCAAATTACTTATCAGAACGTGCATGCCGTACGTGCACGTGCACAAAATTCTCAGATCTTTATAACTGATATGTACTAGCATGAAATGGACTGTACGTTATGAAATAGTTATATATTCACATGCTAGACAGTTTGCCATGGTCAAAACCACTTGTACTGAAATAAATGACACCACTTGCTAAATGGGGGAATGTTTGGGGAACATCTGTAACGGTCCCCGTTACAATCAGTACTAGTTATTATTATTATTATTATTCTTTCTTTATTCTTGTCACACTTTTTTGTCCACGAGTGTTCTCAGAAACTACTGAAGGGATCAAGATGAAATATTTTTAGGATGATAGAATACTCTATGTAGATGTGCGGAACGAAGGTCATTTTGTCTGAAAATGCATGCATGTGCATGCACGTGCATTGGATTTTTTGTTTACAAACTTTGGAATTCGTCTAACTTTTTTATTTTTCAATGAAATCGTTTGATATTTATATTGCAAGTATAACTTGAGACCCTTAAGCGTTTGGCATCGTCAAAAATTCAATTCTGTACGCGCATGCACGTGTGCTTCAATTTGATTCGATAATACAAAACCGTTTATAACTTTCATGTAAATTAAGACAATTTAATGATATTTGCAGGATATGTAAAGATTATAAATATCTACAAATCTAGGTTATAACATTTGAAAACACGCATGCGCACGCACGTGCATTGACATTTGAATATTGAATTCTTTCAATGACAATAACTTTTTTGTTTTTTGTCAAAATCTTTTCAAACTTGTATTGTATATGTATCTTGATATTCTTAACAAAGGAAAACAGTCAAAATAACTATCCGGCACGTGCATGCACGTGTACCTAATTCTGATTGGACGATTTTCAAATCGCCATAACTTTCTTATAAGTGATGGAAACAATATGAAATTCATACTGTAAGTATATCTATCAAATGTCTATTGAATGACATCAACATTGATGCTGAGTCATACTCACGTGCCCGTGTATGCACGTGCATATCTTTTCTTTCATTTTTCGGGTACTAAAATGGTCTTAACAATTGAATTAAAAACGGAAATGAATTCAAATTTACCCTGAGGATCTATGATATGAATGTCTATGAAATGGTGTCAACAAATTCTCCATTATCAAAATTGCGTGCGCGTGAATGCGCGTGCATTGTAATTTTTGACGTCTAAATTTAATTATTGGTCTATAACATTTTGAGATTGCAATGAATAGGTTTGAAAATTAGGTTGCAGGTATGTTTCGGGCCTCTCAATTTATTAATAGTCTCAAAATAACTTCCCTGCACGCGCATGCACGTGCGCTTAATTCTGATTGGACGATTTTGAAATCCCAATAACTTTCTTATGAGTGAAACAATCGATACCAAATTCATATAGTAAGTATATTGTTCAAATGTCTATTGAATAGCATTAACAAAATTGCTGTGTGATACTCACGCGCACGTGTATGCACGTGCATTGATTTCGGTCTTTGTAGTTTTGAGTTGCGTTAATTTCTCCTTTTTCATTGAACAGTTGTGAAACTTCTCTTCTACACATATAGTATGACTTCTGATGTATCGAGATGGTCGAATTATTTATATGCACGTATGTGCACGTGCATAAAACTCTCAGATCTTTATAACTGATTTGTATTAGCATGAAATGGACTGAACGTTATAAAATAGTTATATATTCACATGTTTCACAGTTTGCAATGGTCAAAACCACTTGTACTGAAATAAATGACACCACTTGCTGAATGGGGGAAAGTTTGGGGAACATCTGTAACGGTCCTCGTTACAATAAGTACTAGTTATTATGTTCCCCAAACGAAGTTTGGGAACATATTGGTTTTACTCTGTTTCTTATTATTATGTTCCCCAAACGAAGTTTGGGAACATATTGGTTTTACTCTGTTTCTTATTATGTTCCCCAAACGAAGTTTGGGAACATATTGGTTTTACTCGGTTTCTTATTATTATTATTATTATTCTTCTTTCTTTCTTCTTGGGACTTTTTTGTCCACGAGTGTTCTCAGAAACTACTCAAGGGATCAATATGAAACCTTTTTAGGATGATAGTATAGCATATGTAGATGTGCGGAACGAATGTCATTTTGTCTGAAAATGCATGCATGTGCATGCACGTGCATTGGATTTTTTGTTTACAAACTTTGGAATGAGTCTAACTTTTTTACTTTTCAATGAAATCGTTTGCTATTTATATCGTAGGTATAACTTGGGACCCTTAACTGTTTGGCATCGTCAAAATTTCAATTCTGCACGCGCATGCACGTGTGCTTCAATTTGATTGCATAATACAAAACCGTTTATAACATTCATACCAATTAAGGAAATTTAATGATATTTACAGGATAGGTAGACATGCCAGATATCTACAGCTCAATGTAATAAAAATTGCAAACGCGCATGCGCACGCACGTGCATTGTTTTTTGAAGGTTCAATTCTTTCAATGACCCTAACTTTTTTGTTTTTTGTCAAAATCTTTTCAAACTTGTATTGTATATGTATCTTGATATTCTTAACAAAAGTGTACAGTCATAATTACCATCCGGCACGTGCATGCACATGTGGTAAATTCTGATTGGACGATTTTCAAATCGCCATAACTTTCTTATAAATGATGGAAACAATATGAAATTTATACTGTAAGTATATCTATCAAATGTCTATTGAATGACATCAACATTGATGCTGAGTCATACTCACGTGCGCGTGTATGCACGTGCATAGCTTTTCTTTCATTTTTCGGGTACTAAAATGGTCATAACTATTGAATTAAAAACTGAAATGAATTCAAATTTACCCTGAGGATCTATGATATGAATGTCTATGAAATGATGTCAACAAATTTTCCATTATCAAAATCGCGTGCGCGTGAATGCGCGTGCATTGTAATTTTTGACGTCAAAATTTAAGTATTGGTCTATAACATTTTTAGATTGCAATGAATAGGTTTGAAAATTAGGTTGTAGGTATGTTTTGGGCCTCTCAATTTACTAATAGTCTCAAAATCACTTCCCTGCACGCGCATGCACGTGCGTTTAATTCTGATTGGACGATTTTGAAATCCCAATAACTCTCTTATGAGTGAAGCAATCGATACCAAATTCATATAGCAAGTATATTGTTCAAATGTCTATTGAATAGCATCAACAAAATTGTTGTGTGGTATTCACGCGCACGTGTATGCACGTGCATTGATTTCGGTCTTTGTAGTTTTGAGTTGCCGTTAATTTCTCGTTTTTCATTGAACAGTTGTGAAACTTCTTTTGTACTCATATAGTCAGACTTGAATGTATCGAGATGGTCGAATTATTTATATGCACGTACGTGCACGTGCACAAAACTCTCAGATCTTTATAACTGATTTGAACTAGTATGAAATGGACTGAACGTTATAAGATAGTTATATATTCACATGTTTCACAGTTTGCAATGGTCAAAACCACTTGTACTGAAATAAATGTCACCACTTACTAAATGGGGGAATGTTTGGGGAACATCTGTAACGGTCCCCGTTACAATAAGTACTAGTTATGTTCCCCAAACAAAGTTTGGGAACATATTGGTTTTACTCTGTTTCTTATTATTATTATTATTCTTTCTTTATTCTTGTCACACTTTTTTGTCCACGAGTGTTCTCAGAAACTACTGAAGGGATCAAGACGAAACCTATTTAGGATGATAGAATACTCTATGTAGATGTGCGGAACGAACGTCATTTTGTCTGAAAATGCATGCATCTGCATGCACGTGCATTGGATTTTTTGTTTACAAATTTTTGAATGCGTCTAACTTTTTTATTTTTCAATGAAATCGTTTGATATTTATGTTGCAGGTATAACTTGAGACCCTTAACCGTTTGGCATCGTCAAAATTTCAATTCTGCACGCGCATGCACGTGTGCTTCAATTTGATTGGATAAGACAAAACCGTTTATAACTTTCATGTAAATTAAGACAATTCAATGATATTTGCAGGATATTTAAAGATTATAAATATCTACAAATCTGTGTTATAAAATTTGAAAACGCGCATGCGCACGCACGTGCATTGACATTTGAATATTCAATTCTTTCAATGACCATAACTTTTTTGTTTTTTGTCAAAGTCTTTTCAAACTTGTATTGCGTATGTATCTTCATATTCTTAACAAACGAAAGGAGTCAAAATAACTATCCGGCACGTGCATGCACGTGTGCTTAATTCTGATTGGACGATTTTCAAATCGCCGTAACATTCTTGTAAATAATGGAAACAATATGAAATTCATACTGTAAGTATATCTATCAAATGTCTATTGAATGACATCAACATTGATGCTGAGTCATACTCACGTGCCCGTGTATGCACGTGCATATCTTTTCTTTCATTTTTCGGGTACTAAAATGGTCATAATTATTGAATTAAAAACGGAAATGAATTCAAATTTACCCTGAGGATCTATGATATGAATGTCTATGAAATGGTGTCAACAAATTCTCCATTATCAAACTTGCGTGCGCGTGAATGCGCGTGCATTGTAACTTTTGACGTCTAAATTTAATTATTGGTCTATAACATTTTGAGATTGCAATGAATAGGTTTGAAAATTAGGTTGCAGGTATGTTTCGGGCCTCTCAATTTATTAATAGTCTCAAAATCACTTCCCTGCACGCGCATGCACGTGCGCTTAATTCTGATTGGACGATTTTGAAATCCCAATAACTTTCTTATGAGTGAAGCAATCGATACCAAATTCATATAGTAAGTATATTGTTCAAATGTCTATTGAATAGCATCAACAAAATTGCTGTGTGGTACTCACGCGCACGTGTATGCACGTGCATTGATTTCGGTCTTTGTAGTTTTGAGTTGCCATTAATTTCTCCTTTTTCATTGAACAGTTGTGAAACTTCTCTTGTACACATATAGTATGACTTCTGATGTATCGAAATGGTCGAATTATTTATCTGCACGTGTATGCACGTACGTGCACGTGCACAAAACTCTCAGATCTTTATAACTGATTTGAACTAGTATGAAATGGACTGAACGTTATAAGATAGTTATATATTCACATGCTACACAGTTTGCAATGGTCAAAACAACTTGTACTGAAAGAAATGTCACCACTTACTAAATGGGGGAATGTTTGGGGAACATCTGTAACGGTCCCCGTTACAATAAGTACTAGTTATTATTATTTATTTTTTTTCCCTTTCGTCTCCGAGACCGTTGGATGGATTTTCCTGAAACTTTCACAGATTATAGACAACGATGGTACCTCGAGGCACTTTTTTCATTTTTTCAAAATTCACTTCCGTTCGTCAGATACGTCCGATTTTCCGGTTTTTGAAAGAAACTTTGTCCGGGGGTAAACTTGAAAACCACTAAAGATAATCGAATGAAACTTTCAGTGATGATAAATCTATATTCTCTATGGTGCATGCACGTAATATTTTTTGTCGCCGTCACTTCCGGTCGTCACCGGAAGTGATTAAAGGAATCATAAATTTCAAACTTTTTTCTTTCAAATTGAAACCTATTTCGGTTTACTATATCTCGTACTAATTGTCAAAAAATGTTGACCCCACCGGAAGTTGAATCTCCAACTTCCGGTTATATCAAAGAAAGACTATTCATTCTCTCATTTTTCAGTGCCATAAATCTCGGACATGAAACTAGGTAATGAGTTGAGTTTTACAGATATTATAGTCACTATAAATGTCTAGAGGAACGTCAAATATTTTTGTAAAATTCACTTCCGGTCGGCAAATACGGCTTATTAGCTGTTTTCGTTGTCTAGCGTTTTTCTCAGAAACAGTAAAAGATAGAGTCACCAAATTTTCAGAGTGAATAGATCTCACTTTGTAGGCGTGCAGTAGGGGGTTAAGAATATCGGCCGTCACTTCCGGTCGTCACCGGAAGTGATTAAGGAATCATAAATTTCAAACTTTTTTCTTTCAAATTGAAAGCTATATCGGTTTACTAGGTCTCGTTCTAATTCTCAAAAAATGTTGACCCCACCGGAAGTTGAATCTCCAACTTCCGGTTATATCAAAGAAAGACTATTCATTCTCTCATTTTTCAGTTCCATAAATTTCGGTCATAAAAGAAGTTACTGATTTGAATTTTACATATGTTATAGACACTATAAATGTCTAGAGTATATTTAAATATTTTTGTAAATCTCACTTCCGGTCGTGAGATATGGGGTGGACATATTCAAACCTTGTTATTTCAGTTTCTCAATAATGAATATAGATAGACGCTTGAAACTTGTAGAGTTGATCAACTAACATTAGTCCATTGTACACATACATTCAATGTTTTTGTCCGTCACTTCCGGTCTATACCGGAAGTATTTGAAAAATTGTCGATTTTCCGATTTCTTCGAGTGATTTCTCAGAGATGGCTGGATATATTTTCTTGTCACTTTCAGGAATAATGTCTTATGAAATGACCTTGCTATAATTATTTTTTTTTTTACAAAATTCACTTCCGGTCGGATAATATGGCCGATTTTCTGTTTCTCAAAAGGAATTTTATCCAGCATTTTTCTTGGAAAAGGTAAAATATAGGTTCATCAATTAATCAGGGATGATAAATCTCCGTTTGCAGGCGTGCAGTAGAGGGTTGAACATGTCGACCGTCACTTCCTGTCGTCACCGGAAGTGATTGAAAGAATTGCAAATTTCAAACTTTTTCTTTTAAATTGAAACCTATACTAGTTTATTAAGTCTTTTTGAAAGTGTCAAAAGAATATTGACTCCGTCGGTAGTCAAAATAACTACTTCCGGTTTCTTGATAAAATACCGTTTTACATTTCATCTCTTTGTCCCCTAAAATCTCGCTCATATTTGAAGTCTTTCATATGATTTTCACATGTCACAATAAAAGTATCAACTTCTAAAGTTTTAATAATTTTGTTTTTCAAAATTGACTTCCGGTCGGTAGTAACTTACTACTTTTTCTTTCTTTAGTCTACTTCTTTTTGTTGAGAACTCTTTCAGATAGAGACGTGAAATTTTCAGAGAATATAGAAGTAAAGAGTCGCTGTCATTTATAGGAAAACGCATCTGAATAGTACTTCCGGTCGTCACCGGAAGTGACGAGAAAGGAGTAAAAAATTCGATAATACATTTCTCATTCATTGTTAAGGCACATTTTCTGATACATTTAAATGGTTTTCGTAGGAATAGAAAGCTCTTTACCGGAAGTGGTCTAACGGAAGACCTACTCATTACTAGTAATGAGTTTCTAGTTATTATTATGTTCCCCAAACAAAGTTTGGGAACATATTGTTTTTACTCTGTTTCTTATTATTATTATTATTATTATTATTATTATTTTTATTATTCTTTTTCTCCGGTACTTTTTTGTCCGGTAGTGTTCTCAAAAACTACAAAAGGGATCGATATGAAACTTTCCAGGATAATAGTATAGCGTTTGTAGATGTGCATAGTGATAGTCATTTTGTCTGCACGTGCATGCACGCGCGCGCACGCGCACTGCAATTTTGGTACAAAAAATGGAAAATCAGAATATTAAAGGGATCGATATGAAACCTAAATAGGATGATAGTATATCATTTGTAGATATGAAAAATGATAGTTATTTTGTCTTCACGCGCACGCATGCGCGTGCACGTGCATTACAAAATTTGTACACTAACTTTGGAATCAGTCTAACTTTTTTGTTGTTCATTGAAATGGCTTGATATTCATATCATAGGTAGATATTGAGACCCTTAACTGATTTTCATGGTCAAAATTACCAATTTGCACGCGCATGCACGTGCGCTTCATTTTGATTGGATAATGCTAAAACGTTTGTAACTATCTTATTTATGAAGCGAATGAGATGATATTCACAGCATATGTAGACAATACGTGTATCTATATATTGGTGTAATAAAAAAGGCCAACTAACACGTGCATGCGCGTGCAATGTTTTTCAAATGTTCAGTTTTTAAAGGACAATAACGTTTTTGTTTTTCATCAAATTCTATTGATATTAATGGTTTAGATGTGTCTTGGTACTCCTTACAAATTGCTGTGGTTAGAATTACTGCTCAGCACGTGCATGCACGTGTGCTGAATTCTGATTGGACGATTTTAAAATCGCTATAACTTCCTTATATTTGGTGGAAACGTTATGAAATTCACACTGTGGGCATATGATACACATGCCTGTTGAACGACATCAACCAAAATTCGGAATAATACACGCGTGCGCGTGTATGCGCGTGCAACGCTTTCTTTCATTTTTTTGGTACTGAAATGACCATACTGAACGTACTACATGTAATTAAAGGCTAAAATAAAATGATTTTTTGCTATAGATTCACAAGGACATCGCTTTTTAATTGGGGGAAGTTTGGGGAACATATGTAACGGTCCCCGTTACAATTAGAACTAGTTATTATTCTTTTTCTCCGGTACTTTTTTGTCCGGTAGTGTTCTCAGAAACTACAAAAGGGATCGATATGAAACTTTCCAGGATGATAGTATAGCGTTTGTAGATGTGCATAGTGATAGTCATTTTGTTTGCACGTGCATGCACGCGCGCGCACGTGCATTGCAATTTTGGTACAAAAAATGGAAAATCAGAATATTGAAGGAAGCGATATAAAACCTAAATAGGATGATAGTATATCATTTGTACATATGAAAAATAATAGTTATTTTGCCAGCACGCGCACGCATGCGCGTGCACGTGCATTACAAAATTTGTACGCTAACTTTGGAATCAGTCTAACTTTTTTGTTGTTCATTGAAATGGCTTGAAATTCATATCATAGGTAGATATTGAGACCCTTAACTGATTTACATGGTCAAAATTACCAATTTGCACGCGCATGCACGTGCGCTTCATTTTGATTGGATAATGCTAAAACGTTTGTAACTATCTTATTTATGAAGCGAATGAGATGATATTCACAGCATATGTAGACAATATGTGTATCTATATGTTGGTGTAACAAAAAATGCCAACGCACACGCGCATGCGCGTGCAACGTTTTTTAAATGTTCAATTTTTAAAGGACGATAACGTTTTTGTTTTTCATCAAATTCTATTCATATTAGGGGTTTAGATGTATCTTGGTACTCCTTACAAATTGCTGTGGTTAGAATTACTGCTCAGCACGTGCATGCACGTGTGCTGATTTCTGATTGGACGATTTTAAAATCGCTATAACTTCCTTATATTTGGTGGAAACGTTATGAAATTCATACTGTGGGTATATGATACAAATGCCTGTTGAACGACATCAACAAAAATTCGAAATCATACACGCGTGCGCGTGTATGCACGTGCAACGCTTTCTTTCATTTCTTGGTACTGAAATGACCATATTGAACGTACTACATGTAATTAAAGGCTAAAATAAAATGATTTTTTGCTATAGATTCACAAGGACATCACTTTTGAATTGGGGGAGGTTTGGGGAACATCTGTAACGGTCCCCGTTACAATTAGAACTAGTTATTATTATTATTCTTTCTTTCTTCTTGGGACTTTTTTGTCCACGAGTGTTCTCAGAAACTACTCAAGGGATCAATATGAAACCTTTTTAGGATGATAGTATAGCATATGTAGATGTGCGGAACGAATGTCATTTTGCATGAAAATGCATGCATGTGCATGCACGTGCATTGGATTTTTTGTTTACAAACTTTGGAATGAGTCTAACTTTTTTATTTTTCAATGAAATCGTTTGCTATTTATATCGTAGGTATAACTTGGGACCCTTAACTGTTTGGCATCGTCAAAATTTCAATTTTGCACGCGCATGCACGTGTGCTTCAATTTGATTGGATAATACAAAACCGTTTATAACATTCATACCAATTAAGGAAATTTAATGATATTTACAGGATAGGTAGACATTTTAAATATCTACAGATCGATGTAATAAAAATTGCAAACGCGCATGCGCACGCAGGTGCATTGTCTTTTGAAGGTTCAATTCTTTCAATGGCCCTAACTTTTTTGTTTTTTGTCAAAATCTTTTCAAACTTGTATTGTATATGTATCTTGATATTCTTAACAAAAGTTTATAGTCATAATTACCATCCGGCACGTGCATGCACGTGTGCTAAATTCTGATTGGACGATTTTCAAATCGCCATAACTTTCTTATAAATGATGGAAACAATATGAAATTTATACTGTATGTATATCTATCAAATGTCTATTGAATGACATCAACATTGATGCCGAGTCATACCCACGTGCCCGTGTATGCACGTGCATAGCTTTTCTTTCATTTTTCGGGTACTAAAATGGTCATAACTATTGAATTAAAAACTGAAATGAATTCAAATTTACCCTGAGGATCTATGATATGAATGTCTGTGAAATGGTGTCAACAAATTTTCCATTATCAAAATCGCGTGCGCGTGAATGCGCGTGGATTGTAATTTTTGACGTCTAAATTTGAGTATTGGTCTATAACATTTTGAGATTGCAATGAATAGGTTTGAAAATTAGGTTGCAGGTATGTTTTGGGCCTATCAATTTATTAATAGTCTCAAAATCACTTCCCTGCACGCGCATGCACGTGCGCTTAATTCTGATTGGACGATTTTGAAATCCCAATAACTTTCTTAAGAGTGAAGCAATCGATACCAAATTCATATAGTAAGTATATTGTTCAAATGTCTATTGAATAGCATCAACAAAATTGTTGTGTGGTACTCACGCGCACGTGTATGCACGTGCATTGATCTCGGTCTTTGTAGTTTTGAGTTGTTGTTAATTTCTCGATTTTCATTGAACTGTTGTGAAACTTCTCTTGTACTCATATGGTAAGACTTGTAATGTATCGAGATGGTCAAATTACTTATCAGCACGTGCATGCACGTACGTGCACGTGCACAAAATTTTCAGATCTTTATAACTGATATGTACTAGCATGAAATGGACTGTACGTTATGAAATAGTTATATAGTCACATGCTAGACAGTTTGCCATGGTCAAAACCACTTGTACTGAAATAAATGGCACCGCTTCCTTAATGGGGTAATGTTTGGGGAACATGTGTAACGGTTCCCGTTACAATAAGTACTAGTTATTATTATTATTATTCTTTCTTTCTTCTTGGGACTTTTTTGTCCACGAGTGTTCTCAGAAACTACTCAAGGGATCAATATGAAACCTTTTTAGGATGATAGTATAACATATGTAGATGTGCGGAACGAATGTCATTTTGTCTGAAAATGCATGCATGTGCATGCATGTGCATTGGATTTTTTGTTTACCAACTTTGGAATCAGTCTAACTTTTTTATTTTTCGATGAAATCGTTTCCTATTTATATGGTAGGTATAACTTGAGACCCTTAACTGTTTGGGATCGTCAAAATTTCAATTCTGCACGCGCATGCACGTGTGCTTCAATTTGATTGGATAATACAAAACCGTTTATAACATTCATACCAATTAAGGAAATTTAATGATATTTACAGGATTGGTAGACATGCAAAATACCTACAGCTCGATGTAATAAAAATTGAAAACGCGCATGCGCACGCACGTGTATTGTCTTTTAAATGTTCAATTCTTTCAATGACCATAACTTTTTTGTTTTTTGTCAAAATCTTTTCAAACTTGCATTGTATATGTATCTTGATATTCTTAACAAAAGTGTACAGTCATAATTACCATCCGGCACGTGCATGCACGTGTGCTAAATTGTGATTGGACGATTTTCAAATCGCCATAACTTTCTTATAAATGATGGAAACAATATGAAATTTATACTGTAAGTATATCTATCAAATGTCTATTGAATGACATCAACATTGATGCTGAGTCATACTCACGTGCGCGTGTATGCACGTGCATAGCTTTTCTTTCATTTTTCGGGTACTAAAATGGTCATAACTATTGAATTAAAAACTGAAATGAATTCAAATTTACCCTGAGGATCTATGATATGAATGTCTATGAAATGTTGTCAACAAATTTTCCATTATCAAAATCGCGTGTGCGTGAATGCGCGTGCATTGTAATTTTTGACGTCTAAATTTAAGTATTGGTCTATAACATTTTGAGATTGCAATGAATAGGCTTGAAAATTAGGTTGTAGGTATGTTTTGGGCCTCTCAATTTACTAATAGTCTCAAAATCACTTCCCTGCACGCGCATGCACGTGTGCTTAATTCTGATTGGACGATTTTGAAATCCCAATAACTCTCTTATGAGTGAAGCAATCGATACCAAATTCATATAGTAAGTATATTGTTGAAATCTCTATTGATTAGCATCAACAAAATTGTTGTGTGGTACTCACGCGCATGTGTATGCACGTGTATTGATTTCGGTCTTTGTAGTTTTGAGTTGCCGTTAATTTCTCGTTTTTCATTGAACAGTTGTGAAACTTCTCTTGTACTCATATAGTCAGACTTCTAATGTATCGAGATGGTCGAATTATGTATATGCACGTGCATGCACGTACGTGTACGTGCACAAAACTCTCAGATCTTTACAACTGATTTGTATTAGCATGAAAAGGACTGAACGTTATAAGATAGTTATATATTCACATGTTTCACAGTTTGCAAAGGTCAAAACCACTTGTACTGAAATAAATGACACCACTTGCTAAATGGGGGAATGTTTGGGGAACATCTGTAACGGTCCCCGTTACAATCAGTACTAGTTATTATTATTATTATTCTTTCTTTATTCTTGTCACCCTTTTTTGTCCACGAGTGTTCTCAGAAACTACTCAAGGGATCAAGACGAAACCTTTTTAGGATGATAGAATACTCTTTGTAGATGTGCGGAACGAACGTCCTTTTGTCTGAAAATGCATGCATGTGCATGCACGTGCATTGGATTTTTTGTTTACAAACTTTGGAATGCGTCTAACTTTTTTATTTTTCAATGAAATCGTTTGATATTTATATTGCAGCTATAACTTGAGACCTTTAACCGTTTCACATCGTCAAAATTTCAATTCTGCACGCGCATGCACGTGTGCTTCAATTTGATTGGATAATACAAAACCATTTATAACTTTCATGTCAATTAAGACAATTTGATGATATTTACAGGATAGGTGAAGATTAGAAAAATCTACAAATCTGTGTTAAAAAAATTGAAAACGCGCATGCGCACGCACGTGCATTGACATTTGAATATTCAATTCTTTCAATGACCATAACTTTTTTGTTTTTTGTCAAAATCTTTTCAAACTTGTATTGTATATGTATCTTGATATTCTTAACAAAAGAAAACAGTCATAATAACTATCCGGCACGTGCATGCACGTGTGCTTAATTCTGATTGGACGATTTTCAAATCGCCATAACTTTCTTATAAATGATGGAAACAATATGAAATTCATACTGTAAGTATATCTATCAAATGTCTATTGAATGGCATCAACATTGATGCTGAGTCATACTCACGTGCCCGTGTATGCACGTGCATATCTTTTCTTTCATTTTTCGGGTACTAAAATGGTCATAACTATTGAATTAAAAACTGAAATGAATTCAAATTTACCCTGAGGATCTATGATATGAATGTCTATGAAATGGTGTCAACAAATTTTCCATTATCAAAATCGCGTGCGCGTGAATGCGCGTGCATTGTAATTTTTGACGTCTAAATTTAATTATTGGTCTATAACATTTTGAGATTGGAATGAATAGGTTTGAAAATTAGGTTGCAGGTATGTTTCGGGCCTCTCAATTTATTAATAGTCTCAAAATAACTTCCCTGCACGCGCATGCACGTGCGCTTAATTCTGATTGGACGATTTTGAAATCCCAATAACTTTCTTATGAGTGAAGCAATCGATACCAAATTCATATAGTAAGTATATTGTTCAAATGTCTATTGAATAGCATCAACAAAATTGCTGTGTGGTACTCACGCGCACGTGTATGCACGTGCATCGATTTCGGTCTTTGTAGTTTTGAGTTGCCGTTAATTTCTCCTTTTTCATTGAACAGTTGTGAAACTTCTCTTGTACACATATAGTATGACTTCTGATGTATCGAGATGGTCGAATTATTTATCTGCACGTGCATGCACGTACGTGCACAAAACTCTCAGATCTTTATAACTGATTTGAACTAGTATGAAATGGACTGAACGTTATAAGATAATTATATATTCACATGCTACACACTTTGCAATGGTCAAAACAACTTGTACTGATATAAATGTCACCACTTACTAAATGGGGGAATGTTTGGGGAACATCTGTAACGGTCCCCGTTACAATAAGTACTAGTTACTTGTTATTTTACTCGGGACACCTTAACCCCGCTGTGAGGCCAGTTATGCATCCTCACACAACAACAACAACATCATCAACACCAAGGGCGCGACCCTTCACACAGTGCCACCATAGACACAAGCATCCTCCTCACCTCATAATAATAGAAACACAAAACTTAAAGAAAAGATCTGCTCCCAAATCTACCCTTGTAATGACTCAACAGGAATTACACAAAGCCCCGGTAGCAGAGAAACACAATTTCTCCCACAGGTACAATGGATACTAAACATTCCTTCCAGAACATTACGCTATTACTGCACAGATGAGATCCCATTTTCACTCTGCAACCTCCTTATCCATGCTGGCACATCCCTCCCCCTGTATACCGATAGGCGATCTATATGATATAATTTTGCTTCTTTTCTAGGACTTATTTTGACCCGATACGTTGTATCATCAATTTTCTCAAGGACAATGCAGGGACCACTCCAAGGACAAGACAACTTCTTGCAAACTCCCTTTTTCTGTAAAGGTTCATATAACCACACCAGCTGACCAATGTCAAGGGACTTTTTACTTGTTTTCATGTCATAATAACGTTTCTGATGTTCTGCACTTGTTTTCAGGTTCTGTCTTGCAAGTTCATGGACAGAGTGAAGTTTTGCTTGAAGATCAGATATGTACTCATGGGTGTCAGACTCTGTTTCTTTGGTTGGGCAACATGTTACAGCTTCAAGAGGCATGGTGATATTCCTACCGAATACCATCATATTTGGCGTAAAGTGTGTACTACTGTGAACTGAGGAACGGTACGCCATCATTACTTGGGGTAGATACTCGTCCCATTTGTTCTGTTCTTTTTCACAATACATGGTAAGCATTGTTGCTAAGGTACGGTTAAAACGTTCAATATTTCCATTACTCTGGGGCCTCATACTTGTGGTTCTGGTTTTGTCTATATGAAAAAGTTGACACATCTGCTGGAAAAGCCGAGATTCAAAGTTGCGCCCTTGGTCAGAATGAATCTGGAGGGGAGTGGCAAAGCGACAAAGGAATTCATTGACTAAGGCTTTAACAACTGTCTTTGCCTCCTGGTTTGGTATTGCATAGGCCTCTGTCCACTTGGTGAAACAGTCGCAGACAACTAGTACATACTTGCTGCCTTTGAGGGATAGAGGAAGAGGACCCATGATGTCAATTTCAATCCTTTCCATCGGCTCACCAACTAAATACTGTCTAAGGGGTGCAAGTCTTTTGTCAACAGGGTTCTTTCTGGCAGAACATCTAGAACAGGTTCTTATGTATTTTTCTACAGATTCTTTAAGGTTGGACCAATAAAATTTATTTTTGATTCTTTCCAGGGTCTTCTCAATGCCAAGATGACCAGCAGACGGAATGTCGTGGTAATACTTGATTACTTCAGACTGCTTTGTTAATGGTACAGCTAAATGAGTTCTGGTTTCTTTGTCATCAGATTCCCATTTTCTGTATAGCATTCCATCATGGATTTCCAATCTGTCCCATTGTCTCCACAATGTTTTCGCAGTGCCAGATAGGTGTGAAATATCATTCCAGGCAGGCCGTTCAGAAGAATCATCGAGAGGAGTCATGATTGGCGAAATATTCTGGTCTTGAAGCTGCAACAGGCGTATCTCACTTGGTTCCCAACCCGATAGTACCACTGTATTCTGATAGGGGATTGGTACAGATTTCTTAGTTTGGTTTCTGGTAATAATGCACACATGATTTAACTCATGGTCTACTCCACTGGCTAAATTTTCTTCTTGGTCTGTTTCTGTATTTATGTCCTGTTGGCGTTTACATGCTGTACATGGTTTTCTGGACAAGGCATCTGCATTGTTGTGTTTGGCACCAGGGCGATGGACAACTGTGAGGTTATATGTTCCGAGTTCTTGCAACCATCTGGCAACCTGGCCTGTAGGGATCTTTAGATTCCTCATCCAGTTGACTGCAGCATTATCTGTTCGAAGCAATACAGGTTGACCATAAAGGTAGGGATGAAAATGCTTAAGTGCACTTATGACGGCCAACAGCTCCTTCCGTGTAATGCAATAGGATTGCTCTTGTCTACTCAGCGCTTTACTATAGTAAGCTACAACTCTCTCCAAGCCATCATCCAATTGTGATAGTACTGCACCAACAGCCATGTTTCTAGCATCTGTGTCTAAAATGAAGTTTTGATTAGGAACTGGATAGGTTAGGATTGGTGGTGACATGGGAGCCTCTTTGAGTCTCTGAAAAGCTTTGGCACAATTTGCTGTTCACTCAAACTTCTTGTTTTTCTGACAAGCTCTTGCGATGTCTGCAAATGATTTGACGAATCTCCTATAGTACGAGCATAATCCTAAAAAACTTCGTATCTCCTTGACACTGGTTGGCTCAGGCCATTCTTGAACTGCTTTTGTTTTGTCAGGGTCAGTGTGAACTCCCTCCTCGGAAACAATGTGTCCTAATACGTTGATTTTCTTTTGAAACAGGTTACATTTAAAGGGTTTTAACTTGAGATTGGCTGTTTGGAGCCTCACGAAAACACGTTCTAATCTCTGCAGGGCATCTGCTACTGTTTTTCCAGGTACAATGATATCATCTATATAGATAAGGCATTCGCGCCATTGAAGTCCACGGAACACATCTTCCATAAAGTCTTTCGAAAGTTGAAGGAGAATTGGCAAGACCAAAGGGCATAACAGTAAATTGATAGAGACCTTGACTGGTGGAGAAAGCAGTCTTGTGTTTGTCTTCAGGAGCCATACCAATTTACCAAAAAACCAGAATTCAGGTCCATACAACTGAACCATTTTGAACCAGACAACGAATCCAGACACTCGTCAATACGTGGAAGGGGGTAAGCATCTTTAACAGTGACGTCGTTCAGTTTGCGATAATCGACACAAAATCTTGTAGAACCATCTTGGTTACTAAAACAATAGGGGAGGACCATGCACTGTTTGAAGGTTCAATAACATTTCTGTGCAGCATCTTTTCTAGTTCTTGTTTCTCAATCTCGCGTTTACCAAAGGGAAGTCGTCGGGGCTGTCGAATAGGCCTGTATTGATTATGTGCTGGACAAGGTCTGTTCTGCCTATGTCATCCGAGGACTGAGAGAAGACACCTTTATATTTCATCAGGAGAGTCTCCAGTTCCTTTGCTTCCTCTTTCGTTAGATGTTGAGAGCTGCGTTCCAGAAGGTCAGTAAGGTTTTCAGGTAGTTTGGCTGGGATATCATCATTGGTACTCTCAGGATGTTGACTTATCCTGCAACACGAGTTGGCATGATGTCTCTCGTAGTATGATTCGCAAGTGCCAAGGCTCATATTTGGGTAAAGAGTAACTGGAAAATCATTGAAATTTTGTACAACTGCAAACTGGTTCTTAGAGTGGTTGTTGATAATGCCGGAAATAAGTGCAAGGTGTCTTTGGTGCAAGGAACTGGTTTCAGGTGTTTCGACAAGACCAAACTCTGATAAATGCTCTCTGAGGCACTGTGATAGGAACAATGGATGCTGTTTCAGGTTGAATGGTAACAGTCTCCTTTACTGTGACCCTGCAGACCATGCAAGCCTCTCCACCAAGCCAACACTGGATGTCGCCTTTACTCGTGCAAAGAGTCATCTTTTTCAGGTCAAGTCGTAGCACATACTTCATCAGAAAGTCCTGTCCAAGAATGCCCTCGTTCAAGATGTCACAGACAACACAAGAGATGGAAAACTGCAGGGAATCGAATTTAACTGGAACTTCTACAAGTCCGTAAATGGTAATTTCATGGTTATTGACATCAACCAAAGTTCGGTCATCTCTTCTCAAGGATAGTTCCTGTTGAGGATCAAGAGAGTCGAATAAGGTTTTAGAAAGGATAGTTGCTGTTGATCCTGTTTCTACTAGAAAATTAATTTGTAATCCACCCACCAACCCCGTTACATAAAGACCATCATCCCATTTTTTATTGCATGTACCAACATGACCTAATCTGATTAATTCATCCCATTCAATAAATTCCGTAGGTCGTTTATGTACTCCGTCCATCGAACTCCGACCTATTGAGTCGACGGTCTGAAGTTTCCCTGGTTGTATGAGCCAGGCATATTGGAGCAACGCGATTTGCCAGTATTCTGATTTTGCTGATTCCTAGGACATTCCCTCATAAAATGATCTGGGGCTTGGCAAATGAAACAGGCTCTCGTATGTGGATTCTGTCTGCCATTAAATCTCGATGACTGACCAGACTCTAATTTCTCAAGCCTTGACAGTATAGCTTTCAAGGTTTCCGATATCTCTGTCTGGGACACACTGGGACTGCCCTGTGTCTTCCTGGGTGCCTTATCATCGCTACCTAGGGCTCTGACAGGTTGTTTACGTTTTTCTCCGTCCTCCAAATCAGCTTCATATCGCTCAATGACTTCTACTGCGTCAGCAATCGTTTGACAATCTTTGTCAATGCAACGGCATTTCATCTCGAGGGATATGCTTTTGTAAAGTTGGTTAATGGAAAGAGGTTCCTGAGCCAAAGCATCGAGGTTTGGGTAAGCTTTCTGGGACATCTGTCGAATATCATCAGCCAAGGTAGCTATAGATTCTGTTGGTTTACGTCGCCTGGATTCAAATTTGGAGAGCCACCGGTTCTGCTGTCGAGAGCTCCCAAATCTCTGCTCAAGCTTGGTAATTAATATATTGTACGGCTGTCTGAACTCTGCAGGGAGACTTATGTAGAATGTGCGGGCAGGGCCTCGTAAACATACTGCTAGGACCAGGACCTTCTCGTGATCATTCCATCTTCCAAGTTCAGCACACACTTCAAAATGGGAGATATACTCCTGCCAATCGTCACTGCCGTTGAAAGGCTCTGGTTTCAAGTTCAAACCTCGGGTTCCATGTGGTCTCCAATCACCTGAGCCACGTCTATTAAATTCAATATCAATGTCATCTTCATGATCAACAATAGAGTTGTCTGCATCTTCATAGTCCACCAGTTTGTTAGCCATAACTTCAGGATCAGGGGATGCCATACTTTACATCAAAGAACTCTCAACACAAGTAGACACTTATAAGAGAGAACAAACACCATCAACTTAGAAAATCAACCAGAAACCAAGATCCCCAATAATCAGACGAGAGTCCGTATCCTGGAAATTACAAATATATGTAAAATCCCACTTCTGACACCAGTTTGTAACAAGTCGAGCGGTTCCTTGTCACAAAGAAAGAAAGAAATAAACACCATATACAAATTAAAACAACCAACAATTTATTCAAGATGGCTCACAACTCCAAATAACAATATGTCAGGATAGAACAACAACACATAGACCGAGATGCTGACCCTTCAACAATGCATGACCAAAGGGGAATGACTCGTGACATCTAGGCTGAGAAATCCTAAAACGTGTATCTCCGCGGACTAACGCTCTCAGCTTAATAAACATGCAGACTGAAATTATTCTTTGGTTATTTACTATAGATACTTTAAATAGTTTATCAAAAGGAAATATTAAAAGTGTCGATCCGGACAGTCAAAAGTTTAACTGTGATATAACAGACTTGAACCCCTTACTACTCCTGCGGTCATAAACTCTGACATCTAATCTATACAACTTGACTCTTATGAACTAGAATCCAAACAAGTGATTCTTAAACGCTGTAAAACGTTCCGGACAACATTACGGACAACTAATCATCCAAGTTAAACTTCGTAACACAAAGTCTTCAATAGACTAAAATATTATTAAGAACTATAATAATTTCCTACTTAGTGAAATCTAAATTCATGACTGAATAATGATACGGACTGTCCGGACGAATAAAGTCCTTATAGAAATTAGTGTCATCAACTACCAAGTTCATTTTTTATCTACCTTGATTGTTCTGCTTAATGAGATGTGTTGTATAGGAAAAGATGATGGATACTGAGACTGAGCTTCCTTATATAGACTTGTCCAACCAATCACTGTGTGTCCTTATTGTCCGGACAAAAGTTATCCAATCAAATAATTGTTCGGATACGGACATTCCAGACAGGACTATCATAAATTCCGGACATGTGAATTTTAATGACAATAAAACCATATAAGATATATACAAAGCCTTGTCCGGATGTAATTAATTAAATAAAGCCATAATTGATAACTAAAATTCACATTTGGAAATTGTGCACTATCGTAGTATTTATTAGACTTCTAACATTTCGAATTTAATCGCCCTGTGAATAATGCGCGTAGGAATATCGAAGAAAACGAAAGTGAGATACAAAAATTTAGGACTCGGATTACATGAAAAAATAAGACAGATAAGCGGTTTTATCGGGATAAAATTCATACAAAAAGGTTGGTCAGCATCTGCTTACTACTTTTTATATATAAATAATACACAATAAGTAGTAATATATTAAAATCAAGCACCGGAACACAATGCAGGCAGTCAGAGTCCGGAGTGAATCAGCCTGTCGGACGTCAATACAGGCAGCACACGAGAAAGTTTGAGAGCGGTAAATAATGATTTACAGCAGAAATACGGCATACAGAGTCCACAGAAAGATGGATGAGATTCACTCGGTAATTATAAAAACCCTTATAAGTGATCAAATAAACAAAGTCATCATTTAAACGATGATCACGTTGAAAAATGGCTCGCTAAAACAAATGTAAACAAAGTCAACGGGACAAGACTGATGAGCGTAAAATATGGCACTGTACCTTCACCGTGAATGGCAATAATAATAGGATTAAATCATCATCTTATTACATTAAATTATACCGGTCCCATAAGGTGATGTTGATGTTCATTTTGTTGGTGAAGAATGAATTCTGTTGAATGAACATTTCCTGGCTCCTTGATAATATTTGAAAGTTTTACACACTGTGTTTGGACTGGGGTTCCTGTAATGAATAATGATTTTGTCAGAATACACTTAAAGATTTTGGAACAATAGCTGCACAATGATTAGCAAACTCTTTTGTAAACACAATATTTGCACTTGCTATAATCCACACGCATGTATACATACCTATTATACGTTCTGAGCTCATCTTGATCGCATTAAAATATCTATATGTTCTCTATCCTTTAAATTTTCAATGTTTTATTGTTTTCTTATGTAAAACACAGCCCTGATAAGGTTATCTAATAACTTGTAAAATTAATGCCTATGCCCGGCGCTTACGGCATATTTGAGCAGTAAGGGATCTTTATCGTGCCACACCTGTCGTAACAGGGGACTTCGCTTTTGCATAATCATCCGAACGACCGCCCCATTTAGTCGCCTCTTTCAACAAGCAAGGGGTACTGAGGACCTATTCTAATTCGGATCCCCAACAGAAAATACCTATGTTTGACTAATAATGAAAGGTGAAGATAATGAACTGCGATCAATCTCAGAACTCCCATAAGCAAATACAAAATAGATAGTTGGGCAAACACAGACCCTTGGACACACCAGAGGTGGTATCAAGTGCCTAGGAGGAGAAAGCATCCCCTGTCGACAGGAAGTTTAATGTCACTTCCTACGTGAAACATTAATGCAAACCGTAAAATCTTTAAATAGGACAACTTCTTGAATCACAAATTTGGAAGTACAATTTTGCTTTTGTGTTGGCTGCTTTCTCTTTCTCTTTCTGCTGTACTTATGGTTAACTGATTTCTAGAGATATGTAAGCGTGTAATTAAATACTCTTCTTTACTTGATGAGTTTAAATAAATAATGTACTTGAGTCTACTTGCTGACGGTAATCATTTACATTGCAAACAATCCATGTGTTGATTGACTTCCCGTTTGTGAATTCCATGGATGGAATAACTACAGAAAATGACCTTTTGTGGTGTTTTGTGCGTTGTTTTTCCATGAAAACAAGATAAATCACAGGAACCAACCACAATGAAAGGGACATTGGCTGATGTAGGTCCGATTAAGTTATTATTCCCTGCATACCATAGTCTTTGCTTCCTCAGATCATCTGGGAAATCTACAAAAATGGACAATATTCATTCATTTTAATTTTCTATTACTTAATTGATATGTTATTGACATTGATCTGATGAAAAACCTTCATTTAATTTTCTCACTGTACAGGAAATATTAATGATCAGATGTAAGTAAAACCAAATGATATGTATTCTATATCGTAGGGGACAACCATAATACTTTCATGTCAACTATTGATTATGAAGAGGTATTTTACGTAATAAAAAGTGCAATGGAGTGTAGTACCCCTTCGTAATAAGCGTTAACAAGAGACCCAATCGTTAGAATAGTTTGCAGTTTTATGAAAATCAAACCATGAGCACCAAAGCACAGAATATTTTTTGATAGTTTGAAAATTCATATTGAATAATAAAATAAAAATAAAACTCACATGACTTGTTGACATTCTGTGTTTTCCTACAAATTTCTGACTGCTGTTGTTGATTGGCTTTTAAGGTTGCTCATTACACTAAATTTGTATTTAATGTCTTGTTAAAAAAAACTCTTATGAAGTATGATTTCACCATTTAAAAAGTGATACTAGCTCTCAAGTATTTTATATGAATTGTTGTGATTTATCCCGAAATGATAATAAAGGTACTTTGTTTGCAAATAAGATACTCTAGAGTCCAAATTTCACTGTGATTTGATGCATAATATGAATATTTAAGAAAACATGCCTAAACGACTCAGATAGACATTCTGATATTTTAAATAAGAAAATATTTATGAAAATTTAAAACGTTATTTGCTAGTATTTTTTTTAAATTTGCGGATAAAATCTTCGAAAAACATGTCATTTAGAAAAACGATATATCAGAAAAATATATTTTAAAAAGAAATTGAAATGAAATAGTAAAAATTCCGAAATATTAGAAATTTTCTAATTTGAACCAGGCTCGATCGGAATTATAAAAAAGTAGCCATAGAGAACATTGTATTTATAATACTACATTCTCTTGATGTAAAATGGTTTACAAATGTGAAGAGACCAGTATATACTATCCTTAAATATTCATCATTATAACTATACGGTCAACTTAGGACTACATTGTTTATATATTATTCCTTGAGTAATTTCTATGTTATTCTACTGTTGATATATCTACATCAACGTTGTATATGATATTTCTATGACTTCGAAAAATATTTGTTATCATACATTTAGCAATATTATGTATTTTCATATAAATTAAATTTATGTCTTATATAAAATAATAATCATAATAGAATACATTCAATCCAATGGGCCCCTGGCACCATTGGTGAGAATTATGCGGGAGTATCCGAGGATATTTTATTCCAAATAATAATATGTATGTTTTCTAAAAAATTATGAGATTATTTTTTTAAAAATGGTTTACAAATAAAGCAACTTTATAAAGAAAACTAATTTCGTGCATACAATTAGCAACAATATGATTATTTTAGTCATTTCTTTCAATTTTGATCGGGGTCAGTACTTTTTTCTCTCCAGTTTGAATATAATGATTATATCTAAAAAAAAAAAAAAAAAAAAAAAAAAAAAAAAAAAAAAAAAAAAAAATTGTTATTTCGTTTCAATTTAAATTTATAATATATTTCTTTTCTAACTGTGATGTGTTTTGAAGATTTTATCTGTAGATTTAAAAAATATTAATAAATAACGTTTTCAATTTTTTTAATTTTTTCCCTAAAATTTGAACTCTACAATCTAAGATTATCTTAAGATATGACAGTTTTGTGAAACAGCTATGATGGATCTAATTATGACAAATTTTGGTCTTAAGGTAACTCCATACTCGCAGTTTTATCTGATACAAGTTTAAAATACTTATTTATTTCCATTCATTAGAGTTAAAACTAACAAATTATCAAATGAAATACATAGGTCATCACACTTTTTAAGATGTGAGACGTACATAAACAGAATCATATATCACCATCAGAAAATTGCAATTTTCCTTAAGCAGCGTTATTAAAATTTCATACAAACTTGTTATGAGGATATAGTAGCATTCATAACAATTTCATGGAACTGTATCTTCACAAAAATATGCAAAATGTCTGTGAAAAATAAAGGAAATCTATCGCATAACAGACTTGATAAAGAAATCAATTGAAACAGAGTTATTGTCCTTGGATTCAATATTTTGAAACGTATCATTGATTATTCATCTATAACTTAGACTTTTGAAATGTTTCATTTTTAACAAGGTTTTTTACAATAACTATTGGAAAAGACTCCAACAAAATTCATGTTCTTGTCATGCATAAATCTAAATAAATCATTGATTTTGCAAAATCTGATGACATCACAGGAGAGTGGAATTACTTTAAGACAGATCTTAGTCTTAAGCTAGTTTTATGAAACTGGGCCCGGTCTTCAAACAGTCTGTTGAAATTCCCATGGGCACGAATTGTTCTCCTTTATAAGCTGACCTTTTTTATATTCTTACGATGAAGAGTTTATTCAAAAGCAGAAGAAAATCCTCTGCCCTTCAATTCGATATTTAGATATATCGATGACATTTTATCTATTAACAATACTCATTTTCATTCATATGTCGATTTGATATATCATAGCGAACTCGACATAAAAGACACCACGGAAATCTCCACATCTGCTTCGTACTTTAGATATTTTCATTGAACATAGATGCTATAACGGTAAACTAGTAATTCAACTTTATGACAAACAGGATGACTTCACCTTCTCCATCGTCAACTTCCAATACATATGTAGCATTATCCCATTGATTCGATACACAAGACCTTGTTTTGCGTATGATCAGTTTTAAATCAGGCAAGCTACTGATGAATAAGTTGATTTTACGGGGATTTCATCAATCTCGTTTGAAATAAAGATTTTCCAAGTTCTATAGTTGTTATCAGCTATCTAATTTAACAATACAACCTGTCATCGGGTCATCGCCGTTCGGCTTGTTTCATACCAATGGTTAGGCCTTTTTTTACACACTGAATTTGACTGCTGATTACTCCGTTTACCTGATCAAGATATAGAACTCACAGCATGTGTAATCGCTCCATGCTTACTCCTCATAGGCACCTGATCCCACCTCAGGTATGACCAGGGGTTCGTGTTTGCCCTACTCTTAATTTTGATTTTTTTTATAGGAGTTGTGAGATTGATCACTGTTCGTTGTCATTACCTTTTCATCTACTAGAACTAGGTATAGACTCTTTGATTGGGTCTACCCCTACCTAGTAGTACCTACAGAGATTTTTCTCACATATGATGTCCCAACACAATATAATGTCAAAACTTAAAAGACATAAAATGATATTTTCCATCAGTCGTTTCAGTTGGACACGAGATAACGCATTATCTAAGTGGATTCCATCCTAATACAGGCTGAAATTGTTAGAAACTTTTTGTGATTTATCTTTTCTTCTTTCTGAAACTCAATTCGTTTAGTTATAGTTTGGGACAAATACTGAGTAAAGTCCATTGATGTATCTAATGTAATCGTTTCAGGATCATTGTGTCCCTTGTATTTATTCTACTTCACAATAAAGAACGTTGGAATTTCCTATAAGAGACAGGACTTATTGGTCATCTGAGAATTCGTCAAAATTATCACTAGTCCAAAGAGCTATGGAATCTATTTTTAAAATTCTGAATATCTAATTTAAATTCTGATATTCAGCAACAGTATAAAACAACATGTGTTCTTAAAACTTAAATGCATATACTGATGAAAGGTTTTACATGATATACATGTATATGTATTAAAATTAAATGACTATGACTAATTTGGACCCAATCTAGAATCAAAGCCCTGGAATGGCGAAATTCACCTGTGTTTGGTACACCCTTTTCTGCTTTTCCTAAAACTGCGTTTAGTTTTTATACTATAATAATGTGGGCTCCAAAAACCAAACCCTTATCCCCCTGAACCATGAAAGTTACAATTTTGGTAAAGGAATACCTACTCCTAAATATCTATTTTCAATTTAGTATCAATAGCATTAAAGCAGATATAATTTACATGTTTTGCACATATACACTTATATAACAACTTTGGCCCCACCCTGGAGTCAGAACGTCTACCCCGGGGATCATGAAATTTACAATTTTGATAGGGGCCTTCCTGCTCGATATCTCTATGCATTTAATTTTTCTTACACATGTGAGGTTGTAAAAAAGATTTTTGAAAAATTGGCAATTATTGCCAGTATTTGCACCGCCCCTAAGGCTGCATGAGTCCTGTAGTTTACATTTATGTCCCTCTTGTTCCAAAGATGCTTTATACCAAATTCAATCAGACTAAAGTAAGACCTATATTGTGAATTTTACAAATGTTGTGACTTTGCACCTTTTTCACGTCTGCTTCTCGCATACATTCGGACGTGTGTCATGTTTTTTACATCAGTTACCATTTCCGTAGCAGTGTTTCGTAAAGTTAGTAAAAATGATTTGAAATATAAAATATTTAAAGAGATAAAGCGTACTTAGATTTACATGAAAATGCCTGGGAAAATTAAACATTCCTAGCATGGACGTTAATATTTGACCAAAAGTGTCGATTTTCGTTATGGGGGTATTTTTTTGTTCGCAAACAGCGATCGATTATAAAAGCACCAGAATAGTGCGAATATTCCCAAGCAATATTCGGAGAAATGTGTGTCCAGTTCTAGTAAATATCAGCAAACGATCATCTTACACTTGCACCGAGTAATTGTTTACGCACGATTGACTTTCTTTTTGTAAATGCCTAGATGCAAATTGCATACATGTAGAACTTCCTGGGCGATTTCGGTGACTTATAGGCTATACTATCAAAATTACTGTAGTGCATACTAAATGCATAATATATACAATGTATATATGAAAAGGGAGCCTTGTAATTAATATCAAATAGAAATAAAAATTACCAATCGACAAGAATTCAATCAACAGATTTACACATGACAGTAGCGGTAGCAAATTACTACAAGATATGATGACATTTTCCCCGCGATACAAAGTCGTGACGTACTTTTTTATTGTGACGTCCTATAGTGTGTCTGTACAGCATTTAAACTGGTTCTCCGCTGATTGGTGCTGCACTAGTCTCGTGCAACCAGTAGTCAGGTTTCCGAGACCCCTCTGCATTTATTATAAATATAATAAATGCAGAGTGGTCTCGGGAACCTGACTAGCAACCAGACGCTCTGCTTTCTCCGTAAATATCTCGTCGGAGATTTGCGGAGACAGCCGAGTGTCTAGTTGAAGGAGAATAGTGCTACACACGACAGAACAATCGGATCACGCGCTCGTCTTTTTCCGTAACCGGTAATTTTCGGTTACGGAAATAGCCGAGTAGTTACGATTGACGACAGAAGCGAGGTCAACAGGGTACCAGTTTATACAGCATTGGGATTTTTCTCGGGAAACTTTAACTACGCTGCGTCCGGTTCAAAATTTATAATAAATTCGCAACCATCACGTGACCATCGTCCCGTATATCCTCATTTGGCAAAGTTCGGCAGATTCCGGTGCCCTACATCAAGACATGATGGAATCGACCGAGGTGATCCGAGTGGCTTATCCTTAAGCATGGTATGAAAGTTGTAAATGCGAAAAAATTCGGCGGTATATAGCCAATAACATCCCTTGTTCTTTACAATTTTGTTATCGTGTTACCTTCTCCTTCTAAGTGTCCATTTAAAAACAATACATAAAGCATTAAAGGGACTAGTTCATGATTTTTTAAAACAATTATTTTTCATTTTTTATGTTAAATATTAAAAATATAACTCATTTAATTTTGACAGCCACAATTTTCACCTTCTGAATGCAAAAATAAAAGCAATAATTTAGCCTTAACTCTATATTATGGAAACAAAGACTCGAGTCTGTTTATATTTACAAACAAACCACTGAAATATTAATTTTGTAATAAGAAGCACAGTCATTTTAACTTTGAGATGAAACATTTTAACTAAAGAATACTTGAGATGTGATATTTATGATAAACTTAGATAGAGATCCATTTTTCTTTTTGAAAACTTTGTAAACAATTAAAATACCCCAATATTTGATTGGAAAACAAATGATAAACTCTCTAAAATGAGCTTCTGTGATAATTAATGTAAATATAACCTTAGTGGCTTTTTGTGGAACATTTTCAACACATTAGACAGTAAATTTTGATCATTAAAAGTGAAAAACTAAATTTTGCGGAAAATCGTAAATCAGTCCCTTTAAAGAAGTTGTTATTCACATGTCTTACAAATAAACACTATATGTCACGTTTGGTTCCGTCCTAGAGTCAGTACCTCTATCCCGGGGATCATGAAATTTACCATGTTGGTAGAAACCTTCCTGCTTTACACGACCCTGCATTCAGGTTTTTCTTACATGTACGGTTGCAGAAAAGAAGGTTGTTGAAAAATGGTCAATTTTACAGTTTTTGCCACTCTCCTGAGGTGCTGTGGGTATCCGAATCCTGAGATTTACAATGTATTTCTCCTTGTACGTCCCAACGATGCTGTATATCAATTTGAAAAGAACTGGAAAGCTAGTTATCAAGAAGTTTAAAATGTTCATATACATGTATTTGTTATCGCACAACGTAAGTGTCACGACGACGGACGCAGAATAGCAATAGGTCAGTTGAGTGACACAGGTGACCTAAAATTAATATTGAGAGGTGCACACAGTTATTGATTATTAGGGGAAAGTGGATTGAAAACATGAGTGAATTCAACAGATGAATCATTGGTCATTTGCGAGAGTTGAAAAAAATTAAGAAATGAATCACTACCATGATTTGCAAGAGTTGAATAAGGCAAGGCATGGAATATTAATTAACAAGATTTGCAGAAATTGAATAATTCAAGAGTTAACATACTTCATGATTTACAAGAAATGAACAATTAATGTGGGAGTTGACACAATCTGATTTGCAATTAAGAGATTCAAGAAATGACAATACGCCAGTTTCGAGATACGAGCTCTTCTGTGTAGGAGGTGCATTTAGTGGAACTTTGAATGCCTAAGTAGAACAATGGCTCCACAGTCAGTGAGGAAGACAGTGTATTAAAAGCGGCTTCTGTTTAAATACTAGTATTCGAATGTGGGAAATACAAAATACTATCGAAAGAAATGTTTACTGAAGTGAAAACATAAAAACAATGTCATATTTGCAAATAATATCCAATGATACTTACGACCAACGAAATAACGTGATATAATAAGAATTCCATATATTTAATTACTCCCTAAATACTTACCACTTACTTAGTTTGTGTATCAGCTGAATTAGGGTGATCAAACAGCGTAAGATAAACTTATTGAGCAGATTCTCTTACGTAGTGATGTATATTTGTCCCACTCCCGTATGTAAACAATATTGTTTCACGCCTTACTATGAAAGGTGAAGATAACGAACAGTGATCAATCTCATAACTCCTATAAGGAATACAAAATAGATAGTTGGGCAAACACGGACCCCTGGACACACCAAAGGTGGGATCAGGTTCCTAGGATGAGTAAGCATCCCCTGTCGACAGGTCACACCTGCTGTGAGCCCTATATCCTGATCAGGTAAACAGAGTTATCCGTAGTCTAAATCAGTGTGACAAGAACGGTTTAACAATCGGTATGAAGTACGTCAGACAGCATTTGACCCAATGATAGGTGGTATTGACGAACTAGATCGTTATAACAACCATAGAATATGCGAAATATTGAATTTAATCGAGACTTACTGTTGAATATCCTGTATCATCAACTTGTTTATCAGTAGCTTGCCTCGATTTAAAAACTGACCATAAGCAGAACAAGCTCTTGTATATCGAATCAGTTGGGAAATATAAACACCATATGCAGGTGATAATGGAATATTACTACATATATATGGGAAGTGGACGATGGAGAAGCTGAAATCATCCCGTTTGTCATACAGTTGAGTTATCAGTTTGCCGTTAATATCTTTTTTCAATAAAATATGTATTATGAAGCAGAAGTGGACGACTCTGTGGTGTTTTTTTTTTATTTCGAGCTCACAGGGATATATCGAATCGACATATGATATATCTAAATGTCGAATTGAAGGACACAGCAAGATATTTTTAGGTAAACTCAGGTGACCTATTGCAATTGGTTTTTCCTCCGTCGTGCGTTAACAATTGAACATTTTTAACTTCTTAATAACTACCAGTCCAATTCTTTTCAAATTTGGTATCAAGCATCAATGGGACAGGGGGGGCATAAATTGTAAATTTCAGGACTCTAGCACCCCTGGGGCCCTAGGAGCGGGGCAAAAACTACCTAAAATTGACCAATTTTCAAAAACCTTCTTCTCAAGAACCACACACATGTAAGAAAAACAATGCATAGTGATGTAGAACAGGACGGCCTCTACCACAATTGTAAATTTCATGATCCCCGGGGTAGGGGCCAAACTTGTGATATAGTGTTTATGTGGAAAACACTTAAATTACATCTTCTTTAATACTATTGATACTAAATTGAAAGTAAATAGATGTTTAGGAAGAACAGGTATTCCTTTAACAAAATTGTAAATTTGATTATTCCAGGGGTAGGGGTTTTGGTACCAGGGTGGGGCCAAAATGGTCAGTTATTAAATCTGTGAACAATAGACATTTTTAACTTTTTGATAACTATCATTCCAATTCTTTTCAAATTTGGTATGAAACATATTTGGAACAAAGGGAACATAAATCGTAAATTTTAGAATTCCTGCACCCCTGGGGCCTTTGGAGCAGGGTAAAAACTGCCCCAAAATTGACCACTTTTCAAAAATCTTCTTCTCAATGACCACACACATGTAAGAAAAACTAAATAAATGCATAGTGATGTGGAGCAGGAAGGCCCCTTCCAAAATTGTAAATTTCATGCTCCCCGGGGTAGGGGTTCTTACCCCAAGGCGGGGTCAAACTTGTTATATAGTGTTCATGTGTAAAACACTTAAATAACATTTTCTTTAGTGCTTTTGATACTAAATTGAAACTAAATGGATAGAGCAGTTACTCTTTTACCGAAATTGTAAATTTTATTTTCCCTAGAGTAAGAGTTTTGACCCCAGGGTGGGGGCAAACTTAGTATATATATATTATTTATGTGTAAGTTTGCTGATATTGTATAAAATTTAAATGCATACTTAGAAATAGCAGAAAAGGATGTACAAAAATGGTGAATTACACAACCCAGGGTTATGACTTTAGGATGAGCCCAAATTAGTCATATATTTTGATGTTTTAATGTTAATACACCTATTATTTAAAGCCTTTCATCAGACTGAGTGTATGCACTTTTGAGGGCAGTGAAGTTTTAAGAACACACCTTGTTTTATACTGTTGTTGAACATTAGAATTTAACTTAGATATTCAAAACAGGAACTTTTCTAGATTTCATAGCCCATGAAAGTAGTGATACTTTTTCACTAGTATCCAGGTGATCGATAAGACCTGTGGGCCTCTTGTTTCTTCTCACGTAGAAGTTTTTGAATAAATTCTGCTTCATAGGAATATAAAAACAGGTCAGCTGACAAAGGGGCACAATTCGTGCCCATGGGACCAACATACTGTTGGAAGATCTGATTACCAAAGACCACGAAGATATTGTCAATGAGGAACTCTAGCATATTTTTCATTTCAACTTCAGAGTACTTGTGCGTGGAATCAGAGTGGTATTTAACAAAGTATTATTTTTTATGACTGATTACTAGCCTAGATATGAATATTTCCTTTTTTCATTTAGTATGAAGAATGTATGATAAATCAACTAATCTATTAAATCAATGCAGCTTCTTTACTCACAAGGATAGGGAAATTGTACTTATGGTTATGAAAAGATACAGTAGTAGGCTTGACATCAAATAATTATGATCAGTTTTTCAATGGATGTCATGCAATGTATTGTTAATTTTCAATAAAAAGGGGTAACGTGTATCAAACTTGAATATACATTAATTATTTCATTTACAAGGCGCCGATATATTTAATCCTTGTAAACGTTAAAAATAGGGATTTTGTTCAATATGGGGATTATAACATAAAACTAAGAATATTGTATATATGATTTGTTTTTCATTTTGTTGTGTGATCTTCGTAAAAGTGCAAAACATTTCCATTGTTGTTCTTTTAAACACCCTTATTTCATTGGAAGAGGCTATGTTAGAAGCCTAGGGAATGGGTCCGGACACCACCACCACCACCCCCAACTTGGTAGAAAATAAGTATACTTACCTATTCTTATGCACTTCCAGATCTAAGATACTAGCATGTGATAATAACTACTCCAGAAAAAGATTGTATATCCACATGCACTTAGCTTTAAGTCAACTGCCATATTGTTTAAAATTGTAAAACACCCCTTCCCCAAAATATTTAATATTATTCCTTTCATGTGCTACAGCATGTGAATTCACTATAGATCTTGCATATAGGCCTAAATTATATTTTTCATCACAAAATAGCTAACTAGCTCATTTCAATCGTTTCACTACTCAAGACTGTCACTGCATAATACACTGGGTCTAATTAATTCAGTTGTATTCTAAAAGTATATTAATTGAATAAATTAACCAATAGTGAAAAAAAAAATATATCTGAATATAAATAACCTGTATTAGTTGCTATTCACCGTAATAAAAAGAAAAAATGCAAATATAGGAAGGGTCATTAAATTTTGAGATAATGTAAACAATACTGTTTTTACCTCCTGAATCTGAAGAGTTATCAGGGGAGGTAATTTGACAGTAAAATTGGCAATATATCACGGGAATAAACTGTTTTTATGGATAAACTTGTAACTTGCCAACAGATTTTTTTCTTGATAATTGTAGAACAAATGCAATATTATATGTAAAATAAGTTAGTACACCTTGACATGGTTGTATATTTTTTTAAACGTCTATGAAATTCACTGCTTTTTGAAAGCAAAATTAGCCCCAGAAAACCAATATAATTATCAAGGGGTGAAATGAATTTCAATTGCCAATGTTGATTTACATAAATCAGTGTATGTTTGAATAAAAAATTCAATCAAAAGTGTTTCACGATCACCAGTAATAAATATGTGTTTGCATAAAGAGAAATACTAGAGTTACACTTAAATACATAACATGCTGTCTAAAAGGCACGTGGTGTCCATGGTAACAATGTGAAAAATGAATTTTGGGTTGAATTTTTTTATTTGAGTATGCATTATGAACATTTTGTATGAGTTTCATCAAAATTCATTTTTGTCATTTTCCTCATTTTTTACAAAATGTTTGATGCTTACTGATTTTGACTCGTAAATACTTATCTAGAGGACCTTTTACATGGTATTGATATAAATATAACTTTTGTTGGTCGAGAATAATTATCCTTGTCGTATTACAAAAAATTTTTACATGAGTGTTGTTCATGTAACAAGCGATATTTTTACAGTCGACTATATGTCACTATCGTTTTAGATAAAAACATTAAGAAAATTGAAAATCCGAATTACATGTTATAATGATCACACGAATACGGAACTTTCGGGATATGCCGGAACGACCAATTATATTTGACGTTTATACACCACGGTCACGTGATAATAGCCAATTGTAGGGCAAAGTTGACATCGATACATATGGTGTTTCGCTAACAGACGGTCCGTAAAGAGCTATGCGCAGTCCCACGATGACGATCCAAGTCATTATTGGTGCTTAGTACCTGGGTGTAAATTAGATGAAAGGGAAAAGGCGCATTTAGACGCGTACCATTGGATGCAAGGCGTGAAGTTTTACCGATATCCTCAAGATATTCCCTAAATTTATTTCCCGCGCCGACTCGCATAATTTAATCAATTGTATTTTCCTATAAAATGGTTGTAGTGATTCCTTTCTTTCAAAGATAGCATTTAAATGCAGGAAATTGATAGCAATTGAAATAGTCCATGTTTGTTTACTTAGTTGTTATTGTAATCCGGAAGTGACATGCCCTATAAAAGTCAGAGTGGATCCGTATCTCGAAAGTCCCGTATTACTAAAAAGGTTATTATACA
The DNA here is from genome assembly GCF_947568905.1 of Ostrea edulis. Taxonomy (NCBI): domain Eukaryota; kingdom Metazoa; phylum Mollusca; class Bivalvia; order Ostreida; family Ostreidae; genus Ostrea; species Ostrea edulis. Next base: position 45,830,005 of record NC_079169.1, on the reverse strand, counting down.
GTTTTATACTTCTTTATATAATATATGTACTAAAAAAAGGTAACACAAACCTTAATTTATTATTTGTCGCGCATATATGTAATCTTAGTATCAAATGTGTGTGATGCGGATTTTTTTTCCGGAATTAAATATTAGATTTTAAAATTTCATCATGTGCACAGGGAAAGCGATTGATGAAAGACCCTTTTTAATATTATTAATCAAAGTATTCCTTTTAACACGCACAGATATCAACCATCGCCTTGTATGTGTACATATCAAAATATTTAAGGAATGACTTTAATTCTGGGGCAAGTTATACGAGTATAACCTGGTTTGGGTCAGTTTACGCTTTATAATCCGCGAAGCGGATTATAAAAAAGCGTAAACTGACCCAAACCAGGTTATACTTGTATAACTTGCCCCAGAATTAAAGTCATTCCTTATAATTTAATGCAAGAGACAAAGATGCTAACCTTCGTTTATCAAAATGTACATACACTCGGAAAAATACAAGTCAACCAAGCCGCGCAATGATTTACTTAGCAACAGCGACACGAAGCGTCTAGATCTAGCTGCGAAGCCAAAGGTCGCCATCTTTAATCTTAGTTCTACGGAGCCTAGCCATTTATCAAAATATTGTATCGAAAGTGAAGTTTATCATGATAGAAAATATGTGTAGACTATCCATGTAATGAGTATTTCGCTGCCCTTTAGAGATAGAGATCGACTTTGAAGTCGCTCATCTCCGACAGATTGAGAAAATACGGGAAATTGCATTGTTTAGGCCTACCCAAAATAAATCTTCAAATATCAGAAAATGCAATAATTTACGGCTTTCAACTCTGTGAAAACTTCTACAAAATGAAAACTTACCCTTGTATGCAATATTAAGGTTTGTATAAAAATGAGCATTTGTTGTAAGTAGTTTTTCTATACCGTTGGAGATTTCGTAGACTCGAGCTCGATTGCTCATTTTGAGGCAAATGAAAATATACAGTTAACGCGCCTAATCTCCACAGTAAATCGAAATAAATACTTGTACATAATGTTATCGCTAATAGTAAATCCGACACAAGAAAATATGTAAGCAAGTAACAAATATAGCATCCACATGTCAATGTGTCTGACGTCATGTGATAAAATGTGACGTATGAATTTTTGCTTGCTTTGTTGAAAGACGGATCAAGGAATGAAACAACGCACCCCCCTTCTTTTCCCCCAGTGAGAAATGTATTTCAAAATGAACAGGGTAATGCTTACTTGGAAAATCATTAATTCGAATATAATATATTTGTTTTAATCTATCAATAGTATTATTCGACCATACATACAGAGAAAGATGTTTAACAAAAGTGATTTGCGTACAAGTAGGCCTAGATGCTAATATTGACAACGAGAAAACAACATGTGTATCAAACCGAAGTATCTTATTGTGCACGTTGACTTTCTATTCCATAGAAGTTTAGAGAGAGAAAAAAAAAATAGTTCTGACATCTGGTTGTCAAGGGGGTGTGTCCCCATACCAAACCAGCTGACCAAACCAGGTTATACAAAAATAACCTGTGTTCCTCAATTGGAATTTGACCAATCAGAGACAAGGATACAATAAGAATTAAATTATTGACAAATGTAATAATTTTTATTAAAATTTTGAAGTTTTCGTTACAAAATAGCGATCCGGGTAAAATCGGGAGTGTATTATTCTACTATGTGACGTTTTGGCGCCATTTCGTTTGAATATTTAAAGAGTGTTTTGTCCCCAAAGGATTTCGATAGGTAAAAGTGTATCATCTACTTTATTTTTCTTGATTTTACTAGGCCAAAATATGCTGAGCGTACCTTCTCCTTTATTAATTGATTGATTGACTGAATATTGTTTAACGTCCTTCTCAAGAATATTTCACTCATATGGAGACGTCACCATTGCCGGTGAAGGGCTTCAAAATTTAGGCCCATGCTCGGTGTTTACATGTACGGGACACACTGAATTGTGATACAACTGCATGCTAAATGCCATGCACATTGTTAAAGATGAAAAAAGGTTGGAACATATACAAGGCTATGTATGATTGGATGAGAAGCATTCTTCATAACGTTCTCAAAACCCCTGTCATGCTATTATGTAATTTTATATATCCGGTCTATGTTAAGTGATTGTGCTTGACATCATATGCGATATTTGAATGTGATTGACCGCCAAGAAACGATTTAAATATCATGATTATTTCTCTATGTTTTTTAAAACCACGTCCTCCAGTATAGCACTATCTACAGGAACGGTAAATGTCATTTGACGATGGTTAACATTATCATGAACATTATTATTCTTCCTGAATTTTTAGTGCGATAAAGATGGCAGAGAGAGAGAGAGAGAGAGAGAGAGAGAGAGAGAGAGAGTACATGGTGGCATATTTATTTATAGTGAATTATTTTTATGCCCCCCTTTGAAAAAGAGGGGGCATATTGTTTTGCAACTGTCGGTCGGTCGGTCTGTAGACCACATGTTGTCCGCTCAATATCTTGAGAACCATTCACTTGATGATAATGATATTTCATATGTGGGTTGGTTATGAGTGGAAGATGACCCCTATTGTTTTTCAGGTCAAAAGGTCAAGGGTAAATATACTCTGGACATAGGAATATAATGTCCGCTCAATATCTCGAGAACCCTTTGCTTGAAAGACATCAAACTTGGCACACTGGTACATCCTAAGGAGTAGATAACCCCTATTGATTTTGAGGCCATATGGTCAAAGGTCAAGGGTCAAACTGGGCATAGGAATATACTGACCATTCAATGTCTAGAGAACCCTTTGCTTGACAGACATCAAACTTGGTACACCAGTACATCTTCAGGAGAAGTTGACCCCTATTGATTTTGAGGTCACATGGTCAAAGGTCAAGGGTCAAACTGGACATAGGAATATACTGTCCGTTCAATATCTTGAGAAACCTTTGCTTGACAGACATCAAACTTGGTACACTAGTATGTCTTCAAGAGAAGATGACCCCTATTGATTTTGAGGTCACGTGGACAAAGGTCAAGGGTCACACTGGACATAGGAATATATTGTCCGTTCAATATCTTGAGAATCCTTTGCCTGACAGACATCAAACTTGTTACACTGGTACGTCTTCAGGAGAAGTTGACCCCTATTGATTTTGAGGTCACATGGTCAAAGGTCAAGGGTCAAACTGGAAATAGGAATATACTGTCCGTTCAATATCTTGAGAAACCTTTGCTTGACAGACGTCAAACTTGTACACCAGTATGTCTTCAGAAGAAGATGACCCTTATTGATTTTGAGGTCACATGGTCAAAGGTCAAGGGTCAAACTGGACATAGGAATATAATGTCTGCTCAATATCTTGAGAACCCTTTTCTTGACAGACATCAAACTTAGTACACTGGTAGATCTGCAGGAGAAGATGACTCTTATTGATTTTGAGGTCACATTGTCAAAGGTCAAGGGTCAAACTAGACGTGGGAATATACTGTCTGCTCAGTATCTTGAGAACCCTCTTCTTGACAAACATCAAACTTGGTACACTTATACATCTTCAGTAGAAGATGACCCCTATATATTTTGAGGTCACATGGGCAAAGGTCAAGGGTCACACTGGACATAGGAATATATTGTCCGTTCAATATCTTGAGAACCCTTTGCCTGACAGACATCAAACTTGTTACACTGGTACGTCTTCAGGAGAAGATGACCCCTAATGATTTTGAGGTCATATGTGCAAGGGTCAAACTGGACATAGAAATATACTGTCCATTCAATATCTTGAGAACCCTTTGCTTGACAGACATCAAACTTAGTACACTGGTACATCTTCAGGAGAAGATGATCCCTATTGATTTTGAGGTCACATGTTTAAAGGTCAAGGGTCAACCTGGACATTAGAGTATACTGTCTGCTCAATATCTTCAGAACCCTTTGCTTGACAGACATCAAAGTTTAAATAGTACACTGGTGTATATCCAAGAGAAGATGACCCCTATTGATTTTGAGGTCACATGGTCAAAGGTCAAGGATCAAACTGGACATAGTAATATACTGTCCACTCAATATCTTGATAACCCTTTTACTTGACAGACATCAAACTTAGTACACTGGTACATCTTCAGGAGAGGATGACCCATATTGATTTTGACGTCAAAAGTCAATAGTTGAACTGGACATAGTAATATATTGTCTCCTATATTTTAAGAATTATTTGCTTGATTGACACATACCAAACTTGGTACACTGGTACAGCATAAGGAGTAGATGACCCCTATTGAATTTTAGGTCACATGGTCAATTCACTCTTGACATAGGAAGATATTGTCTGCTCAATATTTTGAATTGATGATAATACTATCAATTAAATGAGGTGTGTGTATAACCCTTTTCAATTTTGCACCATGGGGGGGGGGATATGTGTTTTACAAACATCTCTTGTTTTTGTCAGAGTTATCTTCCCTTGTAGAAATATAGAAAAATTTAAATATTTTCATAATTTGTAGGGTGACATTTACTTTTCTTTGCATATTTAGAAAGACCATGGTAATAGGAATGTTTTTTTATAATTGACTTTATATGTCAGAAATGTGTTTTTCTCATAGGGATTAATGTTAATCTCTATAACAAATATTTCTTATCTGTTTTGTCAATTTTGAAATTGCAAAATAACACTGTGTATGTTAATTATCTTTCACTATGATACCCATATGTATTACATAACAATTAATTATTGGGCGAAATATGGGGATTTTCTGGATCGAATACCTTAAGCAAACTTTTTGTGTGCGGAGGGCACTGTTTGTCAATTGCTTCTTAGACCCATTTTCTACCTGAGCAGAAAAAATACATGCAAAAATACAACTACTAATACTATACTAAAGGTTCAGCTGTTTCTATGCAAAGATTCATTTCCATCCTAATACAATATACACTATTATTCTATTATTTTGAATTTTACAGATGGAAAGAACTCAGCACAGGTGTGAATATAAAGGATACGACAAAGTTTATCAACAAAAGGGGAAACGGACTTTGTATATGAAAATTCAACATAGCTTTATTGACATCGGTCACTTACTTGTTTTGCTTTTGTTGTTTTTGTTTGGTATTTAACATTAAAGAGAGATTACTTGAGCATGGTTTCTGGTTATACCTACTTCCGTTCAGATTATTGGCATTTTACAATGCAAGGTGAAGATAAGGAACAGTGATCAATCTCATAACTCCTATAAGCAATACAAAATTGATAGTTGGACATACACGGACCCCTGAACACACCAGAGGTGGGATCAGGTGCCTAGGAGGAATAAGCATCCCTGTTGACCGGTCACACCCGCCGTGAGCCCTATATCCTGATCAGGTAAACGGAGTTATCCGCAGTCAAAATCAGTGTGCCAAGAACGGCTTAACAATCGGTATGAAACACGTCAGATAGCATTTGACCCAATGCGAGGTTGTATTGACGAACTAGATCGTTATAACGACCCTAGAATTTGCGAAATGCTGACTTCAATCGAGACTGTTGAAACCCCTGTACCATCAACTTGTTTGTCGGGAGCTTACCTCGATTTTTACAATCTGAGAGTTGTCCCTTCTTGAAGAATTTCGCTTTGCATGCACGGATGTTTCGAGTGATGCTTGTGTCAACATAATGTTTTAAGGACTGTTATTTCTTTGCATGGGAAAATCCGGTATCAAATTGCAGGTACCTTCATTAATAGCAGTTTAGAGAGAATGTATACATAATGATTTAACATTATATGCTCGAGTTTTATAGTGAAGTTTGTACATGTATCATATACATTCATTGTACATGTATCATATACATTTACTTGATGAATGTAAAAATCATTAATGTGTATCATGCAATATTTGACGTTTTAAGGTCAGTATGATGCGTTCGCTACCTGAAAAATATAATATTCATAGCGACCGAAGGATAATGTGCATGTTGTACTTTGGGGGTAACTAAAATTGTTTAATTATTTGATTGAATGATTAAAAAAAATCCATGAACCTAGACATGCACCTGGTCCGCCATCTTTATATACAGCTAGACTGCAGCAACTAGTCGAAAGTGACCATAATCAAAGATGTGAGAGTCTGTTTATCATTAAAACATCGAAAACCAACATTAAATCTTACCATACACTGTACTTGATCCGTTTTGCCGATGATGAAGAAATCAAATATTAAATTCACCTCAAATGTATGTGCAGGTGAACATTATGTTTAATTTTCCTAGATTGTTGAATCTCAGTGAATCACAAAGTATGCAATCATTGGATCATACAACAACAATGTAAATCACTATACTTCCTGTTACCTTTGTACACTTTGAATACTTGCTTTTTTCGCATAGTACAGTGCTATCTATAAACATGTATTATATTAGTAACGCTATTTCTTGTGTGTGTTTTTACTTTTTGCCTTGTCAAAACTTTTCATTTAAAGTAAAGCAAAGCAAATGCAGAAAAATGGTCGCCGAAGTTTTGTCTTCATCACAGTTCTATGTTCATGTCCACCGAACGTGCTATTCATTTTGGCCACGGAACTACTACACTACTTTAAGATGAATGATATATTTCAACCAAATTACCACCAACGAATATAACTCCATTATAAAGAAACCTTGTTCTTGCATTCAGTTGACACGGAAATTGAATTTTAGCCATTTTGATAATATGCAAGAGTAAAATAACAAGTTAATTAATCCATATCGCGTCTATACAACGTTGGAAAGTTTAACACATGCGGGGTAATCACTCTTTGCTCCATGGAAACAAAAAACTAGCAAACTTCAAAAGTTTGTGAAAAATATATTGATATTTAAGTCAGCAAAAATATTACAGTAATGTTATATTTTTTGGGGTCTGTGCGGGACCGAAATAAGACCCATGGTCATTTCCAATGCTGAAAGGCAGGTATTTCTCCGAATTGTTTGTCCTACAATTCCCCAACAATGAAAACATAGAAACAATTTAGGTAGCCTTATTTTTCATAATTCTCCTCCAAGGGCCCACATATTGAAATTTCCCTCAAAATCGTTAAGTAAACATAATTTCTTTCTCTAATTATGTAAATGGGGTAAGCTTTGACAAATTGAAAGTCATAACAAGTCCAATTATACCTTACTGCACTGTTTTCCCTACTTCTTTGTATAAAACACTTTTCCTGATTTCAAGCAAATTTATCTTCTTTTTTTTCAATTGGATAGACCCAGGTCCTTGATATAAAGAAAATCTGCAGAAATAGTAATAAAATGAATATCAAATAAAATCACCAGACCCAGTATTGCTATGAAAACATTTGCTACAAATACCCTATCATTGATACATAATCCGGTGTCATAAAAGGAAATGGGTACATCGCGAAACACCTCTATTGAAATATGACATGCTTCGGTTGACAATGGTTTTCTCGTGGTGAAAATTTTCAATGTTACCCTTAACTACATGCAATATTTATATATTATCACATGTTTATGTTTACTCAATTATCCAGTGGATATCACCCATTACATAAACTTTCATCACATCACACTATTTTCCTAGTGACCTACGCCGTTTGTGACGTCACAAAAACGTCAATTATATATAGTTTGTTTACAGTATTTCAGGAAGTAAAATTCCTAACAGTACAGTAACGTAAATGAATACCAGGAGGGGGTTAACATGTGATAAAAAGAATCTCCTATGGTACATGGTATGAGGTTTCATTTGATCGTTGTGTGTTTTCCATCCCCTTGTCAAGGCTCTGGGATAGAAAGCCCACAACTAATTTAATATAAATCATATCAAACTACAAACCATGGGAGATCCTATATCAGTCTTTTTATCCTTTTCAAAATTCAAAAAAGGATAAATTTTCTTTTAACGCTGTAATTTATCAATATAGATGAATGTTCAAGTTATTGAGTCCATGAGTGACTGAAACTATACAGTGTAGATGTACACACATCTTGAAACAAAAGCGGATATTTCAAACTTTAAACTTCCTTTAATGGGATACATTGTATTTCGTTATTCAAAATAATTCCATGAATTTGCTCCATGTAAGATTGCACTAGATTTATGAAAATTAAATTATTCTTTATCATAAGCTATATATTATGAAGAATTTGAAAAGGCTCTATCAAATCAACTGATCCACAATTTTCACATAAAACAGCAATGTAAATTTGAGTCATTCCTGTAATATATATATATATATATATATATATATATATATATATATTCATAAAAAAGAAACGAGAAAACTAACCCTATAACAGTTGATATTAAACAATCTGTTAAAGAAAGTTCTAACAGAGGAATATTTTGTTTAAATCTAAGAACGTTCTGTAACAACAATTTTAAAGTCACCAGGACTTTCTGTTCCAAATATATTACGATGTTCACCAACGAAATTTGGTTTTACACCCTCCGGTAATGAAATGTGGAAGCGTTGTAGAAGATGCACACACATCATCAGGATTTCCGGTTTTGCCACAGACTCTCCTAGACACGCCCTTCTTCCGGCAGAAAAAGGCAGCCAACTGTCAAGTTTTTTGGGATCCATTTTACCATTTTCGTCTAAGTATCGAAGTGGATCAAATTTCTCTGGATCTTTCCAGTAACTCTGATCCTGATGCAGAGCATAATGGTTGATAAAAACTACTGTGTCTTTGGGAACGTCATATCCACCTTTTACAAATCGAAAGAATCTACTTCTTACTCCCAATAAAACTTAATATAATGAATTCAGTTTACTATGAAAGCACACTAGTATCAAATCAATTCTTTGATATACATGTATATAGAAAGATTAAAATCGATTTAAATATATATATCTAAAATACACCAGAGACACGTCTATGAATTGACGTTATCGACTATACATACCAACGTTGGTATCGCATATGGTAAGATGAGGAAGACCTAGTCCAATTATCACTCCTGCTCTCATTGTTTCGTATAGACACGCCTCAGTGTAAGGCAAACACTGTCTGTCCACTATTGATGGACAACGTCTCCCTTTAAGGAAAATGTGGTTAATTCCAAAATAAAAAATTGTGTGGATAGATTTTGAAATATGAAGCGGTGAACATAACAAACAGTGATCAATCTCATTATAACTCCCACAAAGAATACAACATTAGGAGTAGCTTAGGGCAAACACCGATCACAGGTGGGAAAAGGTGCCTAAAAGGAGTGAGCATCCCCTGTCGACCTGTCACACCCGCCGTGAGCCCTATATCTTGTTCAAGTAAACGGAGTTATCCGTAGTCAAATTCAGCATGTAAAGAATGGTCTATCAATAGGTATGAAACACGTCAGACAACATTTCACCCAATGACAGGTTATGTTGGTGAATTATATCATTATAAGGACCATAGAATTTGCGAAAAGCTTACTTTAAACGAGTCTATTGATCAGTAACCTGCCTCGATTTAGAAACCGGTCATACGTAGAACAAGCTCTTGGGTATCGAACAAAATGAGAGATATAAACATCATATGTAGGTGATAGTGGAATACTGCTGCATAAACATGGGAAGTATATGAAAAGTATATTGGGGTTATAAAGTATCATAACCGTGGAATTCTTGAAGCAGATTACCCTCTTCTGACTTTAAACATATACCACAGATGAACGTATAATAGCCGCCTGTGTGCGCTATGTCAGGTAACCCAAATTCCTTCAGTGCAGTGTTTCCCCAACAAAATCAATTTGCGATTGTTGGTTTTTTCTCTCTTTCTCTTCATTATCAATATTAATTTCTAATTCTGTAGTCAAATTGCACCGAGCTTCGTACTAATTATTCAAAAGGTCGACCGCTGCTGTGTTATTACAGAATAGGATATGTGAAATGAAGTCGCATTTATTTTGAACTTGTCTAGCCTGATATCGTTTGAACTGTCTAAACTCATGGATTCAACACATCCTACTGATCCTGATAAAGCATTCTAAAGAAATCCATATTTAGTCGCAAAACCGTAGTATTGAGCCCCAAGAATCTCACAGTCCGTGACTTCTTTTAATCAAGCGTTTTGACTTTTGTGCCATTGGTCATTTTCCTCTAACCAGTGTCCAATGACATTTTGTATAACAAAGCATGTACACAAAACAGCCTGGGGTTTTAGATATTTTTATCTGCATTTGGGGTGGATTTCTTGCTTTTCCGAACTAGAATTATATGATCTCAAGCTGGAGAGTTTTCACCCGGATCAGTGGGGTCAGTCATTTATTCAAGAACCAATATTTACATTTGCCAATGCACTTCCTTATATGACAGTACTAATGAAATTGATGTTCAATTTCGTGTGATATGAAATTGGTCATGTGATCAGTTTGTTCTTGCGTATGAATACAATCACCGCTTCAAAAGTCAGTTCCTTGTATTTTCACCTGGCTTCTTGCTTATGCAATGCAATGGGGGATTTAGACCCCCCCCCCTCTCGCCACAAATTTAAATAATAGAAATATTGTGAGTAAAATTCCAGATTGGCACCCAAAATGGCTAAGCATTTTGGCTAATACTTGACATTCACACACACCCTTAGGTAAACCCTAGATCCGCCACTTCAATGACATCATAACAGAAATAAACGCAGCAGGATATTTATACAGTTTATTTTTGTAAGCAAACAAGAATTTCATCAATTTATAAAAGGGAAACATTAAACATATATCGTTCTGTTGTTTCATTTTATACAGTTTTAAATACCGTCTGCAACTTCTGCATGGCGAATTCATAAAATAAAGTTCTATGATATTGAAAGCGAAAACATGTAGGCAGAGTTATAAGCCTACATGATGTAGCAACAACCACGTTCGCTAGGTGGCGCGTCATGTTCTATTTTTATTTCTACAGGAAAAGTGGGACGAGGTTCCACCCTATTTTTTACGGGCTAGTATGGATAAACCTAGAGCCTACGAATGATGCGAAGTTGATCGTTCGGATCTAAAATAGCTATATTTAGCGTATCTCACGTGATTAGGCACATTCCAGAAAATCCCTTTGAGATTGAAGCGATTAAGCAGAGCGAATATATGTAAACATTTACTTAACGGTGAAATACGCAACAAAGAGTGACATATTAATACATTTTATGCATAAATAAATTATACTGAGGTCAAACATGGACGATAATTGCCCGTGTTCATATAGTATTTGATTGATTTAGATATCCAAGGAAAGATAACTCCCATTATTAACGTACTCACAACGTACCGGTGGTATACAATAATACAATGTTTATACATTTCTTAATGATGAGTGAATCTTTATTTTCATCAGAATCTTTTCCATCACACTCACAGACCAGGTCCCCATACCCCTACCAGTGTCAATCTGTGACTGATGGCAGTGCGGTATTTAATTTGATATAGTCTAGAGGAAATTCGAAATATGGTGGTGACATTTCTTCCTCACTGAATTAGCTGGATTTTTAACGTTTAAAGAAAAGTGGGGTATGGACTGGGGGGTTAAAAGTGCTATTTGCCAAATTTTCAACAATATTAATTACAAGGCAAGGCAAAAGGGGTCATAAGCTACAGATGATGCAATTTTCACTTGCAAGTTGCACTGCCACCAGTTACACTTAATTAGTGGCTTACTTACAGATAAATAAAGTAACTTACAAATATTTTATTTATTTATTTATCTATCATTTCATTTCATTTTTTTTTAATATCATGGTTTGTACTTGAAGAGTCATCGCAATAAAGGGACATTAATTATTAGTGTTACAAAAAAATCTGATCATGCAGTTTTTAAATTTCTGAATTTTGAAAAAATAAAAATAAATAAATAATAGATTCTGATACCACTCAGCCCCCCGACTGGCCAGCGAGTTCTGCTTCTGTCAGTTCTGATGCAACTAGCTCAGCCCTCAGACTGGCCAGAGAGTCCACTGTTTCGGTAAATTCTGATAATGATGCAACTCAGCCCCCACCACCCCCTCCCGACAGCTCTACCAGAAGTTCTCGGAAAAGACTTGCTGATGTTTAATAAATCAGTTTTCCTATTAATTTTAGTTTTGCTCCTGTTCATCAGTTCATTAGGCTATGGCCCAATCTGATTAAATTTAAGATCGTTGATCCGCTCCGTATTCCTCTTCCTTTCCTGTATCTGTGAAGTCCAGAGGTGAGATATATTCTTTCCAAAACAACTAAGAATGTTCATGGAACAATTCAGTATTAATTGTTTTCATTTTCTGTTGTATGCCTTATTTCAAGAAATAACTTTCAGGTCACTTTTTAATGTGAAATGGAACATTTTCAATTTTTGACAACCTGACGGTAGGGGTGTTTAAGACACTATACCTCATTTTCTGTAAGGAAGTGGAGTAAAAGGAATTTAGAATTGGATTCAGCATACTCAAAATTGGTAATTACACCTGCTTTTTATTGTTTTGGGTAATGGGGTTTCAAGAAATAAAGTTGGGTCACTTTTTGATGCGAAATGAAACATTTTCCGTTTTAGGCAACCTGACGGTAGGGGTGTTTAAGACACTATACCTCATTTTCTATAAGAAATTGGAGTAAAAGGAATCCAGATTTGAAATCAGCATACTCAAAATTGGTAATTACACCTGATGTTTATTGTTTTGGGTAATTTTTAAAAAATGGGTGGTTGTTGCTACTACATGTATTTTCTTCATGATGATAAGTTAACCTGTTGTTTCCTGGCAACTTCCATCACGGCTATGACTCGGCATGATTATAAGCGAGGCTGGTTTCGAGGCTCGAAAATTTTACATGTTCATGTCAGGGTACCGGTGCGAGTCTTTATTAAAATCCTACAACAGAAATCTCTCAAGTGAACAAAAACTCAGTCAGTTCGTTTTTATTTTATTTTACACACACTGAAGGTAAATAAAAGACGCAACCTACCTGTACTTGGTCTAAATCTGTCCTACTGTCTTGAATCGTCTCCTGCATGGCTACAACCGCGAGTCCTAACGATGAACATACCGTTTTTTTCTTTCCAAAAACCTGACTAAGAGCTTAACGTAACGTTAACTTGACTCATCATATCCACCATCAATTCTCTCAGATCCTTTGAATTTCTATCGAAATCTGTGATCAACAATTGCGCGTTTTCAACTTAGTAAGCTAGACCGACGCCAGTTTCTCCATCGCTGATCGCGACCAAATCACACCACGGATGTAGTGTACTCCGATCTTCTTGTCATTTCAGTTAACTTTACGCTCTAAATTACCTTTATTTTTACACATGTTTCGTCTTTTTTTAACATTTTCAATTAAATATCTATATCTTATATTCTCTTTGATATTGTTCCTAATTTTTTATTCGCTAAAACTCTTACGAACTATATTTTGTGTTCCACGATCGTTATTTTGGTCATCTGCTACATAATCATGGAAGCTCGGTAAGAACACAAATCAAAATAGAAAATATAAATATAAGAAATAAGATATCATTTTTGAATGTTATTGGGACATGACATGAAGTTGGTACGTGATCAAATCTACTATAACGCCCTTCGGGCGTTATAGGATTTGATCACGTGACCAACTTCATGTCATATCCCAACAACATTCAAAAATGATATCTTATTTCTTAAATGAAAACTAATGACATTTTGCTCCTTGTAAAATGAATACATACATGTATAATTAAACAGAAGGAATTTGAGATATTGATTAAATAGAGAAATGAATGCATTTTATACCTATATTTTGTTCGATTTCCTTTTGACATTTGGCCTGTATTTCTGGAAGTCCAGATATGAAACATAGGAACCATTCTAGTGTTATTCTGGTTGTGTCTACACCGGCTATAACAACATACAGAAATGAGATTAACATTCAGAGAACTGATAACTGTACACATGAACTTGAAATGTTAAAGATAACAGTATTTTCAATATCGAATGCATTCTAACAACGCATGGCTAGACAAAATCTGAATTTCTGATGTAACTTTTCCTCTATTTCAAAATATGCAAATACACAACAAACGTACATTGTGGATGGTCAATTGAACAATAATACTTCGGATATAGAAACGGAGCTTTACATTCCTGTATATTTACATCTGTTAATTGTAACTTACCGAAAAATATGTCGGATATAGTCTGTAACAGGTAGGTGTCTGTTAACTTCTGCAGGGATTCTTCATCGCCTGTCCGTTCTACCTCAGATCTCGCCATCAGTAGATGGTCCGTCAGGTCACGGATGTTGTCTTTTGAAATGAAGAAATGAAAGGGAAAAAAAAAATAACGCGGTTTTTTTTTTTCTTTGTTTTTTTTTTTTGTTTTTTTTTTACTTTTTATTTTCTAAATTTCTAAAGATTACCTTCCTCCTTACTCTAATCATTGCTTATATGGAATCACTTAATTTTGTGGGTTTTTTTTTAATTGATTCTATTTTTATTTGATGACCACTAAATTCAACCCTTCGCAAAAAGACGGCAAAACCAAAAAACGACAATTCAGCAACCAAAAACAAAAAACAACAACAACAACAACAACAACACGTCAAAAGTCCACGAAAATAAATGATTTTACAGAACTTACTGGAATCAAATGTGTCCTTGTGTTCCTCAAACTTCATGTAGAGAAAATCAAAAATTTTGTTGGCTGCTTTTTTTAGGATAGTGTAACGTTTAGACGGATATATATCCTTTAGGAATGGCAACAAATCCTCTCGGATACCATTTCCCACAGTTTTGTTCACCAAGTCTCGCTCTCTTATCAGAAACCTAACTTCTGGATCACCTATGTCCTTCCTTTTAAGAAACAAAAAAAATTCTATCATTTAAAAACATGAATAAGAATATACTAGTCGTTTCAAGGATACATTGATTGATTGATGTTTTCCGCCACACAGAACAATTTTTCAGTTATCTGGTGGCGTCCAGTTTTTATTGGTGGAAGAGAGAACCCAGATACAATGTAACTGGGAAGAGACCACCGACCTTTTGTAAGTAAACTGGGAAACTTTCTCACTTACCATTCGAACCCGCGCCGACAGAGGTGAGAGGCCGTGTGATTTTGAGCGCGATACTCTAACCACTCTGCCACGGATAGAGAATGTAGTTAAATTCTCATACGCTTGAAAAAAATTGCGTATTTCATATTTAGTTGTTACACTTTGTTCAACTTCCCTAGGCCATCACGCACCGGCGAACGAATATATTGTAAAGAATTCAGGTGTGGGTCCCTTCACCTCCTCGTTTTGTTGTAAAGAATTCAGGTGTGGGTCCCTTCACTTCCTCGTTATGTTGTAAAGAATTCAGGTGTGGGTCCCTTCACTTCCTCGTTATGTTGTAAAGAAATCAGGTGTGGGTCCCTTCACCTCCTCGTTATGTTGTACTGAAATCAGGTGTGGGTCCCTTCACTTCCTCGTTATGTTGTAATGAAATCAGGTGTGGGTCCCTTCACTTCCTCGTTATGTTGTAATGAAATCAGGTGTGGGTCCCTTCACTTCCTCGTTATGTTGTAATGAAATCAGGTGTGGGTCCCTTCACTTCCTCGTTATGTTCCCCAAATGAAGTTTGAAAACATTGTATTTACTTTCTTCTTCTTATCATTATTATCAAGCTCCAATATAAATATTGTCGGAGGACGTATTGTTTTGCTCCGTTTATTATTAAGTAAGTTATTAAGTAAGGTCTCCAGTTTCCAACGGAAGACTATCTTGTTACTGTAAAGTTTTTTGTTGTTTTTTCCTTACAATATTTGTGGACATCTCCATATGAGTTAAAAATTCTCGAGGGGGACTTTACACAATATACAATCAAACAATGAATACAGTATTGATGAACAAGATTTATCGGATATGCGTTGGCCGGTTTTCGTAAAATTTTAAGGGATGATACATGTAGATATTCATTTGAACTCAATAGGAATTATTTCGATTTTGATTACACCACTTATTACGTAAGATATTGGCGTGTTTAAAATATGTAGAGGGTCAGTTTGTTCCCAGGTGTTCTCGGAAATCATTCAAGATATCAAGTTGGAATTTACAGCGACTGTACAGTTGAGTTCATAGGTGTGCCGAATTGAATACCAACTTTCTAATGCAGAAAGAAAAAAAGAAAAGAAAAAAAATTAACGGTAAGGTCTCGGTAGGGCTTGAAAAAGCGCCACAATTTTTACAGATTTTAAAACACTTGTTTCTCAATATCGTTTTATATAGAAATAATTAAAAAAGTCATATACTAGTAGATCAGAATTTGTAGATAATGACGAGGTTTATTCGACAATATAAGATTTAAGGGTTTTTCCCTTCAAATAAGGGACCGAGGGGGGGGGGGGTCAAAAGTACTTTCTAAATATCTAAAAATAAAAAAATAAATAAATAAATAAAAAAAAATTTAAAAAAACTTAGAATAATTTATTAAGCATTACTCAGACAAAGACATTTGTTGTGACGATCTGCAATAATAAGGGGTTTATTGGGGAAAATGTCCGGAAGTCAGTTTAATTTATGTTCTTTATCTCTTAAACACAAATAGTTTGTATTATAGACCTAGCTCAGAAGGTTATTCTTAACAATGTGCTATCTTTTTTTTTTCTTGCGACCTTTTTCATGGAATTGAAGGGTTGATCCTTAAAATTAAATACTCCAATTATCTGTAAACCTATCAACATTTTGTTTAACGATGTAGGATAACACATGTAAATAAGTGCAACACGCATCTGACGATCTCAAAAAGGAGTCAAAAAGTATTATTATTTTTTTTTTTTTTAGAAATATCTCAAAAACTAAATAGAATTCGTTGGCATTATTGAAGCAAAGTTGTTGGTTTTTTTTTTTTTAACGTTTTGCAGAAAATGGTTATTGATTACATAATAAGAGATATATAAGGGAATAATGTAAGGAACTTTGATGCTCTCTATAAACTGACAGAATAGAGCATTTCTGAACAGCTTTGAAATAATATTTTTAGATACACTCGTAAGTGTTTATATATGATGTAAACTTTGAAATAAGAATCTATACAATGAAGCGATCTTTGTAAATGCACAATTATCTATAAATAGTCTTCTAATTCTAAGGACTCCATGCGGTAAAGCAGCGAATTCGCCAACATTTTGCCAGGATTACAAAGATTTAATAGTTATTACACTGAAAAACAATATACCTAAAACACATTTAATCATGAATTTAAAACCATGTAGATTAAACAAGAAATTTAAAACCATGTAGATTAAACAAGAAATATAAACAAGAGGCTCGTGTGCCACATCGCTCTCCTGAGTCACCTTGGCTCATATTTAAAGATTTTTCCTATATATTCGCATGTAAAACTTTTATCCCTATTGTGGCCCCAATCTACTCCCGTGGGCCATGATTTTTTTTTATTTTTAATTTTTTTTTTTTTTTTTTTTTTTTTTTTTTTTTTTACAAAATTGAATCTGCACCTATGTCATGAAGCTTTCATGTAAATGTAAACTTTTCTGGCCCGTGATGTTTCAGAAGATTTTTAATGATTTTTTCTATATATTTGTATGTAAAATTTTGATCCCCTACTGTGGCCACATCGTACCCCCGGGGAACATGATGTTTACAAACTTCAATCTGCACCACGTCAGGAAGCTTTTGTGCAAATGTAAACTTCTTTAGCCCAATGGTTCTTAAGGAGAAAATTTTTTTAAGATTTGTTTCTATTCATTATTTATGTAAAACTTTGATCCCCTATTGTGGCCCCATCCTTATGAAAGGACCCCAGGGGTCATAAGTTTAACAAACTTGAATCTGCACTATGTCAGGAAGCTTTCATGCAAATCTCAGCTTTTCTGACTCAGTGGTTCTTGAGAAGAAGATTTTTCAAAAGTTTCTCTATTTATTTGTATGTAAAACTTTGATCCCATATTGTCACCTCATCTTACTCTCGGGGTCATGATTTTAATACATTGAAGCTGCACTACGTCAGGAAGCGTTCATGTAAATTTTCACTTCCCTGGCCAAGTAGGTTTTGAGAAGATTTTTAAAGATTTTCCCAAAATATTTCTATGTAAAAGTTTGATCCCCTATTGTCGCCTCGTCATACCCCCGGGGCCATGATTTTAACAAACTTGAATCAGTACTATGTCAGGAAGCTTTCAGGTATATTTCAGCTCTTGTGGCCCAGTGGTTTTTGAGAAGATTTTTAAAGATTTTCCCTATATATATTTTTATGTAAAACTTTGATCCCCTATTGTGGCCCATCCAACCCCCGGGGGCCATGATGTCCACAAACATGAATCTGCATTGTCAGGAAGCTTTCATGTAAATTCCAGCTCTTTTGGTCTTGTGGTTCTTGAGAAGAAGATTTTTAAATGACCCCAATCCACTTTTGTGATTATCTCCCCTTTGAAAGGGGCATGGCCCTTCATTTGAACAAATTTAAAAGCCCTGCACCCACAGGGATGCTTTTGACCAAGTTTAGTTGTAATTGGCCCAGTGGTTCTGGAGAAGAAGTCGAAAATGTAAAAAGTTTACAGACGGAGAGACGACGGACAACAGGCGATCAGAATAGCTCACTTGAACTTTCAGCTCAGGTGAGCTAAAAAAAACCTTACTTTTCTCCAAAGCAGAATGTATAGAGTTGGTAGAAGACTATGTTGTCTAGGTGAGACTTGGGTTCAAATGGCCCTTTCTCTGCTGCCATCATGTTCATCACTTTTGTCATGTTATCTTGTGTGAGTTTCTCCAGGAGGTCGCCTTGTAGGTAATTTCTGGAATAGATGATATGTGAGTGAATAACGTATATCTCGAGAGAGACTTTGATTCAGCAATATTGACTTTCGAATTTATCTACAAAACATATTGAGTTTTGCGAACGTTCTCTCTCACACAAAGGTCTGCAGGATCTGAATTGAACATATCGTCATGGCAAAAATAAATACTATTAGATACATAGAGAAGATATATATATATATATATAATGTATATATATATATATATATATGTTGCAGGTGTGGTGGTTGTAAGATAGAAATAACCAACTCCTGGCTTAGGGTTCACAATGCAGTCATTTATTGCATGGTAAAACGAATAAGGATGATGACGATGATTACATAATGTTGATTACAAAATGTCCATTATAAAAAAATGGCCCTAAAAGACAAAATAGTAACAATGAATATCACAGCGATTTACAATCAATAGAGAGTATATTTCAACCTTAAGAGTTATCTCCTTTATCGACTGTTTAGATTTTATAAATATAAACAATAAATATAGAAAAAATTATAATAAATTTTATAATTCACAGTTTCTTTTTTTCCGCTAATATATATATGTGACCTTGACCTTGGAGTTTGACCTACTTTTTGAAAACTTTAACCTTGCTAATAAATTTTGAAGCTTTGATATTTCACATGAGTATTCCTTGTGACAGGACCTTTCCGTTGGTACTAAACTTTTTGACCTTGACATTTGACCTACTTTTATTCTATTTTTACATTGGTCATAACCTCTAAATGGTAAATATTAGAGCTTTCATATTGTATATGAGCATTTCTTGTGACAAGATCTTTTTTTACTGGTACCAAGATATTTGTCCTTGTGACGTTGGCCATCTTTGGAATTGGCCATTATCGGGGATATTTGTGTTTCACAAACACATCTTGTTTATTATTTTTTTCAGATAATAGTTAATGCACAGTTTCTTTTTATTGATGCAAAAAATCGCGATAGTCCTTATTTCTTTAGTCAAAACAAAACAAAGATCGCAATAGTGCTATTTTCAAAGTTGATTGGTACATGTATTTGAGTTAATTGAAATTATTAGTAAAATTAGTTTGCTTCAAAAATTATTAATGAGTTAGTATAAATTAGGTAAATGGCATGGTCTCAGCAACATTATTATATTGTTGAAAATAGGTCTTCGAGTGCCCTACATATACTACTCAAAATTTGATAAGGATCACTAGGTTATATGTGTGTAATTTACCACTAACATAACAAAAGACAAATTTGACTCAGAAACGTGTTTACTCAGGTTATGAATGAAAATTCATGAACGGCATGAACTTTTATCAATACGGAATGCTTGAAATCTGATAACAACACCAAAAGGCATTTCATTACAAAAAGTAAACAGCAAACCAGAGAAAGAATTACACAGATTTTGGGGATAGTCCATCATTACACTTAGTCGATGAAGTGTCAATACCGGGTATGGCCTCCCCTTGCATCAATGACGGCTTAACAACGTCGAGCCATGCTGTCAATAAGCATCCGGATGTTTCCAATGGGAAGGTTGTTCCACTCTTCCACGAGGGCGTTTCCGAGCTCTGCCAAAGTCGTGGGTTGTGCTCTACGGCGTGAAAGGGCAACCTGCAGCATGTTCCATACATGCTCAATCGGGTTCAAGTCCGGCGAGCGCGCTGGCCAGTCCATACGGACAATTGTCTCCTGCTGAAGGTACTGCTCCACCACCCTGGCGTGATGAGGACATGCGTTATAATCCATCAGGATGAATTCAGGGCCAACAGCACCAGCGTAGGGTCTGACGTAAACATCGAGGATCTCATCCCGATACCGCACCCTCGTCATTGTTCCTCTCTCCAGGACATGAAGATCTGTTTTTCCATCCCTGCTGATTCCACCCCAGACCATGATGGAACCACCACCATAACGGTCATGTTCACTGATGTTGGCATCATGGAAACGTTCAAGTTGTCGTCGCCACACTCGGTGTCTCCTGTCTGTAAAGTCCAAACAATACCTGGACTCATCGGTGAACAGAACTTGAACCCAATCGTTCTGTGTACAAGTGACATGATCTTCAGCCCAGTCCAATCGCTCCCGCCGGTGTCGTACAGTCAGAGGGACTCGAACACATGCCCTTCTCGAGTTAAGACCTGCATTGTGAAGCCGATTCCATATCGTCTGAGTGGACACATTCATCCCCGAGGCGTTCAGGAGGTCGTTACGTAGGATGGTTGCTGTCCAGAAGGGATGGCGTCGTGCCTGAAGAGCCACAAAATGGTCTTGGCGTTGGGTTGTCGACCTCTGACGACCACCCCCATGTCGGTGTGCTGCTGTACCAAAAGTTTGCTGTCGGTTCCAGGCCCTGTTTACAACGCTCTGGCTGACGTTTAGTGCATTTGCAACGTCACGTTGTGAATAGCCCGCGTCAAGCATTCCAATACATCTGCCCAGTTGTTCTGTCGTCAGGCGACGCCTTACACGTTGAGGGGGCATTGTGTTGATAAACGTAGTGTAAACACTCAAGTGAGTTTGAAATTTTAGAAAGAATCAGACATCGATGCCTGAGTGAAAATCGTGCAATGGTAGCAAAAGCATAAACTGTGATGAGAAACGCATTTCCCATGGCATGAAATGCACGTGCAAGTTTGTTGAAAACGTTTTTTATTTCACTTGAACACAATATTGCCAGTTATGCAGTTATTAATTTTTAAACAGAAAAATATCTATGATCCTTATCAAATTTTGAGTAGTATATAAATGATGCATGTACCTGAGAGCTTTCGTAGCTATCCGTCTGTGATACTGCCACATGGGGGAGTACGTAGCCAGAGCAATGTCCTTATATCCCTCAGAGAAGAGAGAAACTGAAAGTCAATAGATAAAGCATTGATTCTACAGAATACCCAACATCACAGTCATTAAATAAACTCTACACAGAAGTTTTACATTCACGTGTTTCATACCGACTGTAAGGCCGTTCTAAACATACCGACAGTTAGGCCGTTCTAAACACATTGATTTTGACCACGGATAATTACATTTACCTGATCAAGATAGATGTCTCACGGCGGGTGTGATCGGTCGACAGGGGATGCATACTCTTCCTAGGCAGCTGACCCCACCTCTGGTATATCCAGGGGTCCGTGTTTGCCCGAATCTCTATTTTGTATTGCTCATAGGAATTATGAGACTGTTCATTGTTCGTAATCTCCACCTTTCATTCACGATTTAAACACACAATTGAACAGTTCCCACAAAATGATATTTAATATGGACCCCCTCAACATGCAGGATAAAAAAGATAAGGATAGAAGATCTTTCGCTCTTGTTTTGACAATAGTAAATACTCACACGTTGTGGAGGAAGGTCGTCCTGCAAAATCAGTTTTCTTCTTTACCATTGCCTCCATCACAACTTCATAATTGTTTAAAATCACGAACGGAACGTGACCTGTGTAATTAAAATACATTGCATTTAATATAGGGAAGGTCTCTCATCCACACTTTCCGAATGACTAAACTCACATAATTCATAACTTATAACACAGTAGCATTTATTATAGCAGATTTTTGGATTTTGACAAAACAATACCATCTATTTCATCCTTTTGAAAGACTTACCAAACGACAAGCGAAATACTGGGCCGTATTTCTTGGACAGTTTGAGAAATGTTCTGTGCAATAACGGTTTGGAATACACTGTGACAAAGAAAACATGGGAGTGAGAGCATACGAAGTGGGATTTGCAGTGTTTAATAGGGTACTGTAGGTTCCCATAAACTCGTATTTCTCGGGGAAAAAATAATTGCTCACGATCTGTGTTGCGTACTAAAAAAACAAATTGTGTGCAGATAGATACACGTATTGTACTTATAACAGAATCAATATACACTGTAAAGTATCTCCAAACTTAATTTCCACGAGTTCATTAAATCGTAATGGGAATGAATGAAAGCCTCAGAAAATAAAAACCGGACCAATTGTAGTCTATACATGTACATTCATCATTACAACTTGTATCTTTCAGTGAAAGTTTGTTTTATCAGTACACAAGGATCGAATTGTTAAAATACAACGTACTAATAATTAAGTAGGCCTACACGTTCACAGCATTTATCAATTCAATGAACCTATAATTCTAGAAGGGTGGAATTACCTTAATAGTATTGTACATACAGTGATAGTGTTTCTACATGTATACGTTGCGTAAAATTCCAAGAATTGAATATTCGATCAAGTACCTTCATAGTTGCCGACTAGAGGGAAAGACCACGGCCCCGGGGGTAGTCGATAGAGGGCCCATTTTCTGATGTAGTATACCAAAAGTCCAACGACAAAAGCAACGAAGACCGTCTGTACGTTCACAATGGACAGTCCCAGCATCTTCCTGATTCAACAAAAGAACATTACGATGTTGCTACATGTACGTCACATGTCTAAGCATTACTCTCTCTCTCTCTCTCTCTCTCTCTCTCTCTCTCTCTCTCTCTCTCTCTCTCATATTATATGCACCATTTCCATTCTCAATGATCGTATAGCGTGTCACGAATTCCATCGTGATCGAAAGCAAGTCTTTTTTCCCCCCTTGCCTACGTGTGCAGATGGTCGAGCGGACTAGCGCGCTTATCACGCACTGCTAGGAGATTTAGTTCCCCTGGTCGTGAGTTCAACCCCGGATAGGGGTATGATATTTTTTAAAATATGTACAGACAAATTAAATCCAGAATTCTTAATGATAATGAAATGTCCGAGTATTTTCAGTGCGAAAATAGTGTTAGACATGTCAGCCTTTTTGTTTGCCTTGTACTTTTATGGTCTGCAGGATTTTCTTAATGCATTTATATTGAAGGTTTACCATCTATATCCGAGATGTACGAACAGAAGTTGAATGTTTTTTTGTTTTTTTTTTAATTATTTGCTATTTCATATGCAGACTGAGATAACACAGTGGTAGCGGAATTCGAGAAAGACTTTCAAAACCAACCGGACCGTTAAAGATGAATATACATGTAGATGAATCTAAAATATTAATACTAGCGGAAAAAAGAAACTGTATATTTCAAAGTTAAATAAAAAGTATTTAAAAAAAGTATATAAAATATTTTTTAAATGTATTCTTTGATCTCTCTTTATTCTTAAAAGCATAGGTTAATATAATATCAACTGACATTCGGCTTGGCTGAATATATTTGGACTAACTCTTTCACCAAATCTCGGATCAGTGCTTATTAATAATTCATGTCTGAAAAAATAATAATAATTCATGTCTGGAAATTTACTGTCAGCTTCGGTCAGTTCCAAATGTGACTTTGATAATATCAACTTTTAAAACATTTGCAGTCCCTGGGTTGGTCACTTGACCAAATCCCGACCGGTGTTGTATAGCAGCCTTTCCCCCATAGTAGCTTTACCCCCGGAAAAATGGCTATATAGTAGCCTTTCCACCTAGGGGGAAAGTTTACTATATAGTAGATCTTCCCCCATAGCAGGGTTACCCCCTCACGTTTTTGGTTTTGATTTTAGAAAACAGATTATGGAAAGTCAATCAGGTTTTGTACAACAAATATTGATATTGCATAGATCTGAATATCGAAGAGTGTATGTTGCCGATAGTTTGAACGTAGATACATGTATTTTCACAGATACATGTATACAGTTTAGAGATATACTTTACGGTATTACTGTGAAAGTACAAAACATACGAAATTATATATAAATTCATAAAAAGTCAAAGAGTAAGCCCACTTACCATGTATCAGAATAAATTTTTATGTTCAATTATGTTCTGCAGTCTTAATTGTATCGATATCTTGAATTAACAATAGGTCAATAGGCCTTGACGGTCACCTGAGCCCAAGCATGGACATGTCTAAAAGGCTCTTATATGCACAATCCCCCAAAGCCTTTACAATTGAAATATTTGGTAGACTGCATTATGTAACCTCTCTACAAAAACATTCAGTGTTCAATATCTCAATATATTTTGGCAGATTAATAGACGGAATTTCAGACAAAGCAAAGTCTTTCCCCAGAAGTATTATTCGGTAGGCAGCATCTTGATCACCTCATCTTTCATCTTTTTATTTATCTAGTTTTCATATAACATCAAAAGAACTAGACATAAGGTTTTAAGCATTATAAACATTAACTCTCTTTGACCATTTTTACCTCCCCCCCCCCCCCCTCCCATCCTGAAACTGCAACCTGGTTTACATGTACGTACAAAATAAAAAATTTGTTTTATCATGAAATTTACAATTTTGTTAGGGGTTTCCTTGCCCATCATTACTTCATTACTATATGCTCAGTTTGTCTATTATTTGCCTAGTAGTAAAGATTTTTGAAGGAATTGTCACTATATGACTAATATGGCCACGCCCTAACACAGGAACCCCTGCCCTGGGGTCATGAAATTTACAATTTTGGTAGACTCAGGTTTTCTGGCTCATCATTACTATATATTCAGTTAGTCTGCTATATGCCTAGGAAGAGAGAAAAGTTTTAAAGAATTGCATAAATTTTACAGTTTTTACCCCCAACATTAAGGCCCGTTGGGATGATGGGTCATGAAATTTACATTGTCTTGTTCCCTTCTCCTACAGATGTTACATATCAAATTGGGTAAAGATTGGTCCAGTGGTTTTTGAGACGTTGTTAACGCTGGACGGACGATGGACAATGGACGACGACTGACGCAGACCAATAGCATTAGGTCACCTGAGTGACCCAGGTGACCTAAAAATGTTTATTATAAATGGTATTTATAAGATGTTATACTGAGTTCATTTAAGACTTTAAACTGTATCAGAGAACAGTTACGTAATTTATGTTCCAAAAACGGCTCCTCAAGTAGCAAGGTATCAGCATTTTACAAGGAGACAAATTAGGGAGAAAATTAGTGAATCTCTTATATTCACCTTTAGGTGAATATTTATAGAATTTCCAGTTGCATTCTAGAAATGAGTTTGAAACATTGAAGAATAATCGCTTTTTCATTTTATTTGTAAAAGAATATTAACAAAATAAAATCCACAAATCAGAGAGAAACGCACATGAATGTATGTGCAGGGCTGGGGTTTTAACACTTCAATAATTCTATCTTACAATTTTATAAAATTGTTATATGAAACTTAAAAAGTAACGAGAGGCCCATAAGCAACATTACTCACCTGAGCAGCAGGTCCTAGCAATGAACAAGCTTGAGCAAAACTATCATTATCCTAGTACTTTGATTCAGAAAAAAATCAAAGGTAACAACAACAAAAATTCATTATTTGAATATTATATTCCCCTGTGGGGGCCCTATGACCCTTCATTTAAACAGATTTAATCTAAGAATGCTTTGTGCCAAGTTTGGTTGAAATTGGCCAAGTGGTTTTTGGAAAAGAATATTTTTAAAAGTCGTCAATGCATTTTTACTATTTCGCTGTTATTGTGGCCCTTCATTTGAATAACCTTGAATCCCCATTACCCCGAGTAGCTTTGTGCCAAGTTTGGTTGAAATTGGTCCGAAGAAGTCGAAAATGTGGGAAGGTTACAGACGGACAGACGACGGACAAGAGGTGATCAGAAAAGCTCAGTTGAGCGAGCTAAAAACGTTTTAATTTAGGAATGCTTACCAAAAATCAAAACTTTTCCAGATTATTCTTCGTATAGGAATGAAATATAATGACGTTGCCCATCTGTCAGATTCAAAATAAATTCATCTATGGAGAAAGTTTGTAAACAAATATGTATAAATCAATGTACTGACAGTACAGCTGGGACTGAGTTGCACCACCTGGAATAATTACAATTATATCGATAACATGTTTACATCTATTAATCCACCAATGACCCGAGAACAGTTGGGGGAAAAGTTTCCTCTCAAAATCATCTAATTCAATTGAAAAATCCTACTTCCCCCTAATGAGGTGTAAAGAACCATGTCTAACGAGAGAGCGAGTTGATTCCTTAGTAGTGGCAATTTGGAATCAGGGGTAGGCAACCAAGAGAATTGTAAAATTTAAGTTTACTCCACTATCTGTATGAAAAGGTTTTTGTGTTAATCAATTGGAGAGAGTCAATTTTGATTTCTCGAACGATAAATACTAATCCGTTTAATTAACAAATTTTGAGTTGCCTAAATATGTGCTATTTTAAAAGCACGAACTATTCTAATTTTATATTCTAAATATACATGTACGTAAATCATTGTTTTACATAACATTCGACTGAATGAAACGATGTTTGTTGAATTCATATATATTTCCAAAAATCCCAATCAAGGGAATTCGGAAATTAAATATCCATTTAGGATATAAAAGAAATGAACAGAATGATGTTTTGCACACTCTAACGTCACGCTAGGTCAAAAGGTCATAGGGGGGGGATCTTACATCCGGGTCCTTTGTCAATATGAAACAGCGAACGA
This sequence comes from Ostrea edulis, assembly GCF_947568905.1. Classification (NCBI taxonomy): domain Eukaryota; kingdom Metazoa; phylum Mollusca; class Bivalvia; order Ostreida; family Ostreidae; genus Ostrea; species Ostrea edulis. Next base: position 45,802,938 of record NC_079169.1, on the reverse strand, counting down.
CGACGGCTGCTCACCAACATTTTACGGGTGAGACATACTTTGTTTAAGCATGTAAGATGATAAAAATATAACATTCGTAAAAAACACACTTTAAAGTTACCACTAAGAGTTGCAGATTAGAATGTTTCATTCACATTTGTTTAATTTGAGCTGGTGAAGTATAGGTTGTTTATGTCTGCTTGCTACTTTCACTTGCGATGCAGTCATTAGCTCTCTAAAATTAACCCAGTGAAGTAGTACATTGCATAGAGAAGTGATAACAGTTCAATAGTTTTATTGACAATGTGTCTTTTTTTCTTTTCTTTTAAAATGACAAAGTGGTTTGATTTATCGGCTTATCTCTCTCTCTCTCTCTCTCTCTCTCTCTCTCTCTCTCTCCTGTGGTATGCAGTACTGAGTAGTACATGTAATTAAGCTTGAACCAATGCATTAAGTCACCCCTCACACAATATTAAGGATTTTGAAGTTTGGATTGAAGAAAGTTTTAAGAGGTTTTTTTTAAAGTTTCTATCAGTATGACTGTCGTGCCAATAATTTTCACTATTCGCACGACGGTCGCACTTATAATTAGAGCTCCTATCCGCACGATACTCTTTCCCAATTATAAATTTCTTCTATTTGCCCATGAGACAGAGTTAGAGATATGTTTGATTTGTATGCTTTTAAATCTTATAAGCTTGAAGCCTTCTGACAATTAAAAAAAAAATCAAACGAGATGTCTACACAATTATTTAATTTATCTCTAACTTTGACAAATGACCAGTTCAAAGTTCACTTTTAGTTAATTTAGGTGGTGGGTCACCACCCAATACCCAACTGTTAGTCAATCCATTTTCAGTAGTCTGATTTAAACCACTGCCTTCTTTTTAAGAGTGTAAGGAGAAAGGGGTGTATAAGACGAGTGTAAGGAATAGGAGGATGGGGGGGGGGGGGGGGGGGTGTATTAGACGATTCTAAGAAAGGAGGGTTTGTATTAGACGAATGTAAGGAGATCGGGGTGTATTTGACGAGTAAGGAGAGAGGGGGGTGGTTAAGTCTTCAATTATTCCTGACTTTCACTAACTATGTAGACTACAAGTGTTTTTCAAAATTTGTCGTCGGCCGCCGTGCGTATAATCTCGCCCCCTTTTTTTGTAAAATTTTCTTTTAAAAAATATTATCTGTATAGATCGTAGTAGTTGTCAATATTTATATTTTATATCCCCCCCCCCACCCTTGAAAAGGGACGCTACGACGTGCCTGAATAATACTGCCGCGATTTGTTGAAATGCATATAATATATTCTCTTTGTAAAATTACCACTAATAATAAATACCTCCCCCCCCCCCTAAAACATCACAATACAATGGGTCCAGTAGTCGGTAGAGGGGTATTATCGAAATTTCACATTTTTGTGCAATTCAGAATTAAGATTTTTAAGTGTAAAAATAATTGTTTTACATGTATTATGAAATGGAATCTTCAAACATGGGTATGAAAAGCAACTTTGGTGCCAATAAATAGTTTATCATAGAAATTCTAGAAAGGAACTTTTCCATAAAAGATATGCTAAAGTAAACCTTTGATCCTCTTTATACCTATTATGTAAACAAATTGTATCATAATATAAGAGATAAATCATTATAAACGTTAGGGGGAAAAGCAATACATCGTTGATTTGTCAAAAGATTGCTTCCATGATTAGGTCGTTTTTTTCCCTATGACCGTTGACACTCATGGTAATTAAATATGGCGGCACCGAGGGTGCAAAACATCTATGGAAAGAATATGTATGGGAATGGTCCGCCGTAAACGTAGCCGGAATGAAAAGAAGGGGGGGATCTACTATATAGTAGGTTTTCCGTGGGGGTGGGGGTCCTACTATATAGCCATATTTCCGTGGGGGAAGATCTACTATATAGTCATTTTTCTGGGAGGAAAAACTACTATATAGCCATTTTTCCGGGGAAAAGATGGCATGGGGAAAAGGCTACTATACAACACCGGTATGTACAGGCATGTACAAAGAAATGTATAAAAATGACACGAACTTCGCACATTATCGCCGATTAGCAGTTGACTTGAATAAAATTTCATTGTAAACTATCTATTCAAAGTATGATAATATTGGGGGAATTATGTTTCGACATTTTTCTTATCAAGAATTTGAAAGTTTCAAAAGTAGTAAGGAATATTTTCCTTCCTCGGCCAAAATGAACTTTAATCAATTGTTGATGACCTTTTGAAAACTTAAAACTATAATATTTATTCGGACGACTAAATGGATACTTACCATGTTAACAAAATATTTTCCAATAAACCTACCTCAAGTTATTCTGTTGAATCCCAAATCCGAAAAATTACATTACAACACTGTACGTCAACGATCCAATCACGGTCAAGTAATCGGACAAGTTTGTTTACATAAATGTCGGGATAATGGCACGCCGATTTCGTCATAAATATTTTTTTAATACACGCATTTATATACACAATTTACATCATACATTCGCTCGTAGCATTGAAATTGTGGATTTTCCCATAGTTATTTAAAGTGATAGTATCTATGGTTTTGATATTATTTTCCAAGTTTTAAATTGCATGAGAACATTCAATCAGTTGTAAAACTGAATAAAAAAGCATCAACATTGCGAATAACTTGTTCTCTACCGGTATTTTACGGGTAAAATTACCGTTTGGATGCCCATCAACCTACCTAATTACTTATCGCGAGCGTTTCCGACAATTCCCGAATGCTATTTGAAGACCCGGATACAACACAACGGACGATGAGGTAAATAGCACACGACAGTTAAAATTGTTATTTCTTTCGATTGTGATACACTTTTAGTTTCGTCCAGCGTACTATTTACATACTTATAGTATTACAAATCGTTTTTGCAAAATTATTTTATGAAAATAAATTCAAATACGATATATTTTCATGTTTCAACCAGAAAACACAAATGGGGTACACGAGGGGATTTCAGTGAATATTGTAAACATAAAAATCACGAATAAACATCGACTTTTATAATCCTTTGGGTCATTATCTTTATGGGGTTTTTTTCTGTAAAGAGCATATGATATCTAATTACAAGTACTATATACCTGTAACGTTATCAATTTAATTAAAACAATTTATGTATTTTTTGAAATCACAAATACCGTATCGATTTAGATCTAGATCTACATGCAATAGAATAATGTCTTTATTAAGAAATAAGGTATCATTTTAAAATATGTATTGGGATTAAATGCGGGTTTGTCACGTGATCAAATTCCATAAAGCCCGAACGGCTTTATGGAAAATTTGATCTTGTACCAACTCGTATTTATATCCCGATAAATAATTTAAAATGATACCTTATTACTTATATTTACATTTTTGGTCGGTAATATTGCTGAATTGTGTTAACAACACGTTTCAATACATTTCAAATTGTTGACGTCCACAACGAAGCGTCATAGATGTTCAAAATGACGACAACACAAAACAAAGTTCCATAAAATGAAGAACTGTTTTAATTATTAAGACGCTAGAAAGCAAGTATATCAACTTATACATGTACTTATACATTAACTCGGGAGTATATAATGGAAAACTCTTTCATATGTCTAATTATAGGGGGTGGGGGAATTATGATTTAAACGGGGGTGCGCAATGTTACACTTACAGTTGTGATGCGCTTTCACTTTTGAAAAGTGAAGACGTTGAAGACCGACTTTGAAAGATATTCTGTGGATATTACGGAGTTAACAGAAGACAGAGATGGAGGAACATGAAGAACAGGGCGGCACTCGTCAGGTGTAGGCAAATCATTTATAGACAGGACAGAGGACGCAGCTCAGATGAATCTCCGGAAAGAACTGAACATCACAGAGAATGTGGAACTGCACGAAGGTAAGGTACGGTTTGGATTTGGATATGTAATTGTTGACAAACATGAGCTCACTGAACGCTTCTTTTGACTCGATAAATTTCTGTAATAGGTTTTTAATGACGCCTCGCTTCGATGTCCCGACATAAACTTGGAAACCGACATCAATCACCTATGGATGTTGTGGCATAGAAGCAGTGTGGTGTGTAGGATTTAATGCACTTTGACGACATCCTGTGAATGACCTTTTTGCTAAAGCCTAATGTCATCGTCTAGCAGTACATGTAGGTACAATTCCGCATCACCGATGACCAAGGTGAAGTTGTAGCAGACGAAATTTTAGACATACAATAGTAAAATATTGTTTACAGGTATGCTACACCAGAGAAATTTGATGTAGATGAAAAGTGGAGGATAGGTACAACAATATTTTGAAGTTGAAAATTTTCAAATTTACTTTATTTTGTCAAAAAATACAGTTTTAGTAGAAGGTAATCTGGAAAAAAATTAAAACCCCTGCTGTACTCGAACCTGCGACCTACAGTTCACCAATCGGTGTTCTAACCTACTGAGCTACTGGGCTAGGTATTGCTGCAGACCCCAAGCAGTTTTTATGTTTATACTTGTTGCATGTAATTCTATATTCTGTGCTCGAGAAAGAGCCTTATCTTGCTTCAGGAATGACGCTGACTCTCAGCTTCTCTCACTTAAAGAAGAGTGCATTACAAAGAGGAGTCAAGTTATTCCAATATCGTATTTAAATATCATATTTACTAAGACTTTTTGATACGAAAAGTACAGATTTTGCACAAGTTTTACCTGACCTGAGTCGAAGGTTCATGGGAGTTTTTTCCGATCAAAACTTTCCGTTGTCTGTCGTTGTCTTAAACTTTTCATATTTTCATCTTTTTCTCCATAACCACTTGGCCAATTTCAACCAAACTTGGCATAAAGTATCTTTGGATAAAGTGAATTCAAGTTTGTACAAATGAGGGGAAGTACCCTTCTTAAAGGGGAGATAATAGCGAAATATCGAAAATACACTGACAATTTAAAAAAAAAAATCCTTCTTCAGAACCAGAGGATCAATTTCAATCAAACTTTGTACAAATCATCGTTGGGTAATGAGGATTCAGGTTTGCTGAAATGAAGGACTATGTCCCATTAAAGCGGATATAATAACAAATATGCAAAACTAGGGTTTAAAGGACACATCTCGTGTTTTCAAAGTATACAGAATTATATGCATTTTGTCTTCCTTATGCTTATAGAAATTAATTGTAATAGTTCGTTCGCTGAAGTATTGCGATAATTAGCCACAATACGGACTTAAATTTAAGCCCCGATTTCAAAAAGCCTAGTTAATTAGATAGGTAGTCACGTGGTACAGTGACGTCATATGCGACCTTCGTCGATCAACTTGTTGTAAAAGTAGTGTTAGATATTTTTAAAAACTCGGGTTTTAGGGGCCTAATTTATTTACCATGGATAACATTTATTTCGATGCTGACAAATTTCCTGAGTCTTATATCTTTTGGCCACCAGTGCATGCAAATAGCGACCCAAATGTAGTGAGAAAAGCGAGTATGAAATCTGCATAAATTTGCGAGTAAATAGTGTTTACATGGGATCACTGTCTAAACACAATTTGGTAATGTCATTTCTGTAAACAACTGTAATTAGCGTTGTTGCTTTTCTAAAATAAACAGTGCAATAATTATTAAATTTATTTTTGGAGAAGTTAGATAGGCCTAAATTATGATACGATTAGCCTATATATCATTGACAACTAGGCTTACTGTCACGGGTGCATTTCGAAAAAAAAAAAAAAATAATAATAATAATGATCAACTTATTGTGAAAATCACAATACTTTTAAATTATTTTATTAAAGCAATTTTATTAGGCCTAATCATTATTTTTGTTATCAACACGTTGTTACTTAAGAAGTGGGAGCGCGGCGTGCTGTTGTCGTAAACACGTACGCGTTCCTTAAAAAAAAAAATGAAAGCATTATAATTCAATTCAAAGTCGGGAAATATTATATTTTATTATTTATAATTGAAAGTTCAATTATCTTTTATCTTTAAATTTCTTTTTTAAAACTACCACTTGGTAGACACTGCTAGCAAAGTTCTGCCTATATGTTGTTACAAGGTGAAGGTCAGTTGGTGCGAGTGTGTATTGAATTCGAGAGCAGAATGGAAAGCATATGCCGTAGGCCTATATGTAACAGTGCGTAGCTTCGATAGAACAATTTTCTCACAGTTTATCTATGTCTTTGTCCAAGTGCTTGTTTGAAAAAGTACAGGGACAAATTCTACTGGGGGTTTTTATGGCAAAGTCGTTGTGCCGACAAAAAATATTCACGTCTTGTCCCTCATACCTTCCTTCGAAAATTGAAAAAACCCCGTCCAAATCCTCTCTACTGACAACAAGTACACCCTTAAACGGCACAAAACACCCTAATGTAGTGTTATTTATAAGCTGTTAATGTGATAATTGTTTGTTTGTCAATTAAATCTAATCTGTTTATGAAATGGCTATCAACTGTTTTCAAATCTTCTCGCTCGAGGTCGCATATGACGTCACAGATAATGGCGCGTAAAATATCGAAGAAAATATGCATATCGCAAGATTTGAATTTCATCGCTTTCAAACTCGAAAACTACGCAAACTTTTTCATTTAAAACACATGTAAAGTAGTTTTAGGCATGAAATGAATTAATTTTGCTGAAAAAATTAAAAAGTTTAAAAACATGCAATGTGTCCTTTAAGGAGCGCCAAATTAACATAAACTCAAATAATTGAAGATATCTTCAATTATTTGAAGATATCATCAATTCTATTATTGCTCTCTTTTAATTGAATTAATGCGCGCATTAAATCAATTATTGCTCTCATCAAATGAATTAATGCGCGTTTCAATTCAATTATTGCTCTCATCAATTGAATTAATGCGCGCATCAATTGAATTAATGAGAGCAATAATTGATTTAATGCGCGCATTAATTCAATTATTGCTCTCTTCAATTCAATTATGCGCACATTAATTCAATTAATGAGAGCAATAATAGATTTGATGCGCGCATTAATTATTACAATTATTGCTCTCTTCAATTCATTTGTTGAGAGCATAAATTTAGTAAAAATATTGCTCGCAATAATTAATTTAGAGCTCGGTATAAATAATTTGATGATCTCTTTCATTCAATTGAAGATATCTTTAATTCATTTACAGTGCTTTTGTATAAGGAATTAATGCGCGCATCAGTTCTTTTAAAGAGAGCAACAATTAAATTAAAGATATCATTAATTCAATTGTGGATATGTTGAATTGAAGATATTTTTAATTATATAGTTGCTCTCTCTAAAAGAATTCTCTCTTCAAATGAATTAAAGATATCATTAATTCAATTGAAGAGAGCAATAATTGAGTTAATGCGCAAATGAATTAATGCGCGCATCCTTTCAATTATTGCTCTCATCAATTGATTTAATGCGCGCATTATATCAATTATTGTTCTCTTCAACTGAATTGTAGCCCGCATCAATTCAATTGTTGATATCATTAATTCATTCGAAGAGATCATTAATTCAATTAAAACGCGCATCAATTCAGCTGAAGAATTAATGCTATCATCAATTCAATCAATGCGCGCAATAATTCAGAATTGAAGATATCATTAATTATTTGAAGAGATTTTTAATTCAATTGTTGCGCGCATCAAATGAATTGATGATATCTTCAAATAATTGAAGATATCTTCAATTATTTGAGTTTATGTTAATTTGGCGCTCCATAAGGGTTGAGTCATTTAAAAAATCTTCTTCTCAAGAACCACTGGGTCAGAAAAGTTCAAATATACTGACAGCTTTTTGACATAGTGCAAATTCAATTTTGTTAAAATCATGACCCCTGGGTGTGGGGTAGGGCCACAATAGGGAATCAAAATTTTATTGAGAAATTAAGATATCATTTTTGAGTGTTATTGGGATAGGACATAAAGGTAGTACCTGTTCGTGATCAAATCTACTATAACGCCCGAAGGGCGTATATGGGATTTGATCACGTGACCAACTTCATGTCATATCTCCATAACACTCAAACATGATATTGTATTTCTTATATTCATATTTTCTATGTTGATTTTTGTTCTTACTGAACTTCCATGATTATGTAGCAGATGACCGAAATAACGATAGTACTACACAGTTCGTTAGAACTTTATCGAATGAATAATTAGGAACGATATCTGAAAAAAAGAGACATGTATAAATATTTAATATAGAAGATTTTTAAAAAGACGAAACACGTGTAAATTAAAGGTAATTTAGAGCGTAAAGTCAAACTGAATTGAAGACAAGAAGAGCGGAGTAAACTATACTGTACATTCGCGGTGTGATTTGTTCGCGATCAGCGATGTAGAAACTTCCCCGTTGTCTTAGCCTACATATACTTGAAATTGAAAACAATTGTTGAACACAGATTTCGATTGAAATTCAAAAGATCTGAGAGAATTGATGGAGGATATGATGGGTCAAGTTAACGTTAAGCTCATAGTCAGATTTTTGGAAGGAAACAACGGCTTGTTCATCGTTAGGACTCGTGGGAGACGCTCCGAGGCAGTAGGACAGATTAAGACGAAGTGCAGGTGAGGTGCGTCTTTTTTTCTTTCTTTTCTTTCTTTTTTTACTTTTATTGTGTGTAAGATAAAATAAAAACGAACTGAAAGTTTTTTGTTCACTTGAGAGATTTATGTTCTACGATTTTGATGAAGACTCGCACCGGTACACTGACATGAACATATTTTTCGAGCCTCGAACATGCCGAATCATAGTCGTGATGGAGGTTGCCCAGAAACAACAGGTTATCACCATAAAGTGAATAGGCTTATAATTTACTCTGCCTCTTTTTTTCGCCTCCAATATCAAAGGTATCTTATAAATTCGCCATGTTGCAAAGGTTGCAGTATAAGCCATGCATAGTTGCAGATGGTATTTAAAACTGTTTAAAATGAAACAGCTGAACGGTACATGTTTGTTTAATGTGTCTGTTTTATTAATTGATGAAATATATCACCTAATCCTATCTCTGGTATATCCAGGGGTCCGTGTTTGCCCAACTCTGTATTTTGTATTGCTTGTAGGAGTTTACAGTCCCTGAAACGTCCTTCTTTCCCACTTGAATGGTAAACGCACACAGAGCAAACGGTGAACGCACGCAGAGCGAACACTGAATGCAATTTGGGGAACGGTGAGCGAACGTATAACGCGAACGTAGCGCAATGTGAACGGCCAGCGAACGGTGAACGCAATACAAACTATTCATTCGGAATGTTTCGGATGTTTTCCCTTTGATTGTACTTTTTCATAATCAGGTAAGAAAAAAAAGAAAATATACATGTATAAATTTAATCAATGGATAAATGATAAAATATACCAGAGTCGGGAAATTACATGTTCTACAGTTCTGAACTATTCAATCTAAACAAAGCATAGTGCATTTTTGTAAAAGTACTGAATGATCGCAAATTTCACATCAATTCACGCAGCAATCATACACAAACAAAAAGCTTTCATGTGTACAGTATTACACATACAGATACAGGCACATGTATATATAGAAAAGCAGAGAAAATGCATGTTTCGAATCACATTCTATAATATTTAGAATGCTTGGCCTTTTCATAATAAATCATGAATATTGAATCAAACGCATCAATGCGCTATCTCGGGAAACTATTTTGGAGTTTTCTTTGAATTTTTACAGTTGATAATCCAGACATTTTGTACTGAACTATCAAATTTCTGATAAAATAAGAAAGTTTCCTTCTACTCTTACGCAGGCGACCTTTTTTCATGTTTGTCTCTCTATCAAAATCGATCCTTTCACTTTAGTGTTCCGAATGACATTGCAAAGACTGAACGCTGAACGAACGCTGAACGTACAGTGAATTTTAACGCTTTGTGAATGTTGAACGGAAGCGGTTGGTGAAAGGTGAACGCAAAACTTTGAACGGTGAGCGCGCGGTGATGGTATGGTGAGCGCGCGGTGATGGTATGGTGAGCGCACGGGAAAATGGTAAAGTAGAACGCTTCAGGGTCTCTATGAGATTGGGCACTGTTCGTTATCTTCACCTTTCATTATAATCTGTTTACAAAATAAACCCTGTATTTAAACATCCTGATGCGTTTGTTTCTGTTATGATGAAAGGTGAAGATAACGAACAGAGACCTATAAGCAATAGAAAAAATATAGTTGAGCAAACACGGATCCCTGGACACACCAGAGGTGGGATCAGGTGCTTAGGAGGCATCCCCTGTCGACCGGTCACACCCGCCGTGAGCCCTATATATATCCTGATCAGGTAAACGGAGTTATGCGTAGTCAAAATCAGTGTGCCAAGAACGGTCTAACAATCGGTATGAAACACGTCAGACAGCATTTGACCCAATGATAGGTTGTATTGGCAAACTAGATCGTTATAACGACCATAAGATTTGCGAAATGCTGACTTTAATCCACAGGGGCTAAGCCCGTTTTGGGCCCGAACTCTATATTTATGGTATCACAGAGTTCGGGCCCAAAACGGGCTTAGTCCCTGTGCTTTAATCGAGACTGTTGAAACCCCTGTACCATCAACTTGTTTGTCAGGAGCTTGCCTCGATTTAAACACTGACCTTACGCAGGACAAGCTCTTGCGTATCGATATAAACACCATATGCAGGGGATTGTTTCTGTTATGATGTCATTGCAGTGGCGGATCCAGGATTTCCTAAAAGGGAGAGGGGGCACATGTACAAGTCAAGTATTAGCCAAAATACTCAGGTATTTTAGGTGCCAATCTTGAAATATACTCACACTATTTTTATTTTTTAAATTTGGGGGGGGGGGGGGGGGGGGGGCTCCAAATCCGCCTCTGCATTGCATGAAAAAGTCAGGTTAAAGTACTTGACTTTTGAAGCGGTGATTGTATTCATACGCAAGTAAAAACAACAACAACAACAACCGATTACGCGACTGACTTCATATTACAAGAAATTGAATGTAAATTACATTAGTATTGTCATTCATCTACGAAGGAAGTGCATTGGCAAATGTAAATATATAGTCCTGAACAATCTTTAAAAATCTTCATAGGCGTAGCTTGGGTTCGAATATTACCGAGGCAGGGGGTCTGGGCTGAAGCTATCGACATTTTAACAACGTAAAAGGTGGTGGTTTTTTGTTTTTTTTTACCGAGGCAGCTGCCTCGGTTGCCTCAATGGAAGCTACGCCACTGATCTTCCCAAGAACAACTAGGCTAGTCAACTGTAAATTTACAAGGCAGGTTCCTGACATAGTGCAGATTCAAATTTCAAATTTGTAAAAATTATGGCCCCTGGGGTGTAGGGTGGGGCCAAAATAAGGAATCAAAGTTTTACATGCGAATATATCTAGGGAAAATCTTTAAATATGGACCAAGGTCACTCGGGTGAGGGATGTGGATTATCGACCTCTAATGAAAAAATGTATACTCCAATTAGAATATTTGAATGGTACACAATTTAGCAGCTCATTTTTTCCACTCGGAATTAAAGCAGGACAATATAAAAAGTAATGAACACTACCCTCAATATTATACTGTATTAATATTATTTTTATAACAAAGTAAGCGAAAGAAGAGGTTTATCTACATATTACAATATTCATTTGTTTCTCAGTGGCAACAAAAATCTTTCATAGGATTTAGACTATAATTTTATTATTTATTTTTTTTCTGCTGATTTTGACAGATTTTGATGGTTCATCCATGTACTGATCATGTAGTGTAGTCGTCATAATGGTATTTTGTGTGTAATTATATTGGGATAAAAAATCGTAAGCTGCTAAGAACTTTTTTCTATATTAGGATAAGAAATCGTAAACTGCTCAGAACTTGTCTCTTATTCTTCTTTTCCCCCTTTTGTATTTACACACCAAAATATATATGTTCAAACGTAATTTATTCCCCGTCTAAGTTTTCCGGAATATTTATGTTTTGGGGTACAGTTCTGTCTTTTATGCTCAGACGACCAAATCTTCCTTCTAAAACGAAAGAGTTTGCAAATAGAGAACGAGAAACTGCGAATGAAAAAATCTACATTTTCATGGAAATGTTACGCGGGAAATAGAGTAAGTCGATTAACTTTTGTATCAAATATTCTATTTTTAATCATTAATCAAATTAATTCAACAACTTCTGTTGTTTTCCTTTCTTTGTTTACTTTCTGATTTGTAACTAATAAGGCACCATCATATAACTTATCTCAGTGTACTAGATTTAAAGCATTACTAGTGTTGAATTTCATACCCTTTCTTTCTTTTGCCCTTTAAATAATTTGAAATGGACATGATACCAATTAACAATGCTCTAACGCTCCAAGTTATTGACCATGTTGATATATTTTATATGACATTAAAAAAAAAAAAAAATGTATCGTATAAACCTAACTATGTTGCATGGGCACGGTTTAAAAAAAACATATCATTACATGTGATGTGTTTTAGTGTAAGCCTCTTTTGATAATATTTGCTGCCTTTAACAGGTTCAGTCCAAAAACTATTTCTATCTACCTGTCCACATATAGAAATAGTTTTTGGACTGAACCTGCTAAAGGTAGTAAATGTTATCAAAAGAGGCTTACACTAAAACACATGCTTGGAATATTCAAGAGAATTATCAGACAATGATGGTTATTTAGGCAGTTCCCGGCTTTTCGTAAATAATCTCTCTACTACAAAGTTTATTTCACACTAAAAAATTGTTTATTCTCACATAAGGAATTTTAAACTCTTCGCAATAATGTCTAATCCTTTCCGTTCATTCAAACAACAAATCATACGATGTAAAATACACTCAAATTAAATTAATTGTGAAATGCGATTTATGTATGAATAGGGATGGTACGGTACGATTTGATTAGTTTTCAAGATGGTTCACTTAATTAATGCGAGGAATATAACGCCAGTCGACATAAACGGTGCATTGTGACTTCACATCTAGCTGCGATGTGTTTTCTTTTAAACCAAACAAACGCATCCATTTTCCTTGAATTGTGAACATTGACGATTTCATTGGCGACGCGTTGATTGGCTAGCATAAAGTTCAGATGAACATGACCCCTAGTTGGGATATGTCAGATGTTACGCAGAGTATACAGCGCGAATCTAAGAAGTCTGATTTTAATTAGATTGGATAGTTCAGTTGGTAGAGCACCTGACTAGAGATTCTGGGGGCCCGGGTTCGAATCCCAGTCTGGTCCATTACATTTTTTCCCTTCCTGTTACATTTGGTGCCATAGACCAGTCCCAGGAACTGACAAATGAAAATGCCTGCCAGGGGATAAAGATACCGGGTTGAAGTCTTCAGGTGTGAAGAAATTTAAAGGAGGGAGGAATGTTATGGTCAGCCGGGATCGATCGCCAGTGGCCAGATAGCTCAGTTGGTAGAGCACCTGACTAGAGATTCAGGGGGCCCGGGTTCGAATCCTAGTCTGGTCCGTTACATTTTCTCCCTTCCTGTTACATTTGGTGCCATAGACCGGCCCCTGGAACTGACATGTGAAAATGCCTGCCAGGGGATAAAGATACCGGGTTGAAGTCTTCAGGTGTGAAGAAATTTAAAGGAGTGAGGAATGTTTTGGTCAGCTGGGATCGATCGACGGTGGCCAGATAGTTCTGTTGGTAGAGCACCTGACTATTGATTCAGGGGGCCCGGGTTCGAATTCTGGTCTGGTCCATTGCATTTTCTCCCTTCCTGTTACAATATAAATCAATAATAATTAAGGTGCAACTTTTAAACAGGTCAGTTGTTTTATGTATCATGTTGTGCATGTGCATGGCAAAATTTGGAGTGTAAATTTGAATACTTTACGAGGGTGGAGGATGTAGAGGAAATTGATAAAAAAAATCACCCCAAAAACCTTTAATGTAAAAATGCATGAAGGTAAACTTTAAAATTGATACAGATTTGTAAGACATTCTAGATATCTTATCACGTAGCTTTGATCCTAAGCTCCTAGAAAATGGAACAGCTGGGTGTAGTTATTGATGCAAATTTGAAAGGTTAGAAAGTAATCATTTTTGTCCAATATGTTTGTGGAATTCATCATCAGTGTAAGTGAATCAAGAAATTTGGTAGCTGGTCCTGTGTTTGGCCACACAAAGTGCAAGTGAAGGAAAAAGTAGGTAAAAATAGCTACCTGGAGTAGGTTTAAATACCTAGGTAGCTATAAGTAGCTACATAGGTAGAAATAGTCTTTGGACTGGACCTGTTTATTGGGAGTGCAACTGCATATATATATATATATATATATATATGTGGATCCAGAATTTTTTCCCAAGAAAGTCGGAGTGGGTTCCACCCCATACAATATTTTAAGGGCAGGGCTCAAAATGCGTCCAGGGTGTTTTGGTTATGTTAAGGTGCGCTAGGAAGTAACACAATTCACAAATGTCTGTAAGAAGGAATTGTCTTTAGCGATGCATACAATCGACAATCCTCGGATGAATTCTCTACACTTCACACAAAGGAGGAGTTTCGAGTTAGTATATCATAGTCACTTCAGCTGCAAGTTTCTTAGAATGATTTATCTAATTTGAGACACTTTCGTAATCCAGTGAGATTTTTCTGTCTCACATTATCACCTGTGTGAGATCGAGTTTACCCATGTCAGACAGCCATGTGAGATTTTTTTGTCACTCATTGATCGTGATGTCAAATATTTTCTATGATTTACGTAACATGGTGACGTAAAATATTTTGTATTGCTTTCTTTAAATTTCAATTTGATATAGCTTTCTGCTGGACAACCTTGAGTTTTTAAGTTTACACTTACAGTGTAAACCATCTTCAGGTATGCTCTTTCTGGCTGTTTTCTGGTTTTCTGTATGTTTTTGCATTGATTCAGGAGTTCAAATGAGGATTTTGATAATTTAGAATTTTCTCAAAGCTCATGAATTTATGCACTAAACTGGATAAAATGTGAGAAAAATTATCCTTCATTATAAACTTATGGGATAGGAAAATTCCACCCCTGAAACAAGATTCGCTGTCTTAGTAGGACTGGGCACAGCCTTGTCTTAGACTGCGAATCTTGTCTCCTCTTTTTGGTGCATCTTTGTGAAACTTACCTAACATAATCACATCCAAAAGAGGAAGGTTCCTATCTATTTTGAGGTCAAAAGGTCAAGGTCACTTTAATTGTCACTAAATGCCATAGATTTGAGCTTGTCCAGTCTCTAACTTTCATACTACTTGGTGCGTCTTTGTCAGACTTGCATATTTTGATCACATCCAAAAGAGGAAGGTTCCTATTTTGAGGTCAAAGGTGAAGGTCTCTTTTTCACTATATACTGTAGATTTGAGCTTGCCTCTAACCTTTATACATGTACTTGCTGGTGCATGTTTATCAGACTTGAAATCCTGATGATATTCAAGATTCATGTTGCTTTTGAAATCCAAAGGTCAAGATCATTATCACACTAAATACCTATTGCGGCCATTCAGAGCTTCATACTTATAAATTATATTAAATATGTGCATGTTTTTACTTTGTGAATGCAAGCGTGCATAATTTTCCAAAATGTAACTCGGCCATACACATCTTTGATGCGTTTTAGCGATTTTTTGATAGTAAGATAGTGACCGATATCCAAAATTTTGAAATGATTAGAAGAATATCATATTGTATAGAATCCTAATCTTTAACGTAATGCTGAAATATTTCAGCATTCACATATGGTAAATAAATATAGATTCAAGTTAACTACACTTTAGATCTTCCCGTCTTTTTAGCTCAAGTGAGCTTTTCTGATCACCCATTGTCCGTCATCAGTCTGTCCACCCGTCTGTCTGTATAAACTTTTCACATTTTCGACTTCTTCTCCAGACCAAAGGGCCAATTTCAACCAAACTTGACAAAAAGCATCCTTGGGTGAAGAGCTTTCAAGTTTGTTCAAATGAAGGGCCATTCCCCATTCAAATGGGAGATAATCACATAAATGCAAAAATAGGGTGGGTCATTTAAAAATCTTCTCAAGAACCACTAGACCAGAAGAGCTGAAATTTACATGAAGGTTTCCTGACATAGAGCAAATTCAAGTTTGTTAAAATCACGGCCCCCGGGGGAAGATTGGGGTCACAGTAGGGGATCAAAGTTTTACATACGAATATATAGAGAAAATCTTTAAAAATCTTTTTCTCAAGAACTACTGGGCCAGAAAAGTTTACATTTACATGAAAGTTTCCTGATATAGTGCAGATTCAAGTTTTTTTTTAACATTATGGCCCCCGAGGGTAGGGTAGGGCCACAATAGAGGATCAAAGTTTTACATACAAATATATAGGGAAAATCTTTAAAAATATTCTCAAAAACCACAGCTGGGCCAGAAAAGTTGCCAAAACTTCACAAAATGTGCCACTATCAGTTACAATGCTTCTCTTCAATAAAATAGTACACAATACACACATTTCTGATGTAAATATTTTTGAAATATAACACTTAATCCTAGTAGATATGTCATGAATGCCGTTATGCATTATGACCAGATTTTTTGCTTTCCAAAGAGGATCATGACCCACTTTTTACATGTTGAAGGTTGGCAACTATGGTGCTTGCTGTAAGTAACATCATGAAATCTTTGATATACCCATTCTTCTGTAATAAGCCAAAGACAAGTACTAAAGAGGATTACCTGACCTGGAAAGGATATCCTGTTATGAGGAAGAAATTTCTTAGAAATGTTTGCTACAATGTCATCAATAATGTTGCTTCATGTTTATGTATGAAAAGTTTATGTTTATTTAAATCAGTATAATGGCACTTATGAATAGGAAATGAAGTAAGTATTACAATTGGATTTATGAAAAAAATAATTTGAGTATTGATAGAACAAAGTGATTCTCATCTTTTACAGAGTGAAGATGTATAAAGCTTTGGATAGGGTCAACTATGCCAATCTGGATCTTTGTAGACATTTACGACAACCCAAGAAAAAGCTCGGAGTACCTTCTTTATTGAAATTATGTTGTCAGAAAATTAACAGTTGCCATGTAGATCTCATCAAGGAGGCTTTATCATGCATACCCAACCACCTCGCTCCTCTGCTGTTGGAAATAGCCATTGATGTTGTGGCTCCCAATGCTGTGATTACACTGATGTCTAACTGGCCTTTGCCTGTATTATGGTAAAGCTTTTCATGGCACATGTACATGTAAATTAGTTCTCATTATCAATAGCAAAGTTTCCAATTCAAATGTTTATCAAAGAAACAGATCCACAATAACTTTCATTTTGATGTTTAATATATTTTTTAAAGTAGCATTTTCATCTATAAGTAGCAATGCGTTTGGTCTGAATTATTAATGTATTATCCATCAGTTTAGAGATTTTTTAGTCTTTACATTTTATAAAACACATAATTTACTTTATCAGATGTATTTGTCATTATACAATATGTTTTGCAAGTCATGAGAAGGCCATGACTTTAGAATAAAGAAGCAGTAGATGTTGCTTATGACCTTGGAGGAAGGGGGTGGGTGTCAAGACCCTAGCCAAGATCTAGGATCAAGATCAAGGAGAAGGGCTAAAACTTTGTAACAACAATAATGCATGTATGGTTGCCTCGGACTTGATTCTGTAATGTGATTCATGACTAATGTCCTATGGGATAAACAGTGTAAAATTCTTATATGAACCATATCTTTAGAATAAAAAGCCTTAGACAATCATACATGTAACATCAGACAATCATACATGTAACATTAGACTATCATACATGTAACATTAGACAATCATACATGTAACAGACAATCATACATGTAACATTAGACAATCATACATGTAACATATTAGACAATCATACATGTAACATTAGACAATCATACATGTAACATTAGACAATCATACATGTAACATTAGACAATCATGCATATAACATATTAGACAATCATACATGTAACATTAGACAATCATACATGTACATGTAACATTAGACAATCATACATGTAACATTAGACAATCATGCATGTAACATATTAGACAGTCATACATGTAACATTAGACAATCATACATGTAACATTAGACAATCATACATGTAACATTAGACAATCATACATGTAACATTAGACAATCATGCATGTAACATTAGACAATCATGCATGTAACATATTAGACAATCATACATGTAACATTAGACAATCATACATGTAACAGACAATCATACATGTACATGTAACATATTAGACAATCATACATGTAACATTAGACAATCATGCATGTAACATATTAGACAATCATACATGTAACATTAGACAATCATACATGTAACATTAGACAATCATACATGTAACATATTAGACAATCATACATGTAACATATTAGACAATCATACATGTAACATTAGACAATCATACATGTAACATTAGACAATCATACATGTAACAGACAATCATACATGTAACATATTAGACAATCATACATGTAACATTAGACAATCATGCATGTAACATATTAGACAATCATGCATGTAACATTAGACAATCATGCATGTAACATTAGACAATCATACATGTAACATATTAGACAATCATACATGTAACATTAGACAATCATACATGTAACATTAGACAATCATACATGTAACATTAGACAATCATACATGTAACAGACAATCATACATGTAACATATTAGACAATCATACATGTAACATTAGACAATCATGCATGTAACATATTAGACAATCATACATGTAACATTAGACAATCATGCATGTAACATTAGACAATCATACATGTAACATATTAGACAATCATACATGTAACATTAGACAATCATACATCTAACATTAGACAATCATACATGTAACATTAGACAATCATACATGTAACATATTAGACAATCATACATGTAACATTAGACAATCATGCATGTAACATATTAGACAATCATACATGTAACATATTAGACAATCATACATGTAACATTAGACAATCATACATGTAACATTAGACAATCATACATGTAACATTAGACAATCATACATGTAACATTAGACAATCATACATGTAACAGACAATCATACATGTAACATATTAGACAATCATACATGTAACATTAGACAATCATGCATGTAACATATTAGACAATCATACATGTAACATTAGACAATCATGCATGTAACATTAGACAATCATACATGTAACATATTAGACAATCATACATGTAACATTAGACAATCATACATCTAACATTAGACAATCATACATGTAACATTAGACAATCATACATGTAACATATTAGACAATCATACATGTAACATTAGACAATCATGCATGTAACATATTAGACAATCATACATGTAACATATTAGACAATCATACATGTAACATTAGACAATCATACATATAACATTAGACAATCATACATGTAACATTAGGCAATCATACATGTAACATTAGACAATCATACATGTAACATATTAGACAATCATACATGTAACATTAGACAATCATACATGTAACATTCTTTTGTCAAGTATGCATGATTATTTATAGCATCAGAGACTGGTTCACATTTTTTGGAAAAAAAGAATTTTCATTTTTGATGTTAAACATGAAAAATATAACTTGTTCCTGAGACAAAGTTTGCTTTTGATATATTTGTGTCTTGTCCTGAGCCATATTCTATATTAACATGATTAATGTAAGTAGAAAATGTAAAACATGTATGAAATTTGTCCTTTCCTGTGGTTATTTAATGCCTCATTCACACGGATGCGCATTAAATTTTACTTCGCATCAAATTTGATGCGAAGTAAAATAATGTGCATTAAATTAATTCGAATTAAATAGCGTTCACATGGCGGTAATATTTAATGTGAAGTAAACTAATGCGCATTAAATTCGTATGCATCTCTATTAAAGGGTGTGCGAAATAAATTAAAGAATAGACTATGTTATTGAAAATTATTTTTATAGATATTTTAATGAATATTGTGTAGATACAGAATTCTTTGTTCAAAACGATATATAGGCCTACATGTAGTATACTACATGTTTACAATTTAGGCCTACATACATAATTCTGATCTACACATAAGGAGTTTTTTGTCGTGTTTATTTATATGTTCCCAAGAAATTACTTGTTATTTCCTCCGACAACCAGCATTCAATCTAGACAATATATATTGTTTCTTCATGGGCCCAATTTTAAAACTTCGGAACGTCTTTTTCACCGTTCCGCTGACTCTGTTATGACGTAATTTTTAATTACTAATACGTATTATAAGTCTACTATGACGTCATATGGTATAAAAATTAACAATGAGCGGCATATGTTTTAAAAAAATGTAAAAAAGAAAGTCATATTATCACTATTTTAAAACATTGTTGTCGTATTTAAAAACAATTCCCTCCACATGTATTACTCAGTATGCCTATGCAGAGTACAGATTTACGTCTGACATTATCTAATGACATGCTGTTTGTACCTGTTTTTAGTGATTATTATCATTTTGCTTAGTTTTTCGTACAAAACTAACATTAATATATATATAGCTGACCACGGGTATGATGCATGCGACCCAAATTGGCCATTACGCATGCGTCTACATTTAATTCGAATTAGCTTCGCTTAGCGTTCACACGGAGCTAATGCGAAGTAAATTTAATTCGCATTAAATCGCGACGTCAATTTTAATTTGAAGTAAACTAATGCGCATTAAAATCTCCGTGTGAACGCGGTTCAGATTTAATTCGCATTAACTTACGTTTAATGCGAATTAAATTCTTCGTGTGAACGAGGCATAAGAATGCTTTAGTTAATGACCCTTGGAATGAATTTTTCTCATTCATTAAGACAGCTTTAGTTAATTTTACCGTAATAAGCAATTTCTTTTCGATGATCTAGTTTTGGTGATGTTGTGCATCCAGAAAACAAAGACATTTTTACAGAGGAGATGGGACTTGATCTCATGGTCTTCAAAGGAATAATAGAGAGAACCAAAGCCTGTAGAATAAAAGTTCTGGACTTGCGAGGTTTCAAGCTAAGTAAGAGGAAATTTCATCATGTTGTAGTTAGGGAATGATAATCCGTAAATAGATTTGTATTGGTGCAATTAGAATGTACGTATATTAGTGTTAAATCTAGAGAGGGTACACATATCATAAGTTCAAAAGGGCACTTTTCATCGCGACAAGACAATTTTGGGGCACTTTCATTGTATCATATTATGGTATTGATAGAATAATCATTTAGCCTCCTTAAAAGTTAATATCTGCTGCCTTTATTTTAAACTTTTCAATCAACCTTGTGAAATAAAGAACAAATGTTTATATTAGCAAATATTTTTAAAAAAATTATAGAGAAAAAAGGGCATGGTGCAATTAAAAAGGGCATGGTGCAGCGCCATGCTAGTTTGCTTTAGATTTAACACTATATATATAGCACATATTTAGTGCACCTGACCTCTAGACTCAATTAAGTTTACAATAACATGCTATTTTGATGTTACTTTATGCAATGTCATGAACAAGAAGGCAATGTCATGTCAAAATGATGCAGATTATTTCACCATATGATTTTCATTTGAAAAGTTAAATTGACTTTCTCCAAAAGTTTCAATAAATTTTAGGCGATTCAATGTGGCGGATGCTACGATTTGAACGACGATTTGTGTAATAGTATTTTAATTGTAGAGCAACTCATATTCATTCAATTTGGGTACTGGAAGCTATATACTTTTGTGTATATATATACGCTTATGTTCACTTTTTTTATGAGTGCACTAAATGTGTGTTCAGCGAAGGCACACGCACTAAACAATGCTACATTGGATTAAGTAAAAAGAGCATGAAATTTATTCAGAAGTCGTGTGATTTTCAAGTCCTTTTGTGTAAAACACTTGCAATTTAGCTTTCTTGCAAATTGACATCGAAAAGTTATTTCATGAAATTAAGTACTGGCTTTTTATAATGAATCTTCAGTGTATTAATGTATGGAAGGAGCCTTAATCAGTTGTACCGCAGTTCAAAGGTCAGGACTGTGGCTCAGTTGTTCCTCATTGTATGTAAGTCATTCTTGTTTACAGTATATTTGTACTTGATGTAACCTTGGGAGTGGCAATGAATGCAATTTCATGGTAATGTTTCAATGTTATGTTTTCAGATGCAACATTTAGCAAGTTGATTGTGCAGATGTGGCCTATATTATCATTGAAGAAACATCAGTTAAAACCAAAGAAACTTGCAAAGATAATAGCGAAAGCAGCAGGTACGTGTATGTTGTGTAACTCTATGTTGATCTATACAAATGTACCAATCGGACTGATCCACTCCAGTAATATTATGTAGTGACATAATATTTCCGGAGAAGATAAAAAATCTGATATTCATCAGATTGACAAATGAACATGTATACATATCCCAATAGGCCAACAAATTGTCTAAAGACATGGGTCGTGAAATTCACTTACTTTAGCTTGTTTTAGTGGCTTATCCTAAAAATAAAAATGTGAGTTTTTCTTAGATCTGGTAACTTTTGAACCAATGACCATATTCAGCCAAGCTTAGGGCAGGGCGTAGATGACCAGCTCCCTTCCATGCCTCCTGGAGATAGGGTGCTCAAAATTAGGAAGAGTTGAAATGTTTACACGTTTATAGGAATATGACTTTTCCTGATATATGTCGTTGAATTCAACTAGTTCAATTTCACTTTTAAGCAAGTTTGATTGGTCCATTTCACTTCATCAACATTTTTTTTCTGATATCATGTGAATTGAGTTGACTAAGTCATGTAAAATCTAGTCCAGGGATTAATGTCACAAGCATTTAGCTCCCTTGGTTCTATTTTGTTGCAAGCAATATTTGTCCACATTATGTAAAAATAAAAGATTTTCTATAAATATTTGTAATATTACTTTGAATGCATTTTAAAAATTAACTGAAAGTACAAGTTGAGACTGTTTACATTTTTTTGATAAACTGATTTGTGGTTTATAAAGCATAAACTTATCCAGATTACTTTAAATATCGTATAAAAATCGAGTAGAAGTTATTTTTATACCTTGAATGCAAGTATTCACATTTGACTTCTGTGACCAGGGTGCGATCACAATGTGTACAAATAAAAGGAGAAAGAAAATGATTATGTCATATTCCATGTGGAAAAAATATGAATTGTGTAATTCCATTACCAAATACAATCCATAGCATTGAGTAATTCATTACATTTTCTTTTATCTTCTCAAATCAATTGATGTACACTATATACAACTTAAAGTAGCTAGGGTGTCATGAAAAAAGAATTACAGAGAAAAAGTGTTTTATTGTAGTAGTGAATGACTGTATCTAGAAAACAGCATTATTTCTACTAACAACGCCCACTTAGCCTGTGGTTGAATTAGATCCATGGCATAAATGATTGTGAATCTACATTATATATTGTACCCTTGTAATTTTAGAATCAGATTTTCTAACAGTTCTTTTTAAATTTATACCCCGGGGAACCTGATAGGAATAGATTTTCATATACGCTACATGAAGCTGCTGGCATATCAATCAAACATACAAAACTTTGTTGATTCTTGAGATTTATTTTTTTTAATTCCCATATACAGTAAAACATGATTTCAGCGAACATGTTTACAATGAATTCATGCTTACAATGAAGTGATTTCCAACCCCTGTAGTTTTAAAACATATTATGAAGTTATTGGATATAACAAATAATGAGTAAGAATTGTCTGTACCCAGCATTTTGTTATACACATGTTTTACTGTATTCCTATGTAAATCTTTGGCCCAGTCAAATTCCAGAAGGTCATGATGTACAGAAACTTAATTATATAGACTACATGAGGATGCTTACATATTGATTGACATATTGTATCCTTGTGGTTTTTGAGAGGATTTTAATGTCTTTCCAGTTTTCCTTAGATATTCTTATGTAGAACATTGAACCCTTTCTGTGGCCCCATCCTAACCCTGGGGACATGATGTGAACGACATTGAATTCACACTACACAAGGTTACATGCATATTAATCTGACAAACTACCCTTGTGGTTTATGAGGAGAAGATTTTAAATGAATCATTCCATGATAGGTTCATACATGTATGTAAAACTTTGAAACTCTAGTGTGGCCCTGTCCTGACTCAAACAAACTTCATTATATAAGGAAATTTCTGTACAAGTTTTGGCTTTTCTGTGAATGGTTTAGAAGATTTTTTAACACCCAAACATATTTTGAGTATATTTTTTTTTAATTATCTCCCCTTTGAAAGGAGGTGTTGTTCATTATTCTTTTTAAAAAAAATTGAAGTTTGGTTGAAATTGATTTTATGGTTCTTGAGAAGTCAAAAAGTTTACAGATAGATGGAACGATGAACAAAAGCTCACTTGAACTTTCAGCTCAGTTGAGCTAAAATCAGTAATAATAAATGTGTAGATGTAGCTGTATAAGAAAATCAGGCTTAAATAGAATCATATATTTACCTGAGTATCTTTCACTTGTATTATGACACTTCTATAGGCACGTGCTGTAACTGATGTTTGCCATTTTCTTATACTTCAGATGTTGAATTTAGTCGATATATGGAAGAACTGCTCCCAAGAATGCTAAACGACATTTTGTCACATGAAATGGTGCAAGATTCACAACTGCTGATTCATATTCCAAGAGGTAGATTTTATCTATTATATGATGTACTGTAATTGTACATTTTTATACGTGGTATTTATTTTTGCTAAGTCCATGGTCACATAAAATCCGTGTAATTTCATACCAGTGGACTTGAAGTATGTAAGCTAATTAGTAAGCCATATGCAACTCAGCAGAATTTCGTACCCACAGATCAAACCAAAACTGTTGATCTGCAAAATTATGACTCCATGCAATTAAATATGTCTACAGTACTCAATCACAGGCACTCAATGTTTTAAATATCTTTAATTTGAAAAATCATCTTCCTATAAACAAAATATTGACAAGGTATATCACGCCACCGTCTTAGTTTTCTTTATTATCAGCTGCATCGCTTGCAATTTTTGGCGAGAAGTTCGGTATGATATGATAATTGTATCCTTACCCTCTGTATTAAAGGCATTACCTCTCACATCATCGTGGTGAGCTGCAAATAAAGTCCATCTATCGGTTATAATCAAACATTGTCTACTGCTTCTCAAATCATAAAAAATCGGCAATGGGAGGATGGAAAGTTGACATAATTTTGGGATAGTCCTTTTTTCATTGGTCGATAAATTGGAATTAATTAATATTATAATTAGCAGTGAATATGTTAGATAGTGAGGTAATTATACCCCCCGCAACAAGTTGCGGGGGGGGTATACTGGAATCGGGTTGTCCGTCTGTCTGTCCGTCCGTCCGTCTGTAGACGCAATGGTTTCCGGACTCTAAAGCATTATCCTTTCCACCTACCGTCACCATATCATATATATGGACTACCCATGGGATGAAGATGTTCCCTATCGATTTTGGGGTCAAAAGGTCAAAGGTCAAGCGCACTGGACATCGAAGTAGTAATATGGTTTCCGGGCTCTAAAGGGTTATCCTTTCCACCTACAGTCACCATATCATACATATGGACTACCCATGGGATGAAGATGTTCCCTATCGATTTTGGGGTCAAAAGGTCAAAGGTCAAGCGCAGTGGACATCGAAGTAGCAATATGGTTTCCGGGCTCTAAAGCGTTATCCTTTCCACCTACAGTCACCATATCATACATATGGACTACCCATGGGATGAAGATGTTCCCTATCGATTTTGGGGTCAAAAGGTCAAAAGTCAAGCGCACTGGACATCGAAGTAGCAATATGGTTTCCAGGCTCTAAAGCGTTATCCTTTCCACCTACAGTCCCCGTATCATACATATGGACTACCCATGGGATGAAGATGTTCCCTATCGATTTTGGGGTGAAAAGGTCAAAGGTCAAACGCACTGGACATTGAAGTAGCAATATGGTTTCCGGGCTCTAAAGCGTTATCCTTTCCACCTACATTCACCATATCATACATATGGACTACCCATGGGATGAAGATGTTCCCTATCAATTTTGGGGTCAAAAGGTCATGCACACTGGACATCGAAGTAGCAATATGGTTTCCATTTAAATTCTTTAATGGCTTTTTTCATCGCATGGAGATGCTGTGTTCCTAGATACCTTTTGGATCATAATACTGAAGTTTTACCTATTACCAACACCCTTTGGGAGATTGGGGTAAGCGGGGGGTATTCTTAGTGAGCATTGCTCACAGTACCTCTTGTTGATCTTGAACACTATATCTATTGGTATATATCTTATTTTATTTTATTTTTTCAACATTAAACATGATATTAACTTAACTTATTTATGAATTCGTTTTAATGAAATATCATACTCAGAACTTTGGAGAAAGATGTACGATGAAACATTATTATTGTATTAGTCAAGAAATATACTTATCAAACATTTAGAAAAAACGACACCATTTTATTCAATGACATTGTAGCATATCTGAATTAATAATTAATATTCTATTGGGGAAAAATGTACATGTAGTAGTGATTCTTTTGTAAAAAGATGGTCAACATGGAAATGCTTGTTTGAAAATGATAAATGCTATATTTTTGTTTTTGCAAAATACATGTATATCTGCTCCTTTAGAGAGAGAGAGAGAGAGAGAGTTTACTTTGAAATGAAATGAAAATAAGATAATATTGATAATAATATTTGAAGTTTTGAATTTCTTCCTGAAATGTCATGGTGAATTCACACCAAAATTATTATGTAGCATTTTCAAGGCAGGAGTACAAAACGTAATAGTTTCAAGGTTCGTTTCAGGTGACCGATAAGGCACATAGGCGTTTTGACATTTAAAGATTGAATCTAAGCAGAATATTCTATGGCTCTCCCTCTCTGTTTGTGTGCATTATCTTTAGATTTGAATGAAACCAGTTTCCTTTAATTAATTATTAAGAAATATTCTAGCACGTACATTCCTACTGCATCGAATAAAAAATGAAAACAGTATTTAGAACAAATACAATGTACTTGTTGATGGGTATCTTTATAGATACATTACTCAATCAATAATGAAGACAGTATTCAGCACAAATGGTAATGGTTATCTTTAAAGATACATTTAATATCCAGATAGTTCCACATTTGTGATGTGTTTTTTTTTTCATTTGATTTTTTAGGAGAGAAGATGGTTGTGAAAATAGACAATATACAGTTTACAGCCAGCAACACATTCTTTATGGACTACTTAATCTGTAATTGTCTGAGATCTGTGACCCCTGTTGTCATCACCGTCTCCAACATCCATATCAAGTCAGTATTCACCCCATTCAGGAGTTATCTTTCTTTGTATACAAATGAGTACTTGATATGAACTATACATACATGCTTGTACTTTGTACACCTGTATTTTCCTATCATTTTCGTTTTCCAAAAGCAGTGTGTAAAGTTTCTAAAACACACTCATAACGAAATAAATATCGAAAATACCAGTAAGTAACATATATTTGGATAAAAAAGAAAAAAACTTGAAAACAAAGCCATGGAGAATTGAACTTTATGGCTAGGTTGCTAAGATTTGGGTTGGTTTGCTAAGTTTGAGGTTAGGCTGCTAACATAAAACAAAAAGTCATGAAATTTTTGGCTTTACATACATGTATATGTGTTTCAATGTTTTTCTCATTATTCAGGTCAGATCTGGGAATAGGCGATGAAGTGATGGATTCACTTGCTCCATTTATTGTATTGAAAGGACAAGACATTAATGTAAGCATTTTTTGTTTTGTTTCTTTTACTTTTTTAGATTTTTATCTTGAGAAATTTAATATTGAGATATGAATAACTGACATGTCATTTAAATGCAAATTGCCTGTGTGACATTGCATGACTTTTGAATGTTGTTAAATTATAATTATTCAAAATATTTTAATGGTAAGTATGTTTTATAGGGTCAGTGCATATTTGTGGGAAATGAGAGTGTAGGTGGATAATTGCATGTATGAGATTGAACTATGTCACCCAATGACATCTAATGGATTAGTCTGATTCTAATCAAGTGTACAAAGTGTGATCAGCATCACATATCACATTTAAGCAGTACTTATATTTTCATTGTAGTCACTTAAGGGAATAAGGATTTTAGATGATTTCATGACTAAATGATGATCAAAACATGACTTTTGACCATTTCTTTTTGTTTTACATTTTTTCTAGACACTTGAGGGTCTGTCACTCAGGCAGTTGGAGGAAGGAATATTTTTCATGGTCTCTCAAAATCTAAAGAAATTTTCCAAATTGCGTTCACTTGACCTTCAGGACTGTAATATATACTTACAAGAAGGGAAGACGAGAAGTAGGACTATTGGTAGGGCCATAATGGCGAGGACTCTGTCTGGCTTTGAAAATCTAGTCAGACTGGATCTGAGTTTCAATTATCTTCTTGGATGTTTGGGAGAGATTTTAGATGCATTAAGACTTCCTTTGGAATTCCTCAGTCTCCGAAATTGTGATTTGAATGACCACGACTTAGAATGCTTGGGCAATTCAAAACATGCATTGTCACTGCAGGAACTGAACTTGAGCAAAATTTGTCAGTTCTCAATATATGATAATGACCGGATTTCATCCATCAACTTGTTCAAGGTTGTGTTTTGTTTCAAGAAAGTAAAACTGCTCAATTTGGCCCAAAATCACTTTCAGGATGCTTCAATTCCAAGTTTCTGTGAAAAACTACCTCAGAATTTGGAAAGACTTCAATACTTAGACATTGCTGGAAATGTGCTTACAGAGGAAAGCATACTGCAAATATGCAAATCTCTAGCCAAATTAAAGCACTTTCAATGGTTTCGACTAACGTGTTCAACCAATCTTCTAGACGAAGCTCTGGGACATTTAAATCAAGCAAATGAAAATGCTCTGCAAGCAAAGCTGCGAATTTGCAGCTTGTTATCGGCTTTGGGAAGGAAAGATATCCACATCGAAGTAGTGAGATTGTCCTACGCAATATTTGTTGATCTCATGGATGTCATGGAAGTGTGAGGATTTCTTGTGCTTTGTGATTCCTCTTGTTAGAAAACAATTCATAACTTCATAAATGGCATTATGGGCAGGGTAACAGACAGTTGCCATTGTATATAAGAACGGTGTTCTCTGTGTTCTAGGTCCTTCGTTTCTGCTGGTTCATCAATATAAAAGAATAAAACCATTTGATATTGTTTTATTTTGTATTTTGCATATTTTGTATTCTTTTTACAGAATAAACAGTATCACGTTACTTGTGGCTGTTTAAATATTAAACAAATCAGTTGGAATCAGTACATACACATATATGACAGAGACAAATTTTGTCAAATCAAAGTCAAGAAAATATATTTTTTAAAAACTTAAGTGTACAAATCTTTTATGGAAATTTAATTGATACATTAAATCCCCTATGCAGTTCCTTTCTCTATAATATGCAGGATGTTCAAGCTCTGTTTACTGTACAGCATTTTTTTGTGCACAATGCTGGACAAAATTGTGGCTTCATGAATACTGATAGGTAAATACATGTACAACAATGATGTGTTGTTTTGGCACATAAAATACACAGGTCATTCATTACATGCAGACTTTGCAACAATAATTGTGTGCAAGTCTTGTTCTGCTGAGGAATCCTCCAGCGTTCCTGAGGTTATAACACTATGTTTATGTCTGGTTTTCTCAGTTTGTAACATACACAATAACATTTAACAAGGAAGTAATAAATAATATGAACGGATTTCTATGAAATGATGGAGTGGTGGCGAGATGCGGTCACTACGATCTCAGTAGCCGTTTCCCCGCTCTCTCCAGCCGAGAGGTTAGACGTTTTACATCACGGCTCAGTGTCCTGTGGAGCCGCCGTTGTCCATTTCGTCGTTTTTTAAATCTCCTGTATTTTGACATGCTCAAAACTTGTGCAGGCTTCCTTTTGAAGAGATCGAACATTGACTTAGCTGCTTTGTATTTTCTGTAGTAATTTTGATATTTTTTGGGCAGTCTGGTTACAGTTTCTTTACCCCATTGCGAAACATCCAAAGGATCAATCGTTGTGGGTTTGGGGGCCTGGGTGGTTGTCGGTGAAGGCCCTGGGGTTACTACTCTTTGCGTCGTTGTTTTCGGAGATGATTTTGTGAAAGCTATTGTAGCAGCAGTGGGAGCGACTGCTGGTACGGAGACCTTTCTGGGTTTTCCGCCAGGTGCTAACAAAGACATAGACGGATTGGCATACAGGTTGAAAGTATTTTTGGGAAGATAATTGTATTTGACTTCGTACATTCGAGGCACAGGTACTCGCCGTGTCGTATAATACGAGTAGAGTCCGATTTCAGGTGACGGGTTGAATGCAAGAGCCGTTGTACGCTGTTCTTGCATTGTAGTCTCGGGCATGAACTTTATTTTGCTGGCTAATGTGAATCGAGGGTCTGGTGTTTTTCTGGAAAGTAATCGGGCGTGATGAAATGGAATTTGTTTCAACCATTTGAATTTATTTCTTAATTTGTTCTGAATTTGAGACAGGTAGGACAGCCCTGTAGCAGGCATGAACAAGTTCCTGTTCTGCACGAGAGCTTTTGCGGAGAATGTCGTGTGTGGGATAGAAGATGTTGTTGATGGAGTTTTTGTCGAAAATACAGGAGAAGGAAGAGGCCTATTTTTCACGATAGGTTTTCTTTCATGTTTATGCATGATTTTAGCTACTTTGCTATTTTCAATGGCCTCGTGGACGTGATGTAGCAATTCGGGTTTAATTTCATGTTTTAGTTTCCTTTTGCTTCCGTTCGTCTGTGATTTAATGAGGGCCGTCTGTGCGGCCTCCACGGTTTGTGTACCTCCGATACTAATATCGGCACAATTCCTGAAAACTTCCTGCAGTCCGCAACCCAGACAACTTGTCCCGTTTTTGTCAGTACCCCAGCTGTTCCCTAAAAAACCAAGAAATAGAGATTAAGCGTGAGTGTAGTTGTACATGACTATATATAATGAAATTGAATTATATAGATATAGAATTGAGTGTGCCACGTAACAGGCAAAAATTATGTCACAATACACGTGAACATACCTGTGTTGTACGTCCACTGTAATACACACTGTTCACATCGCATTCCTCCTGGAATCGCTAAAGTCATCTCGTACTTGTCTTGTCCAGTCTCCTTGGGATTTAAGGGGTAGAATCTAGTGAAACCACTTTCTGGGGTTCCTTCTTTTATGGTCATAAGATGTTCGTCCAGACATTGCTGGGAGACAGGACGACGTATATCATTGTGCGAACAGATCCGGAACTCGAAGTATCCTTTGTGATAACTTGTGATCTGAATGATTGTTTTCATTTCTCTTGCTCCTGCGGGAATCTGTTCTACGATGATTCCTTTAGCATATTTTCCGCCGGCTTCGTGTTCACGGGGACCATTATAAGCGTCTCCACACACTCCGCATTTCCCGCCAGTATTTATATATTCCTAGAATAAAAGTAGAAGTTAGTAAATAATTAAACGAATGGTGTCTACATAGTATTTCATAGATTACGCTTGTCGGATGAGACACGAATTCTGACGTGAATGGGGTCTCATTTTGTGAAAGAAAGAAAAGGTACCTCTAATCCGCCACAGAAGAGCCCGTTGTCGTCGTAGTTTGGGGGCGTGTCGTATCCGTATCGCCACAGACTTCCTCTTTGAGGAGGGGACAGGAGCAATCCATGCTGGCTACTCCACTGTACTAGTGACGTCAGCACCAAGCTGAATGCAAGGAGTGAATACATTTCTAAAAGAAAGAAAAACAGTTGGTTAAGAGCAAAAATATATGGTAATTCATTGTTCAAAGCACAGCGATTCGGAAATGAATGCATTGTAGGAGTAGGGGTACATCCTTTCTAATTCTAATATACTTTGTTTTCTTTTTTACATATAGTTTATGGAGGAGGAATTATGCCGGAAGTATTTTAGTATTGCATATTTGTGACCAAAGGTTTTAGAAGTTCTTCTGATAGTAATTGGAAATTCTCCAGCCCTTTAAAAATACGTCATATCGCTAATCAAACTTCTTATCACAGTAACCAAACTCGAGTTTTGATATGTTCGAATGACATTTATAGACCACAGAGTTGTTTATTTTACTAGGTTAAAAATATTAATTAAGTCTGTGGCCTACAGATTGGTTTTCTGTAAAGTATTGCAGAGGACTCCGGTTGTTTGTTTTTTTTAATTTATTTATTGCATAGATTACCGCAGTATCAATAACTTGGGTGTGATTGTTATAGTAATTGACCTTGTAGAAATCCCTGTAATAATCAACAACTTGTGGTCGCTAGTAGGATATGATGGCTGTATATTTTGGAGAAAGGTATTGCTCAACATCAAGAACAATATATTACGTACATGTATCTTAATATGCATTTTTTAAAATAATATGCCAAACTTTTATTTGAAATTTTTAAGAATATAGTCGAACTTTTGACAGTTTGCCGCCGTGAAAATGATTTAATGAAAAGGATACTTGTAAACTTCTTTTTGAAATTCCTGAACACCTTCGTGAGGTTTTGGTAATTAGAATTCAAAGGTTCATTAATTTGATTTAGTATGCCGTCTGCATTGAACCATTTTCCAATACCAAGCAATACTTTCGGCATATCGCCAAGTGCAACAAGAAAAATTAATATTTCATCGCAAAAATTAATGTTTGTGGTCTTGATCTTGTACAATTGATAATCGCAGGTGCATATCAAGTTAATTATAAATTTCAATGAGCGAAAGTTGTGAACGTTGCTCGAGCGAAAGTTGTGAACGTTGCTCTTCAAGACGGAAGGCTCGAGACAACGCGACTCCTGGCCTTTTTGTGGAGTCGCTTGGGCCGAACATTGGATTCACAGTCGTATGGACAACAATACGGAACTTCTACATCTGTCTATGTATTTTAGTCTTTTACAACAATACGGAACTTCTACATCTGTCTATGTATTTTAGTCTTTTGGTCACATAACTGTTTACTGCCTTGAATTCTGTCTAAATTCAAAGTCTAAACTGAGAACATGTGAAGTTTTACGATTTGTAACACATGAGCTTTAGACCGGTGATGACACCAATGTCGTATTTATATTGACGTTTGGATATGTAATCATTATCATAATTACGAAATACCATATCATTAACTGATAAGAACTTTCTTCCATTTTAATCAGTAATTTAGCATTTTGACATCTAAGAGATGACAATCTTGTCTTTTAAGTTTGACCTCAAAATGGTAAATGATTTGGGTTTCATTACCAAATGGTATCATATTTTTAAAATGGTTTAAATTAATGATAATTTTACCCCACGAATACTAATAAATATAATTTATTGGAAAACTTGCTGTAAATTTACAGGAATGCTAGCAAATTTTTTTTTAAATTCTCGCGAATGGTACTTGTGTGGTTTGCATAATTTGTAAATTAATTCTAAGATTTATTAAGTTTCACGTCTCGTGTTTCTCCGCTGCAAGTTAACGTCGTGTAACAGAGCGGAAACCAACAGCTTTGTGGTTTTAAGCCATGATTTATGAAACCAAATTGCAAACTGTCAGGCCTCATCGCAATATCTCATTTTTCATTTTACCTGTCATTTGAATTGCAGAAAATCGCTTTTACAACTCAGCGCTGTATCTTTTTTAAAGTTTTGAATTTAACTTTATTACTGATGCATCCTAGCAGCATTAAACAATCGAGTAGATAGCATTCGATAGAGCTAATCAAATGTAAACTTTTCAAAGAGCTTTGCATAAGCATATACATGTATACATATATATATATATATATATATATATATATATATATATATATATATATATATATATATAAAAGAAAGAGTTGATATCTATCACAGTAAAAAATAATTGAAATAAAAAGCAGGAAAATATGCAGTATACAGTTTCAAATTATATTCAAATCAGTATATTAAATATATTTTGGAAGTGTATATTTTCCTGCTTTTTAATTAATATATATTTATGATATGAAAGAATGAATTGAACTTAAATATTTGCAATTAAAAGATGTCAAAAAATTTGATTAAATTAAACGTAAATGTTAAGAAATTATGTTGATATAACTGCCAAAGACAAATATTTGTTATTTGCACAATGATACTCACAAATAAAAATATATAAAATATTTCGGATTAATTTAATACATTCGATATAGTAATGCAAGTGATAAAAAAATATATCAACATGAATGAGTTTCAAAAATAAATTTTAAATACCTAAATTTAAAATTGTTTGAAAATATTCAATTTTGAATCTAGTATTAAGAACATTATTAACATGATATGTTTTTATAAATGATTAAGTAAAACAAAAAAACTCAAGAAAAGAGCGATGCTTACCTCACGGTGATCTTATACGAAATGCAAACATTGTGAAGTCGGATAAATCTTTTCAAGTCGTTACATCTCCATTGTTAATGTATTCATACGCAACCCCTGGGGCAAGGTTTGCACCTTAGACGACTGAAAGGGAAGCCCTCTACCGATACGTGTTTCTGGAGATACCTTCCACAAGAATCATCAAAATTCTGTCAATCAGCTTTTGACGTTTTTAAATGATTGCTCCAGTTGCTCCTAATGAAAATCTACCTTAACAACAACATAGAAATTCATTAGTGGAAAAGGTTATTACCTGTCTAATTACTAATTATATATTATGACAGGTAACAAAATTCAAATGTTTTTGGCCTAGCACTTTTGAGAGGCCTTGGTTTTGTACTTGTGTAAACCTCGTGAAGAAATTGTTTAAAAATCGAAATGTACATGCACATGTACAGATACATCAAAATCCATTATGGAAAAATTAATATTTACCTCTGTATATCTAGTAAAAATACATGTATATGTGTGGAACGCAGTTGAAAATAAAATTTACAGAGACATGGCCGGGGAATAGTCATCGTATTTCGTGGAAATGTGATGCAGGTGACATGTAACAAAATTTAAGCTTTTGTTTGATTTTTCCTTATAAGCAGACATTATAGCGGTTGGATAAAACTATTGTACAATGCAGCAAATAATAATTGATGTCACGATTTTCTTTCCGAACATAATTCTGATCGGTTGTGACGACTGCTGCCTTCTTACTTTCCAGAGATCACGGACATCCTTCTTACTTTCCAGAGATCGCGGATATTTCCGTAATCTATGTATGTAACATCGGATGGCACATCTTTTTTATCATTGAAGAAAAGGTGTATATTCTTCCAGGACTGATATAAATGCTGGGAATTCACTGTGCAAATAAGAGAGCAACAAGCTCTAAACCTTGTTCTCAAACAAATACTGGATTTCCAAGGGGAAAAAACCGAATGTAATTTACTTTGATATATCAAACAAATACTAATATGTAAATCTCATGATCAATACACTTTTGGTGTTTATTTGCATTTTTTAATAGGTTCTTCTTAGGTCTAAATTTTAGCGGAAGTAACAGTCTAATCAATGCGAGAAGGAAAAGCTGAAATGACCAAAAAATAAATCATTTTGTAATGAACATGAATAGTAACAAGGTTTTAAATGTTCTTCCTCGTGATAACAAAATTGCATTTGTTCTTCATTGCTAATAACAAGAAGGAAAACAACAGCAGTTTGTGTGTAGTGAACAAATACAGATGACGTGTCTTTGATACCATGTACATGTATGAGCTTACAAAAATAAAAATGCACCATTAATACTTCATCATTGAAAACTAAACAAAATGTGTTTGATTTAGGAGATACCGGTACATAAAGTTAACAACGTTAGTAGACGTACATGTACCGTGTTTAACATTAGTAGACGTACATGTACCGTGTTTAACATTTGTAGACGTACATGTACCGTGTTTAACATTTGTAGACGTACATGTACCGTGTTTAACATTTGTAGACGTACATGTACCGTGTTTAACATTAGTAGACGTACATGTACCGTGTTTAACATTAGTAGACGTACATGTACCGTGTTTAACATTTGTAGACGTACATGTACCGTGTTTAACATTTGTAGACGTACATGTACCGTGTTTAACATTTGTAGACGTACATGTACCGTGTTTAACATTTGTAGACGTACATGTACCGTGTTTAACATTTGTAGACGTACATGTACCGTGTTTAACATTTGTAGACGTACATGTACCGTGTTTAACATTTGTAGACGTACATGTACCGTGTTTAACATTAGTAGACGTACATGTACCGTGTTTAACATTTGTAGACGTACATGTACCGTGTTTAACATTTGTAGACGTACATGTACCGTGTTTAACATTTGTAGACGTACATGTACCGTGTTTAACATTTGTAGACGTACATGTACCGTGTTTAACATTAGTAGACGTACATGTACCGTGTTTAACATTTGTAGACGTACATGTACCGTGTTTAACATTAGTAGACGTACATGTACCGTGTTTAACATTTGTAGACGTACATGTACCGTGTTTAACATTAGTAGACGTACATGTACCGTGTTTAACATTTGTAGACGTACATGTACCGTGTTTAACATTTGTAGACGTACATGTACCGTGTTTAACATTTGTAGACGTACATGTACCGTGTTTAACATTTGTAGACGTACATGTACCGTGTTTAACATTTGTAGACGTACATGTACCGTGTTTAACATTAGTAGACGTACATGTACCGTGTTTAACATTTGTAGACGTACATGTACCGTGTTTAACATTTGTAGACGTACATGTACCGTGTTTAACATTTGTAGACGTACATGTACCGTGTTTAACATTTGTAGACGTACATGTACCGTGTTTAACATTAGTAGACGTACATGTACCGTGTTTAACATTTGTAGACGTACATGTACCGTGTTTAACATTAGTAGACGTACATGTACCGTGTTTAACATTTGTATACAGTTGATCTCCAAACTCACCACAAAAATATGAATTTTGTAGCAGGACAAAAACGTGTGAACGGTCATGGTTCTTTTGACTTCCCTTGGCAGCTAAGTTAACCTTAACACAGATCTGACCGGGGAGAAATGGGTCATTATTTGATACAATTTAATATATGTTATGTCTTTAACGCTCGGATATCTGGAGCAGTTGACGTAGCCTGTGGCATTGTGAAGTCTTCTAAAGTGGCCATATGATTAGCTTGTCAGTCTTTTCCGAAACCCTGTCATACGGACATAAATCATTATAACTATGTGGACCGGAACATTGCTTTGATCCCTCAGGAGAATGGATGATAGATATACCGGTATACATATACACCAATCCGAAAGACTATAAACCCATCAAGATAGCTGGAGTGAGAAATGTTCCTGGTACCCCCTCCCCTTATGTATGATGTAGAAAGTATTATAGGTGCACTCTTGTGTACTCAATTTTATATAGCAGGCTAGAAATACACGTATTAAGTGATATCGACTTTTAAAAGTCCCTAAACTTCATACAAGGTAGCTGTCGTAAATGATTGCCCTAGTTCTGAAAATCCACCGCCAGGGAGATGATTCTGATCTTTTTATAGGGCTTTGACCGAATACCATTACATTGAACCAAGAGGTTTGTCTGGTACGACCCGATTTACATATAATAATGCAGTTCCTTTGCACTGAGAAACATACTACATCCCCAAGGTCTGCATCAGCAATAGACTCGGTATCCACAAGCTGTAATGGTATACAATTACTGACATTTTTAGGTGCAGACTTGAGAAATAATGATCGCGTTTTCGTGTGTGTTGTAGCATAACCTCCGAAGTCGAGACATGTTTTGAAATATAAAATCCGAGGCGTTAGTCGATACTTTTATATTTCAAACAACATTTCGAGACCAAGGAGTTTATCCTGCAACATACACGAAAACAAGAATCTACTACGGCTCAGAAATATACAGACGGTGGTTTTCCTTTATAGCTACGAATTATAGGTCATCCTGACGTCATGGCAGTTTCCGAAACGGCCAACTTTTTTCCCCCTGACTAAACAGGTGAGATGGTAGGGGTATTCTAAATGTAGTTTGAAAAAAAAATATTTCAAGTATTTAGTTTGATGTTAACGGATTATATCAAATGCTTTGAACACACAGTTCAAGA
This sequence comes from Ostrea edulis, assembly GCF_947568905.1. Classification (NCBI taxonomy): domain Eukaryota; kingdom Metazoa; phylum Mollusca; class Bivalvia; order Ostreida; family Ostreidae; genus Ostrea; species Ostrea edulis. Next base: position 45,764,948 of record NC_079169.1, on the reverse strand, counting down.
AAAACGTATCTGTACATCGCCATGTTTACATGTGTATCGCTCTCGAAATACAGACGATTGATTTATATTGAATGACAAATGTTCTTCAGTCATTTATGAATTTGTTTTACAACATATATTGATTGATTTTTATGATTACAAAATATTGAATTATCAGTCATCAACTTTATTGTTGCATTAGCAAAATACGAAGTGCAAGCAAGATGAGTACAGTGTATCGATTTTCTCATAATTAGTTATTACGTATGAAGGTATATCACAGAATAATGACTGCGGATTCCTTTGATCGTTGCAATAACCATGGTAGAATAAACTTTAGATACTTGAAAAAAAGCAATATTCACCCAGAGGACGAGGTGGATATTGTACCTCAAAGGTAGCTACAAGTAATGCATCGTATTGACCGAGAAAATGAACAAGTGAAGATTTAACGAACAGTGATCAATCTCATAAATCTTAATAATCCTTTTGAAAAAGTCTGTAAAGAATACAAAATTAAGAGAAGGGTGAACCCCTAGACATCCCAAAGGTGGGATTGGATCCTTGGAAGGAGTAAACATCCCCTGTTGAGGGGTCACATCCGCCGTGAGCCCTATATCTTGATCAGGTAAACGGAATAATTCGTAGTCAAAATCAGTATGTAAAGAACGGCCTTACAATTGATATGAAACACATCAGACAACATTCGATCCAGTGACAGCTTGTATTTGCAAACTAGATCAATATAACGACTTTAAACGAAACTGATGAAATCCCTGCAACATCAAATTATTTGTCAGTAGCCTGCCTCGATTTAAAACTTGATCATACGCAGAACATGCCCTTGCATATCGAGTTAGTTGAGAGATATAAAAACCATTTGCAAGTGATAAAATGCCAATAATTGTCTTATTTTATTGAATAATCTAAAACAGTGAAACTATCTACGACAGAATACCTGGTCGGCCATCTTTGTTTACAGGTATTGTAATCTAGCTGTGTGGCCTACCAGGTATCGTTTCGTGGGCTCTAGCAGCCAATTTCGATTTTTTTGAATTACTTTGTACTAAATTCAATTACTGGCATTTCTTCAGTCAATGCGATATTCACAACCTTTCTCAGGTACATGTAGCTAAAGCATCATGTTGACCAGGAAAATGTTAATAACTGTAAAGTGTAGGATGTTTCAAAACAAAATATTGAAATTTCGGGGGGGGGGGGGGGGTGTACTTCTTGAAAAGCGAAAAGATGCATTGCAAAACCTAGAATGAAAACAATGCAGACTTTAAATTCCTTAGCGATTGTCAAATGAAATGTTCTCAAGCCAATTGTTTGTAATCCACCATAAGATGTCAAACCTATGACTTGGGAAGACGGTCAAATGGATACCTTAAAGGAGCTATTAATCATTATTAATCTATGACAGAATTACTTGAAAATACATCTATAGTATATCTGCCATATAGATGATGAAATATAATGAAAACGAGTACTTGTGTAAATTGGAATATGACTTACATTCTTTTAAGTTTGAAAAATATGCAGTTTGTGTGTGTGTGTGTCTTCTTTTGTTTAATGGGGTTTTTTTTTTAGTTTAGTTAGATATTTCAGAGCAGATTCAGCATATGACTTAAAACAAATTCTTCAGTTTTTGTTCTCTGACTGCATTGCATTGGATTTGCATTACATCGGATCTGATATACATAATTCCATCTCTCTGGATTGACACAGAGGTAATGAAAATTTATATCTTTTGTCGGAGGACAATGTCTACTATCTTTAGATGAAAATAGACCATGGATTTACATAATTGTTGTAAAAAAAGGTTTCACTTCTTCATTTATACTCCGTGGCGTATTAGAAATGATGTTTATCTTTTAAACACGAATAAATTTTAATAAATATTAAGAAATTAAATAAAACTTTCTTGAAAAGAGACATGAAATGTAAATGTTGATGAATTTAATGCTTGCTTAAAAAGATGAATTGTTCACAATTACTCGTTGGATTTTAAAATACAAATGAAATTCTTGTCTGTTGCACAAGTTTCAAAAGTAAATTGAATGCGCTGGCGCCTATCTTTAAGATTTAGATTCTGCACTCTATTACATGTAAAAAGTTGACATTCAATTCTAAATCTTTAAAAACCTAATCCCGTCATAGAATTTCAACGACCAGTTTATATGTAAATGAAAAGTAAAAGAATACTAAAAAAAACTAACATGTCTATAAATCTTCTTTTATAGAAATACGAGCAACCTGTTAGAAATTGCATCGAGGCATGTTATGTCATAGGAATTACATGAAACTTTCACAAAACAAGATAATTATACGAATTAGAACTACGTTTGTACACATAATACAGGTATGTACATTTCATTTTAAAAAATAAATTTCAATTTAGAAAACACATGAGGGTATGAACTGCAACGCTTCACGCCGGCATATTTCACGAAGCCTGTTACACATGTAGCGCTTCATAAAAGTGCCGGCGTAAAGTGTTGAAATTGATTTTTATATTTACATTCTAGTTTTATTTCTGTCGGAATTCTCAGCCGTTAAAACAAACGTACTATATTTATTAAGATTCATACTCGCATTGTTATTAATTGCAGCACATTGATGAGGAAATGTCTGTCATTACAATATGTATAGGTATACGTATTTAAGGCAAAAATACTGCAATTATAGATATTGGTAATGTATAAGAATTTTTTTTTTACATTAACTTCTATATTCAAAGGAGAATCAAACGAATATTTTGCTGAATTTAGGTATAAATTTTTCCTCTGCAGAACCATAAAACTGAGGAAAAAAATCCTTATTTTATATCATAGTTTAAAGTCACGAAAAGCAAAAACACATAATAGTAATTTTTTGACTGATGAAGTAGTTTTCATCAGCAAGGAAATTTTCAGTGGTTATTTTTAAAAAAAAATCATTTAAGATTCATATTTAAGGTATCATTATTATGTGTACACGAACATAATCAGAAATTCTTTTTTCTTAAATCTAAGTCTTTTGAAAACGTTCAACTGTGGATTTTTAATTTTTTTTTTTGTATTTGAGAAGTATGGTGGCGTATTTCTGTCAAATAATTACTTTACTAACTTGTTAGTTATCAAGACAAAAAGTAAAAAGTAAATGTCAAGAAATGACATTACCAAAATATCAGGATTAAAAGAAAATGTGAACAAATTATCTGACAGGTGGTGGCTGAAACATGCCACCATATCATTTCAGAATTAAAAGATGATGAGAAAATATGAACGACGATTTTGTTTCCGACAAGTCGACATAACCAATTGACAAGTCGACATAATTATATGACAAGTCGACTTGATTATCTGACAAGTGATGGCAGAAATATGCCACCACAAATACCAGTCTTGTCTGAAATGAAGAAAGGCATACGATTGATTCTAGGCTGAACTGACTATAGATGATATTTTCGGTTGAATTTTAACTTTTTGTGTTTTAGAGAAAGATACAAAGCCTTCCATATAGATTATATGTTAAATACATAATAAAACTTTATGGATGTAGGATTTTGTGGACATAAATGACTAGGAATTGTAGCATGAGTTTTCAACATGAGTCGTGGTCTGTCTGTTTGGGCTTGTTTTTGTTTGAATTGTGCGTATGTGTGGGTTTTGATATATCCGTGTGTGTATGTATCTATATATTAGATATTAGTATATATATATATATATATATATATATATATATATATGTATATGTGTGTGTGTGTGTGTGTGTGTGTGTGTGTGTGTGTGTGTGTGTGTGTGTATGTATGTATTAGTGATTTTGTGTTGTGCGCGCGCGTAAGGGGTGCGTTTCTTAAATATGCGCGTATGTATAAGTGGGCTTCGTATTTGTTTAGTGTTTGACGTCCTCTTGCAAATGTCGATTTACTCAATCTCCAATTAAAGAGCTGATCATCTTCACAAGTCAAGGGTTATTGGTTCGTTACCTTGCAATAACCCTTGACATCAGTCACCATTCATAACATGGGGTCGAGACGGAGGATGACGCAATACCCTAAAATTAAATCAGCCAGTGATATTCCTTGTTTCAGATGCAAGTTTGGTTAAGAACATATACAGAAATTAAAAAATGGCGTTTATTGACGGAAAGGTATTAAGTGAAAAAGCATCTAAAACTTCGTCTGTTTGTTTCTTCCAAGAAAATAAATTTTCGAAAATCCATCGATAGTATCTGTCTACTGGTAATTGGCCACAAATTCTACACCAAGTTGCCGTCGTTATGCGTGTTTCGTTTCGTTTTCGATCGACTATGTAAACCGTTTTCTGATTGGCTCCACGCTATAGGCGGCAATACAAATGATATGCTCCGTCTCGAACCCAAGTTGTGAATGGTGACTGATGTCCAGGGGTTGTGAGACGTAATGAATCAATAACTCTTTGACTTGTGACGATGAGAGCTGATAGGATACTTCACCATTCCACGCCCCCACGTTTGACAGAGTTTGATCATAGAGTGGGATTATACTGCTATCTCAGAAATATTAGTTTCTTCATTTGTGCCTTATCTTTAAATTTTGGTATCTACCTATAAAATTCTTTATATAATTCGAAGTTCCAATGCCTTTTGATATATTCCAACCCACGTCATCTAATGTCACTTGTCGCAGGAGGGTGGGGGGTAGGAAGTACTATGGCAGTAAGTTTAAAGAACGTGCCTACTTAGAAAATCATTATGTAAAAGATGTACAAATTATCCTTCACGAACTATAAACCCTCTGTCACTGTGGAATATTAACAACCTCTCCTCTGATGACGGGACTGTGTACTTAACATAATTGTTTAGAGAAGTCTAAGTAAATGACGACCTGCAATAATTTGTTAAGCGGTGGCGTCAATGGAACGAAATGGTATTACAATGACCTGACTGCAATGACTGCAGTAGTAGTTTGTAAAGTAGTGAATATTTAATATGTATAACACATTAACCATTCTAAAGCTGGCTAATTCCTTGCTTTAATTTATAGACTGAACCACATCCATTTGCAAGAAATAGTCTTTTCACAGCTGTCATAAAAACGGAGGCTATTGATCGTTTTGATACATTGGAGTTTAGGCCTGATATGACGAATCATGTATTTAGAGTCAGTATCAATATCAATACCATTATTCAGCCAGTATCAATATCAATACATATACAGATACTGGGAAATGACTTTGAATACCCTAATGCTGAAATAAACGCATATTGAGACAGTTTTACTCTATTGACTTTCGAACAATTCATTACGCAGGTACATTATAGACAATTGAATACAATGAATAAATCAAATTCATGAATATTTCCATTTTTTTTTTCTGTTTTGCAAAATACCACCTGTCTTGACTTTAATATTTTGAAAAGAGTTCTAATACATTTGACCAGATTTTCCGTAGAGACACCGTGCAACATATTCAAATTACTCCATCCATCAAAATATATTTAGTTCACCCGCAAACTTCAGATTTAGAATTAATATAAAGATTTAAAGGACAAACTTGTGGAAAGCACAATTACTCAAGCTTTAAACTAACAAAAAAGTCATTAAAATACCAGACAAAACAAACAGAACATGCAAATATTACCACTGTTGTATAGCATGCTTTTCCCCAAGTATCCCCTGAAAAACTGGTTGTATAGTAGCTCTTCCCCCGGGGAATTAATTACATAGTCGCTTTCCTCCACAGTAGGCTTTCGCCAACGACGTTTTGTTTTGAATTTTATAAATTAGCATTTGGAAAGCCAAACAGATATTCAACCTTTTTTACATTTCAAAAGCAAATTATAACAGAAGGTACATTGTTGAGGAAGGGTCGAGACGTTGTTCACTGTTCAGGTGTTTCTGACCTCATTATCCAGTGAACCAAAATATACAAGTACCAGGTATATAAAACATATGTAGAGGGAGTATAGCTTGCAATACTTGCTGGTGCCTTTACTGGTGATCATATTGTACGTCTGTTTTAGATTCTGTCTCATAATTACAATATCTCCATGTATATCTAGTATCACCGCTAATCGGATAATGAATTTTTAAGAAGTTCCGTTGGGATAATCCCATGAAAGGCATATTTGCCATTATTTGGTTAATCAGATTATTTTTCTTCATTAGAAGGAATCTGTTGGCATGGGTCCATTCCATTCTCTTTATTATTCTCAAGACCACATGAGAAAAGTACTCTTATCAAATCTCTGACGTGTCATTTGTAGTTTGTTATATAGCCAATTTCATTTTGAGGATTACTTGGAAGCTTACCTACGGACAGAACAGAAAAGTAAATGTATAATGTTCCATTTACGTTTGCAAATAAAGAAAATGGGGTGTACTTGTAAGTACTACAATGCATAGCTCTGACTTATTGCGACAAACTTTCTTCACAACTTTCAGTGTGATGATATGAAAATGTCATCCGTCAAATTCGGTTATAGGCATGGTAACATCTTTGTGTTCGCATTTTGAAAATCCATATTCTGTTTCACTCTATTCACGATATAGAACGAAATGCATAGAATCTGTGAAGCACAGATATATGCAGTGTGTTTGCAGGTATTGTATTTATTGCGGAAAGATACATAATAACCTTATCCTGAAGGGGTAAATCTACTATATACATGTAGTGGCCCCTTCCCGGGGTAGATCTACTATATAGTGGCCCCTTCCCGGGGTAGATCTACTATATAGTGGCCCCTTCCCGAGGTAGATCTACTATATAGTGGCCCCCTCCAGGAGTAAATCTACTATATAGTGGCCCCCTCCAGGAGTAAATCTACTATATAGTGGCCCCCTCCAGGGGTAAATCTACTCTATAGTGGCCCCCTCCAGGAGTAAATCTACTATATAGTGGCCCCCTCCAGGGGTAAATCTACTCTATAGTGGCCCCCTCCAGGGGTAAATCTACTATATAGTGGCCCCCTCCAGGGGTAGATAGTGGCCCCTTCACGAGGTAAATCTATTATATAGTGATCCTTTCTCGGGGTAGATCTACTACAGTGTATATAGTGGCCCCTTCCTGGGGGTAACCTGGCTATACATATAAAAGGGGGCTAAGTAGCCAGATTTTCGTGGAGAAAATCCCACTGTGTAGTCAGAGGAAGAACTATGATATAACCGGGACGGAACGATTGGCGTGGGAGGAAGGACATTATGTTACACCGGAGTGCTTTGTGAGTGTCAATGGTCACTTAATTCTAATATCTTCAACGGTATTACATTTCATCAAATATGATATAAAGCAATTTTCAGTATACCTACTGTTCATAATCTAACACATTGTATTTTGTTAATTTTATTAGGGCCTCCAGATCTCGAGAAACTTTAAAGAAGCAACTCATTTTGATGCAGGTACCAGTGCAATCTACATGTAGCTAATTAAAATTAGATCTTCTCTAACCGTTACACTGGAGTCAGAAAATCTTCTCTAACCGTTACACTGGAGTGAGAAGATCTTCTCTAACCGTTACACTGGAGTCAGAAAATCGTCTCTAACCGTTACACTGAAGTGAGCAGATCTTATTTTCATTAGATTGGTACATGTACCGGTTTTTCTTTTGACCCTGTAGAATTTAAACCTTAAACTTAAAATTAGAAAGTAAAACCTTGTCTCATTTTCATAAAAGGGATAGAGTGTCACACAATGTTTGCTTACTGTGTATGGCCATTTAGAATATCTAACATCAGAAGTGACGCAAATTTACTTAAAATGTTCATTTTTTGCAAAGGTTTATTTTTTCCACACAACATACAGCACATCTTAATTTGGATAAACAAAATTGTACATGGTATAAAGCTTTTCCCCCAAACCTTTGCTTAGCTATTTTATGTTTTATATATCGAAAATATTCTAGGTAATGGCCGTCAAACTGAGAATATCACCTTAGAGGATTCAGGGATCTCACAAAATAAAATTGAATGAGTTTTAAACAAAGACACCGATGACGTGTGTGTGTGTGTGTGTGTGTGTGTGTGTGTGTGTGTGTGTGTGTGTGTGTGTGTGTGTTTAAATACAGTAAAATATCTGTATCTCGAATATGGTTTATCTCGAATACCCAGCTTGAGTCGAAGTCGACCGCCGGTCCCGGCCGTTTTCCCTATATAAATGATTAAAAAAAACTTCTGATATTTCGAAAACGGTAATCTCGAATACTCCGCTTATGTCGAAGTATTTTCAAGGTCCCATACCCTAAATTCACCTGGTTTATCTCGAAGTGCAGTCAATTTTATGCTCTGCTTACCATACCTGACGTCGTTAAGTCACACATTCACACCCGCGGCTACATCAATTATAATTAATGACCGCTAATCCACGCTCGCCTTTTCCGGGTAGACCCAGGTCGCAATAAATGGTTCAACAGCTTGGGTGATTAGTGAAGCCTTCGAAAATTACGGCTAAAGTTCACCGCCAATTATGAACTAACACACCCGATTCCAGGGGGTGGTGTTTTGAATGACACACGCTCTATCATTAACATGTGGGTTAGATAAACGCACGAAATCGTCGAAGTACGCTTGAAGGTAATGCTCTTAATATAGATAATGCATTTAATAGTACACGCTTCATCATTAAAACTAGTACAGAGAAAACACGAAAATTTATTTAATAAACATTTAAAAGTTTGATTTTTTTAAAAATCCGTCTGTTTTGTTTCTTACGTGATAGGTTCTTTCATTACAGCGCAATAACTATACATCCCAGTCGAGCCTGGACATCAGTAAACTTAAAATAAGCATACAGGCACGATCATCTTAATTTTGAAACACATTGTGAATTCAATTGGATGTTTATATATATTAAAAAAACCCAAAAATGTTTGTCTTTGAAATTCCACAATATTAATTTATCAACTTGTATTAAACTATAAGAAACGGCAACGGGGTTTTGTTTATAATGCAAATCCCATACTATGCATCAAATATCCTCCTTCAAAAAAAATATCCCAGATCGATTTTGGATATCTCGAACCCCCGGATATCTCGAAGTTTTTTCGAGGTCCCTCGGACTTCGAGATAGAAATATTTTACTGTACATGTAATCCATATCATATACAGTTCTTTGACCTCATGACACACGACTCTCGCCTACAGACTTCAGTATGAAATGTCTTTTGGACTAGTATTCACAAAAGTGTCGCCTTAATTTTGATTGTCAGGAGAAATGTTTAAAAGTTTTTAAACTTGTATTTGTGACCGATTCCAATACCTTATTCTTTAAATGGGGTGTGTGCTTTTACTAACCATGACCGAAAGCCGCTAACCTGCTTTGAAGAATGATACAGTGGCGTAACTGGTTATGGAGAATGTAGCATTACCTTTCTCATAACCAGTGCTATAAATGCACACTTTTAATGAAAATGACACGACTCATAAAAATTGCTACCTGTCAAGTTTTTGAAAATCGTAGTCTTGTACCGACAAAACATGTTAATTACCAGAAGCTCTTACCAAATTTGTGATGCCGAACCACATGATATGTCATTGTCGTGTAAAACATACTTTTAAAACAATTAAACTTGAACAAATTCATGTAATTACCCGGTGTTGTATAAAGAATAACAAGAAAACATCAACCTTTTCTAATGACCTTCTTTCTAAATTTGGATTGCGTTGGTTGTAATATGTACAGCTGCTTTTTATTATGTCCATGTGACATATTGCGCAATATTTTGCATCTATAACAAACAGCCACATGGTAGCTCTATATTTAATTACAGGATTGCCAATTCGTGAAATCAAGACCAGCATGTATAAGTATATTTACCTATATGATATTCGTGTATCAGTATGTGTTGTCGTAAATCATGTATTTTTTGCCGTTGAAATAGATATGTTTTTTTTTCTGCCTTTATTATTGGCCAATATGGTATACGAAAATATTTTCTTACATACAATATATACATATGCTATAGTTATAATATATATATATACAGTACATGACACGAGTTTTATGCGTGTTCCACGCAACGCGGTGGAACAAATTTGCCCCAAACACGGTGGACCTTTAAAATTGTCGGCACCTTTGAAGTCCTATTTTTCCGCGCGAGCTAGACATTGAAGTCCACGGAGGATTTCCGTGGATGCCACCGCGCATCTCCGTGGATGTCACCTGTACCTCCGTCGATGCCACCGTGTACCTCCGTGTGATAAAACAAAGAAATAATTTCCGAAATGATTCACCCCAAAGACCTTTTCGCTTAGCCAGCAAGCAAGCCCCCACCCCATTACTTATTTAGAAATTAGCTATCAATCATTCAATTCTTGTAATTGTTGTTTAATGATACGTTGGTGTTTTCGGTACATATCCGATTGTAGACTTCCCTGCAGACGTTCACACCTTTTTATGAAACGCCCAAATTCTCGACATCCTGTATATAAACACCTGTGTTATTCCTACCACTCGTCGGTACATTGTTTCACGGCACGTGCAGCACAGTTTCACCAAATAAAAGAAGGGTCGTGAACAACGACAATCACATGCCAGTAATTTCAATTTGATAAATAGCAGTTCAAAGAAATGTGTACCATAAGCAATGGTTTATTTTTACGTAAAGTTTTCATTGTAATTAGGAATGTGTGATTAAGGTCAGCTATATACATGTACATGTTTACATTGGAGATGAATTTCATTATGTACTCAACTGTGAAGCAATGTGAGCAAAGAATCAAATTTTTATCACCTAAACAAATAAAATTAAGAATATCTTTACTTTTAAACAAACCTTTAGAAAACTCCGTACTTTCATTAAGAAAATAATAAAATAAGATGTGCTCCCCTACCTAGAATGCCCATACTTCACATTAATAACAACACGGTTTTTTAAGGGTTTTTTTCTAACTTGAAAAATACTTTATTACACGCATGTATTATTTACTAAATGTATATATAACAGCTTTTTGTCTTTATATTTTTGTATACCATTGCATAATGGTGATGAGATCCAATAAATTGAGTTGAGTACAATCCATGAAGTCTTGAAATATCACAAAGTATAGAGTTTACAACCATTAAAATAAAAATGCAGACCTTTTCTCGTTTATTTAGTAACTCAATAACTTGCGGGTCTTCTGAATGAAAGTTGTAAAACAAACGTACTAGGTTTTGGTCAGTTATAACATAATACGGGGGTAAAATTCATCTAATCTCCGCTAGCAATGGGTTTTGAGTCAACTGTGCCTTCGTGGACGAATAATCTCGGCTAGCGAAGATTGGGGGGGGGGGGGGGGGGGGGGGCTAGATAGTCCGCTTGCATTAACATGTATTATGAAGGTGAAATCGAAGAATTATCCAGTAAATCCAATGATGTTGCAGTATATATAGCATGTATTTATTTTATTTTTGACTGAGAGGGAGATAGACAGCTAAGCAAGTAACATCGTTTTGGAAGGGGGGGGGGGGTCTCATTCATTAGTCCTAACCCGGACCAGCCGAAAAATTTAACATGTAAAGAAAACAAAATGGGAAATAAAAAACAATATCAGAATGAAAGGGAATGGATAATTAATCAGAAAGAAATTGTACTTTCAAGATTTATATTGAAGGTATTAAACTTCCCGTATCTGCATACAATCATAAATATTATAATCAATGATTGCCAATGCCCGCTCTCTCTCTCTCTCTCTCTCTCTCTCTCTCTCTCTCTCTCTCTCTGTGTGTGTGTGTGTGTGTGTGTGTGTTGCTTTCATTATCTAATACATCTAAAGATTAAATTAAAGATTTTAATAATCGATAGCGTATATGAATAAAAGCAAATAATTGGTAAGTCATTTCTGTTTATGTTGATATTAGTCTTTTTCATGAACTGCATGTAGTTGCAGATTTACATCCTTAAATATTGATTACAAGCACGTAGAATCGGAGAGGGTGTAATTTGAAAACTTGAAAGTTAAGGATTTAGCCTTGTAGTTTGTAGCGACCTACCCACTGCACGATTTAAGAAATTGAAGTCGGAAGGGGGAATTGAGACAGTTTCAGTCTACTACCCCCCCCCCCTCCCCCCCCACACACACTCTCTCTCTCTCTCTCTCTCTCTCTCTCTCTCTCTCTCTCTCTCTCTCTCTCTCTCTCTCCCAATTTAAGGTTTTCGTAATCGGACAATTTAAGCACCATTTTTGTTGTTGTTTTATTGCTTGTCAAGAAATTTACACAACTTAACCGGCAACATACCCCTACTGATACATTGAAAAATATAAGTAATGTTAACACGGGGCTCTATAAAGTTTAATCTGCAGTTTGGTCATACTTCGTCATTCAATAACTTATTCAAAATTAAAAAAAAATGTTTGTCGGGTTTGCGGTACTGTGATGTATGACTATAACAATGACCTGTGTATAACTTGTACATTCCATGCAAATTCGAAGGGGTTTTCGCCTCAGTAGAACAATGGGGGTCAGCTAATCCGTGTATTTGAAATCAACAGAAGTGCTTGCGGAAAGTGTGAAATATATTGGGTCGGCGCAAGATACCCGTGATCTTAGACTAGATCTGATATCGCGCCGACCCAATATATTTCACATTTTTCATAAGAAGTCAAAACCAAACTAGCTAACCGTAATTTAGTTACACTGTGACAAAGACCCTAGGAATTTGCATGGTATATACTTGTTATACAAAAATCATTGAATTATCCAGACACTCCCGATGAATATTTTTTTTAAATGAAAACCTCTTATCAAAGTACATCGAACATAAGTCTCGGTCAAATGTAATTAACTCGGGATTTTAAAAATAAATCATTCGATGGTTTGTATTTTTGCTTTCTATTAATTACGTAATAAATTAATTCCAATTTGTTAATCATCGACAATGCTCTAATTTCTATATTGGATCAAGTTATATTTGTCAAGATGCATATTAACACAATATGATGGAAATAATTATGTTAAACAGCGCATTTGTCAGAGAGAGAGAGAGAGAGAGAGAGAGAGAGAGAGAGAGAGAGCACATCGGTAATTATTAAATATCCCTATCACATGTTGTACATGTATGTTTTTCATTTATTGAATATACTAATTTGCATTCAAAACAGGAATTGCCTGCAAGTACGCATTATTTAAACATAGAATTTAAGAATATTTTAATGAAGAAAGAAAATTATTAAAGAAAAAAATTCAAAACCAGGTTTTCTTAAAAACATAATATATAGTGTTTGGTATCGTTAGATTGCTCAAAATGCTGAAAAACAATATAAGTATCAGGAGGGAAAATAATGACATTTTTTTCTTTTCTTAAAATTCCACCCTTATCTTGATTATTTGGCCTGCGGCACATTTTCACATCTCCCGCAAGGCCCTTGGCTAGAACAAAGCTTTTAGCAGCTGTGTGTATTCGCAAATAACACACACCGTGGAACACGGAGGACACGGTGTATCTCCGTGGATTTTCCACCGTGGTCTTTCCACGGTGGGGTGTATAAAACTCGTGTCGTGTACTGTATATGTATATATATATATATATATATATATATATATATGTGTGTGTGTGTGTGTGTGTGTGTGTGTGTGTGTGTGTGTGTGTGTGTGTCGGTATAAACGAATGTCTTTAATCTGGTACTCTACAGAGTTTCAAGTTGCATACTTATTTGTTTTTCCTCTATAAAACATCTCATTGTTACGCGTTGTTATGCAGTCAAAGAACTTGTTATATTGCTTGCAAAACGCAGACTTCATGTACAGGGATGTGAGCGGTTAACAGCCTACCAAAGACTTGGATTATATCTCTAATCACAATCTTAATATACTATTCCATACTATCTACTTTATTTATATCCTTGTCTAGAACTGGAACATCGAGAAGTGGGATTTAGTTTAGGGTTGTATATCTAATTTTAAAATAATTTGATAATTTGGTTACATCTTGTACTTTGGCATTAAGAATTGTGTTTCAATTTTTACGTTGTGCATATAGCACAGTGGTATTTACGATGTTTAAAGTTTTCAACAAAAATAATTTCAAAATGTATCAACATTTTAAAATTAGCATTTGGCATTAAGGATCTTTATTCTTTATGACCAGTCTAATGCAAGATATCTTATATTGATAAATTGTTGTATTATTTATTGTCATGATAGGTGTTACTAACCACTGTTTGACAATATTAGCATCAATTAATCACATGCCCGGTGTCATGAATTAACCTAATTTCAAATTGGGCGTTTTATCAATTTATCTTCCCACAACCAATGCAGATTGTCATAAATTGATACTAGTAATGCGTAAAAATAGCTGATAACCGAACTTCTACCACAGCAATGACATACTCTGCATATATGATGAGAAATTTCACGGGCCTACAGCATCTGTGACAGAGAAATATACAATCGCTGCCATGTTCTTGGTCAATGCTATTCTTTAGCTAACCTCGAAGTACAATATTTGAGTTTAGCTAATTCATCGTATTGGAAAGGACAGATCCCCATACAACAAGACATTCGAAAGCGTTAATGGCAATGGATGCGAAAGTCATCAAACTCCATCACTATACAGGCTTCACGATGGCAGACCAAGGAACATCTGGAGGAGGAATGTAACAGCCGAAATGGAATCCCAGGGATATAAATGGCACTATCTAAACATACTAACCCACAACAGAAGAAAATGGAGGTAAGTCGTCAGTGGCCTGTGTCCCTCTTAATATACTAACCCACAACAGAAGAAAATGGAGGTAAGTCGTCAGTGGCCTTGTACCTCTTAGATACAAGGGGTCTAAGTAACGTAAAGCATCATATTGACGGAGAAAATTCCAATGTTTGTTTTATGATATGATTGAATAATTTGAATCATTGAAATCAGCTACTAGAGCTTACGAAACAATACGTAGGTGGCCGTCTTATGACAGGTAGAGGCTACTAGAGCTTACGAAATAATACGTAGGTGGCCGTCTTTTGACAGGTAGAATGCAAGACCTAGTTGAAAGTTATTACTGGTCGATTTCTTGTTATTATACGAGTGAACAATTTATGCCATTGAAACCGGCTACCGATCGATACCTGATGGGCCATCTTTGTTTACATCTATAGTGCAAGACATGCATAGTCGAAAGTGATTAGAGACGCAAGTTTTCATTGGAGGGTAAAAAAACACACCAATAACCAATCTTATTAATATGGAAATTCCCAATCTATTTTTTATCAGATGTTTGAGTCCCTTGGGGGTCCGGGTTAGAATAGTTCCTCAGTACCCCTTGCTTGTCGTAAGAGGCAACAAAATGGGGCGGTCCTTCGAATGAGACCGCAAACACCAAGAACCTGTGTCACAGCAGGTGTGACACGATAAAGATCCCTCCCTGCTCAATGACGATAAGCGTCGACCATAGGCCTAAATTTTGCAGCCCTTCACCGGCATTGGTGACGTCTCCATATGAGTGAAAGATTCTCGAGCGAGATATTAAACAAGACACAATCAATCAGATGGAAAACTCATTAGACAAGTGTTATATTCATCTTGAAGGCACGTGGAGGTGAACAAAACGTTTTTCTAAAGCATGTTGGATCTCAGCAAATTAGAACTTTTAGCTCGGAATTATTCATATTAATAAATCGATGCTCATTATTTTAGTTGGGTGTACTCAAACTAACATTAGCTCTGAAGAGCTAATTTGCCAGCATTATTTTCCCCACAGATCGAAAGTTATTCAAAATACACTTGCCAGAGAATCACAAAACTACATATACCTGTATATAACTATGTATTACGATACATGTATTTTAATTTAGATAAGACATTAAACATTTTGAATAGATTCGTTTGTGTCTAAATACTGCTTTAGCATATTATGTCATCCTTCGCGGGATATGAGATCATAATTTGAGTGGAATGAATGCAGTATTTTGTGGAAATTGTTAAGGATAACAGGCATCTTGAAGTCACTAAATTGTCTGCTTTGACAATCCCAGGCCTTTCCTACTCAGAAATGAATTCAACGTTTGAAAATCCGAATCTTGTGGTTAAAAACGTGCTTATTCATAAAAAATAGTCGACAAAAGCTCTCGCATTATGAAATATTTTTGACATTTTAGTAGATACGTTTCTCAATGTCATTTTGGGAAGAAATATGAAAGTAAATATGATTTTACGCAATCTCAGATTCATATCTAATGTTTGATTGATAATTTTATTAATAAGCTTTAGGTACATGTGATGATTTAGAATATTAAAGTCACACGTACAATAAAGATGACTTTCAAAAAATGGTACTTTGAATATTTTGTTACAAAAGACCTTTACCTTACGACCTCACGACACACAAATTAAACGTTTGATATAGTCGTATTGGACATGTAACTGCTTTCCATCATATAAGATTGAAACATTATTTGTATAAAAAAATTAAGAGGGAAACTTTGAATATATTAGCAAAAACTAAAGCGGAATTTTTTAACAATCATAATTACGACAAGGCTTCGTCACACTATACAAGCATTGTTTGCAGTCTTCTATTCACCGTACAAGCATTGTCTGTGCACAGTCTTCTATTCACCGTACAAGCATTGTCTGTGCACAGTCTTCTATACACCGCCGAGAAATAATATTAAACTTCTGTAGTGTCAGGTGTGAATCTGTAGAAAATGAAATATACTGGCAATATTAACAACAGCAGTATAACTGAACTTTCCTAGATTGAATTAGAGGAAAACGATTTTCATTGAAGAATTGAAGGTGTTTTATCAATTCTTTTACACAGTCGTCATAATTTTCCCCAGTATTCGCGATAAATATTTTACTGACATACCTCTGAAAGCAATGTAAGATCAATATTTCGCTGGCATACTTCCGAAAGCAATATAAGATCAATATTTCACTGGCATACTTCCGAAAGCAATATAAGATCAATATTTCACTGGCATACTTCCGAAAGCAATATAAGATCAATATTTCACTGGCATACTTCCGAAACCAATATAAAATAAATATTTCGCTGACATGCTTCCGAAAGCAATATAAGATCAATATTTCACTGACATACGTCCGAAACCAATGTAAGATAAATATTTCGCTGACATGATTTCGAAAGCAATATAGGATGATAAAGAACGAATGATATTACGAAACCTGTAGGATATTGATCACAATGACTGTCGGAAAATCAGCAAACAAGATCACTGAAACGCTTGCGTGAGGATGGAACCACTACAGAATACTGCAGTTGGTGTTTCTGGAAATTTCTTTGGATCGTTTCTAGAATGGGCATGGAAATATTTACAATTATGTGCGGCCTTAGTTTTTCGGTGGTTCTTTTTATAGTAATGTGGTTTCCTGATATAGATAGTACTTAGTAATCAGGTATTGTCCACTTTTCCATTACCTGGTGTCCATTTGATAGAGTTTTGCTAATTTCATCTCTGTCTTTCCTGCTGATATGCTTTAGCCACTTCCAGCGTCTTTGTTTTATAACAGTTGTGACGTATTTTGGTTGGTCCTTCTGTGTTCAATATAGCATGAAACCAGCTAGTGCTTGCCTATTCTACAGATTTCTTCCTTAGTCCATTCTTCTTTGTTATTCTCCTGCATTCTTTGATGAATTTCCATACTTTGTTGAATGTGCAAAGGTGGCTCTTGTTAACATTGTATCAATGATGATGTGGTTTTAGTTGCAGTTGTTTACCAATTATGCTATCAAGTATGTAAATTCTTTTACCTCTTCGACTGGGTTGTCGGGGGGAGAGAGAGAGAGAGAGAGAGAGAGAGAGAGAGCTTGCTTTGTTGGCGTTGTTTGGCAACAGGTGCTTGTAGACATAACTTCCGGTACCCCCTTCTGGTATTTTTTAATGTTCGAATCCTTGGGTATTTCGGGTGTATTTTTGATAAAATATGTAACTTCAGAGTGTATTTATTTCATGAAATACACAAATCTACAAAATTAGCATAGAACCCGTTTTTAAAAATGTCATATCACCCGATCATAATTTTTCAAAGGGTGAAAATTTTAAATGTTACCATGAAACATGTTTTTTCAACCGGTTCTAGGCCAATCAGATTCTAGTATTTTACATGAAAGTATAATAAGACAATTTATTCCCCAGAGAGCTAAAGTTCTGCTGCTATTTGGATTTGGATTGAAGACAGCAGATTTCTATTAATATATATCAGAAATCTGTGCCTACACTCCTTATCCAAAGGATTTGCTTCAAACTTATTTTTGGGGTCAAATTAGACTTACACGTATAACCATGCATTGTCCTTTTTATAAAAAAAACAAAACAAACAACAATCAATAGATTTGAGTGTTTATGATCTTGTGTATTCGTGGATGTAAAGTGAACATGAAACCCACAGAAATTCGTCTTCCCAAGTTAAGGGTTTATAATCCATCACATTTCTTTCGAAAATGGGACGTATTATGGTATGGCGTCGTCCATCTGTCCGGACCTTGTGGGCAGGATACAAACCAAACCTTAAGCTCCGGGATATTGCAATTTGGTACATTTGATCACCATGAGCGGAAGATGCCCATTGTTTTTCAATGTCAAAGGTCAAGGTCGCAGTATCACTTAATAGAAAAACCTTGTAGGCAGGGTACAGGCCGAACTGTTGGGACTAGGACTGTCAAACTCGGTACACATACAACTTATGCCAAGTGAAGATATTACATAGAGAGTATGCACATGATTTGTCTGTTTTTACGATGCAAAGAATGTTTGTCACACGTGACACCCTGATGATTGCTGAAGCCAAGTTCTACAAATCATGGTGTGAGAAGAACACCATATATTAGCTTTTCGCGGGCGTATTATGTACCATTGGCGGTACTCTTATTATTTTACATACATGTATAAACATACATACGTAAATGTCTCCACGAGCGATTGTATGATTCAATGAAATTCATTGACTTATTTGATACATAAAAAGATAATGGCGACACACGTGTTCCAACGTGGGTAACATAGATTGCTATGGACACCAACGAAGATTGTATTTGCAGGGTATGTCAAAGAAATAGAGAGAGGGGATTTTTCTAGACTAGTCAGCAATGTCGGTCATTTGTGTTGAAGTCCTTGTATGTACGCCTACACCACTCGCTACACAAACATGAATTATGATTGGCTAAAAGTCTATGGTCAAATATTATCGCCAATAATGTGCCAATGGATTTGGTAAAAATGTTGAGGATCTCTAACCCCTGGCTTGGGAAGATACAGAAATTGACGGTTATTACCTTTAGATATGGTATGTCTGACTTTGGACTTTTCATGAATTTTGTATCACATTCTTGATATCAATCCACAAACATCTTTTACAAGTATACACGTACATATACAATCAGAGGAGAATACAACATAATCCACTTAATATTCGTTCATAAACTCATAAATAATGACGAGGTACAACCAGTAATTAAAATCATTGTTAACGGATGTACAGACACGTTATGACAGCAGGTCGAAGTTTTAAGAGTACTGTGGTGAACGTTGATGAACGATTTGGTGAAATTGATGATATGTTGTGAATTTAACCGAGCGAACATTGGATATAAGACAAGGAGCTGTTTCACAGACCTAAAATAAATTAAAATGGCATTGTCATTTACGGTAACGAATGTAAGTTTAGTTTATAGAAGTTTTGAGACTTAAATCATCATATTTATGGATTATCAAAGTTGACTTTTTTGGCACAGACCGTGAAGTGTACTACACGTACATATTAAATAAAATAGATCGTTCTGTTTACCCTCTTCTCCTCTAAAAACGTTCCCTTTCATAACCATTCATTAAATCACTCAGAATCCCACTCCCATGTCAAAGCCTTCCGTTTTCAACTAAAAACAATTTGTTCTCAATGTACATGTACCTCTTGTTCGCGCAATCCGTTCGTTTCCAAGTGATCATTTCGAATTAATAAAAAGTTCCCAACCGCAACTTCTCGGATCTTTTCGGCAATCTCGGGAAAGGCACTTCGAGTGTGTTACGTTCACCGGAAGTACGAAATTTGTACAAAATGGACGCATGCAACCATTATGTACGTCACTAATCAGTGATTATTAACATGTTTTTAAACTTACTACGGGAAGATTTAATCGTTTGTAGCAAATGCTTATTAAAAAAAAGACATTATCGTCGAATTTTGATTTGATATAAAAATGGAGGTACCGTAATACATTCGAAGTTGTTTTTCCGCTTGCCGGATTTCAAGGCCAGAGAATGTGCGATTGGAAATTTTGCGTCATCGATCATACATGTAAGCAATGTGGCGCTTGGTCAGGTTCAGTTATAATTCCAATGTCAAGGTTATGTAAGTTTGTGTGGAGGTACGTACTCACAAAACCCTGACATTGCGAGGATGGGTCGGGATGGAAATAAGCTATCGCTTTCGATTGGAAACAATTTTATGTCCATATCTATAAATGATCTTGGAACCGATAGTAAAAGTTGTGTGATGAAATTCATAATAATTATAAGGATATTAAAGTTTGTACTTTGAAGTTTTGACCCTTGCCTTATTCTCAAAGATTGATAAACAGTATCAGTTTAGCACTCAAACAGTCCATGTATTAATCATTATCATCTTTTAACATTTTTGCGCTTTTGAATATTTTTTTCAAAGTTTGTGTCTGAACTAGTCAGTATATAGTATAGTTGTTTGTGGGGGAAATCAGGATAGATGTGTTGAAATCTTCTGTACTTGTGTAACGGTATTACAAAATGTTTTATATTTGCCGATTGTCCCCCTTTGTTTTCGGCATTTGTTATATTCAATAAATGTGTAATTAGAGGACAAAAGTTTTGTATTTGCTGATTTCCCGTTTGAACAAGTTCGTAGTATTGTTATTTGTGGTAATTGTTTATGAGAGATATCAGGATAGAAATCCTGTGTAATGACATGACAATGTCTCGTATTTGCTGATTTCTCCCTTTGTTTGAGAACTTTAATTTTCGTCACTTGTTACATTCAATAAACGACACATTTAATTCTCACATTGTTTTGTCTTGTTTATCTGTCTACGGTGAGCTTGTTTCTTGTCAGGAAAACAATATGGAACAATTCAATTCATTTATTCACTTAAACCATTCATACAATGATACACGAGGTACATAAATATATACATGTAAGTTAATATGTAAACAAGATGTGTTTGTGAAACACAAATGCCCCCGATAATGGCCAATTCCGAAGATGGCCAAGGTCACAAGGGCAAATATCTTGGTACCAGTAGAAAAATCTTGTCAAAGAAATGCTCATGTACAATATGAAAGCTCTAATATTTACCATTTAGAAGTTATGACCAATGTAAAAAAAAATATTTAAAGTAGGTCAAATGTCAAGGTCAAAAGGTTCAATACCCACGGAAAGATCTTGTAACAAGGAATACTCATGTGAAATATCAAAGCTCTATCTCTTACTGTTCAAAAGTTATTAGCAAGGTTAAAGTTTTCAAAAGGTAGGTCAAAGGGTCAAAAATGTTGGTACCCACGGAAAGGTCTTGTCACAAGGAATACTCATGTGAAATATCAAAGCTCTATCACTTACTGTTCAAAAGGTATTTGCAAGGTTAAAGTTTTCAAAAAGTAGGTCAAACGTCAAGGTCACGGGGTCAAAAATGTTGGTACCCACGGAAAGGTCTTGTCACAAGGAATACTCATGTGAAATATCAAAGCTCTATCACTTACTGTTCAAAAGTTATTAGCAAGGTTAAAGTTTCAGACAGAATGACAGAATTACAAAATGACAGACAGGACAAAAACAATATGCCCCCCGATCTTCGATCTCGGGGGCATAAAAATATCAACAAGGGTACAAGCATAAAACTAATACATGTACATATATGTTCATTATCACAAAAATAGAGGTGAAAGGCATAATGCACACTAAGAGTTTCGGGAATTTGATAAATATACATATCAGGGAGGATGGCATACTAACTTCTGGATTTTAGAAATAAATATATATACATATTAGTCTTTTAATGTTTTAAATTTGATGTTGTCATTAACTCTCTGAATTTCAGTGTATTTGGTATATGGCATTATTTAGGAGCCAAACATTCTTTTCGTGAGGTGTACATAGTGTGCAATTTCTATCAATTACTGGGATTCCGTACCATCTACTTATTTCTATGAGCAAATGGTGGATAGATGTTCTGAATTTAACAAAGGGTTTCCAATTTTTTCTTCGAAAGAATAAAAAGAAAACATAAATCAACGTACTTTTAATGCAATATATTTAACGCGTATAACATTTGGCGGAAATTAAGTTTTTGATTAATTAGTGTAGATTTGATTTAGCGCTTACTGCAACTAGACTTCACATCTACTAAACATGTAAGCATTTAGCGATGTACTTGGTTTAGCGGATGATTTCTGCCGCTAAAGGCGGTAAGAAGAATGCACCGCCAATGGCGTACGTTTACACTATTTTTCATTGCAGTTACACGTATGCATCGATTGAATAATTAGAGTGGTCGGTAATAAGATAAAAAATGCAATTTCACACAAAGTTAATTAGTTTATCAGCTAGACTTGTTTTGTCGGTGGTAGTAACATGATACATGTCATCATGCCCACCCCCTACAGCCGCCAACATAGTCCGGCCGTCTTTTCCCGATATTCATCTTTGTGTCTCATATCGTACAGAATATTTTCTTCAATTTCTATCTCTCTTACGGTGTCTCTGTTCCTTATCAATCTTCTGATGCCCTAAAAGTGCTCACTTAAAACGGAGGCAACCATACGTTAAAAGTTCGGATATAAATGCAATGCGTTGAGAAATTTCATTAATAATTAAAGCATGAAAGATTTTCGGGGATTTTTGTAATTTACAAAATTAATCATTTTCAGAAAACTGTTTTCAAATTATTGTTTACTTTTGCAAGATTGGCGTATATTTTTGGTGTGTTTTCCCCCCAAAAACAATCTGCTGAATTGTGTATTAGATATATGTAATATCACCACCACTGAGACATGTAGCTTAAAATATATTTCCTGCAAATGTCACGATGTATGTGCATAATTAGAATTGCTTAAGGTTTCATGCAAAAAATTCAATTCCATTAATACTTATTCTAATTTTTCTGAAGGTTAACCAAACTTACTAATCAAGGTCACTCTTGGAATAGGATAAAACATCATCATATCTAACCAAACAGGGACGCTTGTAAAATATGACTGATCAAGTAAGTGATTATTATTTTTTTTTAAAAGAGAATCGCAAGAGATCTAACATATGTAAGGGGCTAAATGAATTATTTAACAAAATAAATACGTTTACAATTAATCAATTCTTAAAACATCCTCTGATATTTCTTATTCACCTTGCCGTATGCTTATCACTGTATAACGTGTTTGTTTCTACGGAAGCCAGCAGGTGCCAGGGTAAGATATACATGGCGGTCGCCACTTAAATTAACTTAATGATATCAAATGTCGACAGATAGATGTGAATATGAGGAAATATGTGTACTAAATATACCGACGTACCATGCACGTATAACCAGGGGGCCTGCCCCCACCCCCTACTTTTTGACGTTGATTTTCAGTTATTTCTAAAGCAACGTTTCAGTGCAATTATTTTCACGTGCAAAGTAAGATACATGTATATTGGCTGACTGGCCACCCCCTCCCCCCTCCTGTAACTACATGCAGTAGTGAACGGTAAGGATATCGGCTTGTACATCTACTGATGAATTAAAACCATAGATCGAATGATCCTTCCAACGATTTACAAAATTGAAGTGTGAGGTTTTGGGGTATTTTTTCTTTTGTCAACAATTTAAGACAATACTGAAGACGCTCCCATCCCCACCGTTTGAAAAACGATGCTACGTGCCTGCGTATATGTACTACTCTAATATCTTTATTAAAATGATAAATCAGGATTACTAAAATATAAGTAATAAACAGTGTAGAACTAGAAAAATTAACACAAATTATTATTATATAACACATAGATTCAGTGGCGGCCGCTAGATGAATTAATATCAATTCTCTACCCTGTCACCTACCGTCTGTACATTTCAACTTAAGAAAAAAATCATCCGTTAAATACTTCTCTGAAAATCTTTCGACTTAAAATATCATTCTTAGAAATTAGTGTCAACCAGAACAAAATATTTTCAAAATTTTCATGTTGTCAGACCATTTATCGCCATCCTGTAACCCTCGTGCAAAAACGTCAGAAAATGAATTTCTAAAAAGAACTTGATAATTCATTTAAAATCCACAGCATTGGTGTTTCTGTACACGCGTCGTTTATATATAGATATATCAAAGAAGACATTGCAAACACTTGCAACTGTCAATGCGCTTCAATATCGACACGTGATTGAACTGAAGATAATTTGATTTCTATTTCGAAATAATCATGCATCTTGTGTGTTCTGCATGAAAATGAATGATGTAACTAAAAAATTATATTCACCTGTGTTCTGATTGGCAAATGGATACTTGAATTTAAACAGCGTGAATCTAGATAAAAAGCGGCGAACTCAAATAAATGGAATAACTTCACATTAAACAATATAGTGTTTTGTAATTGTCTATCTACTAGTATTCTACACATCACGCGATTTAAACTCAATCAGCTACAGAAATAGACGGAAATCGTGATATCGGCATTATGTCTTAAAACAAAAAGCAGTTTGCTCAGTTAATACAAAGTTTACTAAATTATTTATTCATATATGCATGGATTGTGATATACATTACATATATTGTATTATTCCTCGTCAACGAAGTTGTCGTGAGGCATGGATATTAACAACTCTTCGAAAAAAGTTCACTTACAGTGTATATACCAGACATCATCAACTACCGGACTAAGAGCCATTCATCACATCTACATGTAGGAAACCATCAGTTGCTAGATCATGTGCTCTTTTAAGGAATATCCGGGTAATTAACACAATTCTTACATTTTCCGTCGGGTTACGCTAAGTAGATACATTTGCATCCAACGATTTCCTTCATTTTCTTCCAGAGAGTTGTAAATATTTTTCATCCGGGTATTTTTAAAAGCGCTCAATCTTGCGAACACTTAGTCTCTCTACCATCTTTTCTTCAATATGACAAAATTGTAAAAACTATGATTGTCAATCACCCTACCGTCACGTGTTCCCAATGTTGGCGATGGATTTAGGTCCATCGAATGTGATGATCAAGTGGAGAGTCATAAGTATGTATAAAATGGCTTCTCTTCATTTCCTGGCCGTTTCTTATCCTCTTTCTCTGATTGAACTTTTGATGTTTTTAAAGCTGTATGTGTCGTTTTTCAGTAATGGAAACCAGACTGAAATTTTGTCAGTATGATAAACTATCAAAAATAGTGACATTTGAAAATTTTGACATATTGGTAATAACGGAGTACTGGTCTATTCAGTGTAAGGGGAAACGGTAATTTTCTAATGCATATACGTACATATACATGTATATGGTGGATGTGCGCAAACGAGCGGGGAAAGTATTAACAGAAACATTACGGGAGAAAAGGATTTTATTTACAGTATCCTGTGGGCATACGGGTTAGAATATATCCTCAGTACCCCTTGCTTGTCGTATGAGGCAACTAAATGGGGGCGTTCCTTCAGACGAGACCGCAAAAACCGAGGTCCCGTGTCACAGCAGGTGTATCACGATAAAGACCCATCCCTGCTCAAAAGCCGAAAGCGTGGAGCATAGACCTAAATTTTGCAGCTCTTCACCGGCAGTGGTGACGTCTCCATATGAGTGAAAGATTCTCGAGAGGGACGTTAAACGATATTTAATCAATCAATCAAAGACAACCTTCTTCGAGAAGTTTTTATGCCAGGTCAACAAATGCTCTGCCCTGTGGAAAAGGTAAAGTATATCTTCTGGTATGTAAAATATTTTAAACTGTTTAGGCTATTGATTGCTAATTCATTGGTGACGTCTCCATGTGAAAAATTCTCGAGTGGGACGTTAAACAATATAAAATCAATCGATCGATCATGTAGTCGTATGAAAATTATTTTATGTTAAGCAAAATTTAACGCCCCTTCCATAACTCAAAGTGGCTTTCTCTACCCCGTTTCCCGTCTGACTGCCTTTTATGTTACACCCTAAATCGTCGCCCCATCCCAAATCGTCGCCGGCGACGATTTGGGACAAGATTGCACTATCATTAGAGGTGGCGATTTGGGATGTACTGTAGTACACCCCAAATCGTCGCCCGTCCTAAATTGTCGCCCGCCAATATTCCATTGGTGTTTTTAAGTTAGATTACACAGAATATATTTTATTGTGCCCCCTCTTATATGAAAGAAGCGTGGTTTCACTTGGTCTGTTTGTTTGTCTGTCCGCACTCATATCTCTGGTGTTTGTCGACCTATTCAAGCTATTGGGCTGAAATTTTGTATGTAGATTACAAGTGACCCTCTGACATGCCTCCCCAAAAATGAGAATTCTGGAATGAGAGTTAAAAGCACCGCGAGCTGTGTACAATTTTCAGGAACTCTGCAATATCTCTGGTGTTTGTGAACCGATATGTTGGTTACATGTGTTCCTGGCATGTGCTTCCCGTAACATGGAATCTCTTGATCGCGAACTCAAAGCGCCAAGAGCTGTCATAGCGAACTATGTTTGACTGCCACTATGGTGTTTGTGAACCGATTGAGCTGAAATTTTGCATGTAGGTTATATGGGTCTAAACATATAGGTTTCATTTCATATATAAAGAGAGAGAGCAACGAGTCAAACAAAATATTGAAAAATAAAGAGCAAGGATGGGTGGTTTTCGAGGTTTTCACGAGTGTCCAAACGGTGGCTAACAGGCGTAATCTAATATAATCTGAGATTACTAACACATTAGCGGTGCACAAGACCTAACAACCCTATGATCAGCAGAATGACCCTACAACAAAAGGCAAAATGATTCATTGTCGGACTTCTCGGAGAGAGAGAGAGAGAGAGAGAGAGAGAGAGAGGGGGGAGTGGACGAAAATAATATATAGACAACAATGACACCATCACCATAAACAACAAATACAACTCTTTCAATAGTAACAATACCACTACCAACCAAAACAACAATAACAAATACTGTGATCATAATAAATCTTTTTTAAAAAAGAATTTATACAACAGAACAAGTAAAAGACGAAGTAGAAGATTAAAATGCCTTGCTTATAGGGTCCAGAGAACCTTTGCTGTCATAGCTGGACCACAGAAGAGGACTTGACAAGCAGGGTCAGTGTGTATGTAAATGATGTTTCCAAATAGTTGCAACAAGGGGGACGTCAATTTGGGATGTGAGATTATGCCCAAATCGTCGCCGGCGACTATTTGGGATGGGCGACGATTTGGGGTGTAACATACGTTTACACGTGTCCCGCTACAGCCTAAAGGCATCCCACGCCTTCGCGTCGCCATGTAATTGTTTACTTTCTAAATCCAGCTTGCGACGTCACATGGTATGGGGCGTTCTTTATCCGACTCGGAGAAGAAATAATCAAATAGGAAATTAGCTTGATTACTTTTAAATCCGATCGTGTTAAGGTTCGTAAAGTGTAACTCACATGACAATTGTATATAGCTCTTTAAAAAAGCTCATGAAAGGCGAAGATAACGAACAGTGATCAATCTCATAACTCCTATAAGCAATACAAAATAGATAGTCGGGCAAACACGAACCCCTGGACACACCAGAGGTGGGATCAGGTGCCTAGGAGGAGTAAGCATCCTCTGTCGACCGGTCACACCCGCCGTGAGCCCTATAGCTTCATGCATTTTATTCCTTCGATAATATCCAATTAATACCGCATATACATTGTATATACTTTTAATCAATAATCCCAAAGCTGATTTATAACCTGCCTGTGGAACATCTCTTGTTATTGGTGACCCTTTACCGAAACATTTAGTTCAATATTATTAACAATACTTCTCCTTCCTTTTTCTTTTCTCCATATACATTTGTAACCTAATGTAATTATCATCTGTTTATTAGTAATGGCAACATCACCAATCTTCCTGTTCCATGATAAGTTTTAAAATCACCTTTTTGTTTGGAAATCCTTCACTGCTCTGTAAATTGCAGTTGCGTATCGTGTTCTTATGGAAGTAACGAATTGTTGTGTAAAGTGCCATTGTTCCCGATTATGACAAAGCTCCCATATTATACATCTGTGTATTTCCCCTCCCATTTGTATATGAATTTACTTGTTCTTTTGTTAGAAATTTCTAATTCTACCACGGTTATTGCAAAGATCAAACGAATGCTGTGGTCATTCTGCTACGATATTCCTTAATTCATACGTATTAACTAATTATGAGAAAATTGATACACATCTCGCTTGCACTTAGAGTTTTACTAATGCAACAATAAAGTCGATGACTGATAATTGAATTTTATAATCATAAAAATCAACTAATAGATGTTGTAAAACGAATTCATATACGAGGGCTGTTCGAGATGTAATGTGTATTGGTACCACAGTGTGATAACGCTTTGCACGATTTCGTGGATGATGATACCCTTGAATAGCTCTATTCAATACCTTTCCAATGGCATAAACACGAGCCTTCAGCTCCACATAGTTTTAAACTTTTGGCCATTTCAATAGAGCCAGTCGTAGACCACTGTTGTAAAAATGGTTGGGAAACGGGTTGAGAATATTGAAGAAATTAGAGGTTATATAAAAGTTTGCACAAAACTCGGTCATTCGGTAATGCAGATTTTTACTGAATTAGGGGAAGTTTATGGGCCTGATAAAGTATCTTATGAGACAGTTCGTTGGTGGGGAAAGAAATTTCTGACTGGAGTCCGTTAAAGATGCAGCAAAATCCGGTCGACTTGTGACTGTAACAGGCAAAGCAAAGGTCTCAAAAATCAGGGAAATAATTGAAAGTGATGGCAGATACACGATTCGTGATATTGCCAAAGCTGTTGGCATATGTCGCTATCGCGGGTGCATTTCATTTTGAAGCGTATTTTAAAAGTACGAAAGATTTCTGCCAGATGGATACCGCATATATTGACAGATGACCAAAAACGGGTACGAGTAGAAACCGTTAAGCAATTGCTCAAAATGTTTCCCAAATTCAATCAAAGACAATTTGTAAACATTGTTACTGGTGACGAAACATGGGTTCACAATTTCGAACCAGTAAGAAAACTTGGAAACAAAATATGGCTACTAGTAACTAAACACGGTAGAAGGCCTGTAGTTGCCAAAATAACGATAAGCACAAAGAAGGTTCTTTATTGCATATTTTTCTCATGTGATGGTATAGTCTTACAAATTCCGGTGCCGAAGGGCAAAAGTGTTACAGGTCGCTATTACCGAGATGTTATACTAAAAAAACTCAAGAAATATTATCATAAACAACGCCCTGTGTCAGGATTTAGACATGTTCATCTACTTCACGATAATGCTCCATCACATACATCTGAGCTTGTGAAGCAATTTTTGAAGTCGGAGAATGTTACCCTCTTGCCACATCCACTATACTTTCCAGATCTCACCCCATGCGACTTTTTCCTTTATCCAAAACTTAAAACGTTCCTATCTGGTCGTCATTACAAGTCCCGACAAGCCCTTGGCTCAGCCATCAGTCAGTGCCTCAGAAGTCTACCTAAATCAGCGTACCGTGACGCATTTGAGAAATGGATTCAGAGATTGAAATTATGTATTTCAAACCGCGGAGAATACTTTGAAGGGATGTAATGTTCATTTTACTATTTGAGTCGAATGCTGTTGAGATATCGTACAATACACATTACATATCGTACTTTACACATTACATATCGTACAATACACATTAAATATCGTACAAAACACATTACATATCGTACATTACACATTACATATCGTACAATACACATTACATATCGTACAATACACATTACATATCGTACAGCCCTTATGACTGAATAACATTTGTCATTCAGTATTTAAACCAATCGTCCGCATTTCGAGAGCGATACACATGTAAACATGGCGATGCACAGACAAGTTTTTCTTGAACTGTATTCAAAGCAATTGATATAATCCATTAACATCAAGCTAAATACTTGAAATATTTGTTGAAAACAGATTTAGAATATCCCTTCCATCTCACCTTTTTCGTAAGCAAAAAACAACGTGATAGTAAATTTATAATTTTCTGCTAAATGAAATTTAGAAAGACTATACTTTTGACCCCCTTCCCCCAAAATGCAAAAAATCAGGTTTTCATTCATTTTCTACCCCCACCCCCACCCCCACCCCCCGAAGGAAATAGTGAGAATAAGTACCCACAATCCATATTTACAGTATCCTAAAAGGAATGCCGCATTTATTGGAAAATAAGTAAATGGAAGGCTTTTTATGAGTTTCATGCACTGTAGGACACACAAGTACATTTTGTTTGTAGCACAAGAAACACAATAGTTTCTAACGATCTGCAGAAATCAGAAGTTCGTAATTACGTCCCACCAGTTGTCCCTTTTAAGTGACGTAGCTGGGCAGTGCAAGAGAGTTGTTGGAATGCGTCATAGAAGGGGCACAAGTCTGAACATCCGTTGTCACACGCATTGTGCTGCACAGTTTACAAATAAACTTAATGAAATTTTAAATATTTCAACAAGAGGCCCATGGGCCACATAACTCACCTGAGTCACCTTGGCTCATATCTAAAGATTTTTCCTATATATTCGTATGTAAAACTTTGATCCCTATTGTGTCATCATCATAAAACTGCCCCAAAAAGGAGACCTAACAATATGCGACAATTGGAGAGGTATAACATTGTTATCCATACCAAGTAAAGTATTCCTTAGAATATTGTTAAATAGAATAGATGACTTAATCGACAAGAAATTGAGGGAAGAACAGTCTGGATTTAGACGAAACAGAGGATGTATTGACCATATATTTACAATCAGAAATATCATCGAACAAAGCTTAGAATGGCAAAGCAAAATCATCTTCAATTTCGTAGACTTCAAAAAAGCATTTGACAGCATTGATAGACATTACATGTGGAAAATACTTTCAGCATATGGACTACCAGACAAAATAGTAGCACTTGTCAAAGCGTTCTACAACAACTATGAATGCTGTGTTATCCACAACGGAGAACAATCTGATTGGTTTAAGGTACACACTGGAGTGAGGCAAGGCTGTATTATATCTCCACTTCTCTTTATCACGGCTATAGATTGGTGCATGAGATCTACCCTCGGAAATGAAAATACTGGAATAAGATGGACATTGGAATCATTTCTCGAAGACCTTGATTTTGCCGATGATGTATGTCTTATCTCTAGCAACAAACAACAAATGCAAAGAAAGACAGCACGATTAGAAACAACTGCACAGTCTATTGGTTTGGACATAAATGCAACGAAGACAAAAGTATTGGCAATAAACAATACCTGTAATACACCCATAAGAATCCAGGATCATGACATCGAAGAAATAGACAACTTTACATACTTAGGTGCCATCATAAGTAAAGACAATAGAACATCAAAAGACATAACATCGAGAATTAGCAAGGTAAGATCAGCTTTTTGTCAGTTAAGACCTTTATGGAGATCTGGAAAAGTTTCCCTTAAAACTAAAGTAAAGATCTATAGCAGTAATGTCAAGTCCATATTGCTTTATGGAGCAGAGTGCTGGAAACTCGTTCAGAGCGACCTTAAGAAGCTGTCATCCTTCCATAACACCTGCCTTAGGAGAATCTGCAAAATCTATTGGTCGAAAAAGATCTCTAATAAAGACCTATGGAGTAAGACATCTCAAAAGAGCATCCAATTAGAAATTAAACAACGCAGATGGAGGTGGCTAGGGCACGCCATGAGAATGAACAAAGCATGCCCAGCAAATGTCGCTCTCAGATGGACTCCTGAAGGGAAAAGAAAGAGGGGAAGACCAAAAGAAACCTGGCGAAGAATGATAGATGGAGAGTTGAAAGAGATGGGACTAACCTGGAAAGAAGCAGAAAAGAAGGCAAGGGACAGACAAGTGTGGCGGGAGCTGATTTCAGCCTTATGTGCAGACATGCACGAAGAGGATTAAGTAAGTAAGTAAGTATTGTGGCCGCATCCCGGGGACCATGATTTTTATAAACATGAATCTGCACTATGGCAGGAAGCTTTCATGTAAACATAAACTTTTCTAGCCCAGTGATTTTTCAGAAGATTTTTAATGATTTTGCCTATATATTTGTATGTAAAATTTTCACCCCCTACTTTGGCCCCATCTTACCCCTGGGGACCATGATTTTTACAAACTTGAATCTGCACTATGTCATGAAGCTTTCGTGCAAATGTAAACTTCTTTGGCCCAATGGTTCTTATGGAGAAAAATTTTAAATATTTTTTTTCTCTATTTATTAGTTATGTAAAACTTTGATCCCCTATTGTGGCCCCTCCTAGTCCAGGGGTTATCAGTTTAACAAACTTGAATCTGCACTATGTCAGGAAGCTTTCATGTTAATCTCAGCTTTTCTGGCTCAGTGGTTCTTGAGAAGATTTTTAAAGATTTTCCCTATATATTTGTATGTAAAACTTTGATCCCCTATTGTGGCCCCATCCTACCCCCGGGGGCCATGATTTTAACAAACTTAAATCTGCACTATGTCAGAAAGCTTTCATGTAAATTTCACCTTTTCTGACCCAGTGGTTCTTGAGAAGGTTTTTTAAATGACCCCAACCTATTTTTGCATTTTTGTGATTATCTCCCCTTTGAAGGAGACATGGCCCTTCATTTGAACAAACTTTAAAACCCGTTACGCAAGGATGCTTTTGGTTAAGTTATAATTGGTTATATTTGGCCCAGTGGTTCTGGAGAAGAAGTCGAAAATGTAAAAAGTTTACAGACATACGAACAGACAGACAACAGGCGATCAGAAAAGCTCACTTGAGCTTTCAGCTCAGGTGAGCTAAAAACAAATTGATATTAATGCAAGATATCTGGGGAGAAAGAAAAGGCTTAATTCATAAGGTGTCTTTTTTACGTATAGTACATAGTTGTTTGGTTTCCTGTTGATTGGTATTGGCCCTAAGGATATTGCATGTAATCAACAATTCCAGAATGGTCTTTGCTGAGCTAATCGTTGGAAATGGAAGACAAAGCATATAATAGTATTCATCCATAGCAACCCTACAAGAGGCCAAGAATAATTCTTTTTTTAGAATAAATGTGGCTTCATGCACTATAATCATAATCATTTGTTGCTAAGTTTGTCATGTATGCATAAGCTCTTATATGGAATTCTATGGAAAATTCTAATTTCATTTACATACTATGACATTTTCATTGAGGTTAGTCATTTTCATATCCTTTCACTAATATTTTCGTATCATTCCACACACAGAACTGCACGACGCAGAGAGTAAATCTAACGGTTTAAAGGAATAAAAATGCACTTAAATTATATTTTGGGCTTATTAGACACAATCTCGGATATGTATTACTTCTGAATTTAGAAAATATTCAAAAGTGACATCTGCAACAAATAATGCAATTATGATTTGACAATTTATATTGCTAAGTTGTGACAAAAAGTTGTAACAAAAACTTAACGATGGTATAAACATTGAGTGTAAAACATCTATCATAGAACACTATAGTCAATTAAATTCAAATAAGCTAAATCAGCTCAGTAAGAGGGAGATTAGGTAGATGATGTAATCTGAAATGTAATGTTCTACTTCATTTACTCTGCATGTACATGTATATACATATACACTGTGTTTTAGAATTAAAGAAAAAAGACCATTCTTCAAAAATACTAATATATAAAGAGGAGGTGAGAGTGGGGCGGAGAAATTCTTTGTTAATATCTTGTCATGTAAATTTCAATGTACATAGAATATCAATATCAAACATGTTATACCTGTCTGGATCAGCACATTCCCATGCCGTAATAAATCATAAGTTGTTAGGAGGTGTATGGTATGCAGACAATGATTAGTTTACAGATCATTTAAACATGAATAGATCAGGAAAAGAAGATCAAAACCACCGATGAATGTTCCTGATCAACGAATGCCATTGGATGCATTTGTTTATTAGAGCAAGTCAATTAGTTAATCAGAATAGAGACGAGTTTACCTTTCATAGAATTTGTAACTGGCCCCTCGGATACTGTGTCATTTTAAGAAATAAATTTCATTTTAAATACAAGAGAGTATGAATTGCTACACTTCACGACGGTATGCTTTTCATGAAGCGCGTTATATATTACATGCTTTTTTAGAAACAGAGGGAAAATATTCAAAATAACACATCATAACGTCACATTGGTGTAAAACAAAGCAAAAATGATTGATAGATCATTGATTGGAATATTTGGTAAAAAAAAAATAAAAAATTAAAAGAACAATTTTATTGAATACCGTCGTACATGAAAGCAGAATGGGTAAGTTCATCAAAACTCAAATCTATGTTGTCAAAGTTGCTATTGTTTTACAATGTAGCAAAATCCATTTCACTGTTTTTATTTAATATACTACGAATGCAAGAAATCAAACCCAATGTGTGGTTAATTTTAGCGATCAATAACTTATTAATTATTGATAATAATATGAAATGTCTTACGGCGTGACCGTGTTTGAGGGCGAAGCAAAAAGTGTTGTCATTAGTATCTATACCCAAAACAGGACAAAACAAACCGAAGTTAGCACGAGGACAGAGCTTTATCAAAGCATCCTAATTTTGGACATTTGATCCGCCTATTTATATTGAACGCGGGAAATATAACGTAATTGATGTAAACAGTGTATTGTGACGTCATATTCAGCGTCGGTATTTAGCAAATTAGACATGGCACAATCGCGTTCATCGAGGAGTTACTGTGATTATATATGATTAAGAAAATAAGATTTAAATGCTTTTAAGGATTTTATGTAACATCTCAGAACGACGTGAACAAGGGTCGACGAGATTCAAAATGGAGAAATACATGTCCACGCGCTAATATTTGAATCGATGCCATTGGGACCAAAATTTCAAGTTCCATAGGTATGGTTTAATTTTTCATTAGTTTTCTATATTTTCCTTTTAAACAGGTACAGTGTATATACGTGTTACCTATAGGGAGAGCTCCGCTCTCACGACCCTTCGAGCAGTGAGAGGGCTTACTCTATTATTTGGTAGTAGATCAGGAACGAATGAAAGGCGAAGATAACAAACAGTGATCAATCTCATACATATAACTCCTATAGGGAACTTGTAGAGTGGTTTCTCTTTTTTTTTAAGATTAAGAAGGTTGTAAAGGTCGTGCTTTAATCCTTCTATTCAATGCATTATTGAAAAGCATTTTATACCATCACAATCTAGTATAATTGAAATTAGAAACAAGAAATGTTTTTGATTCGCCTATTCATTGAACACGGGAAACGATATGCAACTGATGTAAACAGTGCATTGTGACGTCATATTCAGCGTCGGTGTTTAACAAATACACAAACATAGGAGACATTGTACATGTACAATCGCCGTAATCGAGGAGTGATTATATATGATTAAGAAAATAAGATTTACATGCCTTTAAGGATTTTATGTAACATCTCAGAACGACGTGAACTTGGGTACACGAGATTCAAAATGGAGAAATACATGTCCACGCGCTAGTATTCGAATCGACGCCATTGGGACCAAAATTTTCAAGTTTCATAGGTATGATTTAATTTTTCATTAGTTTTCTATATTTTCCTTTTAAACATGTATATACGTGTTATCTATAGGGAGGGCTTCGCCCTCTATCAACTTTAACTTAAGAATGTCTGCAATGATAGTGAAAAGGGTTATTTACTAGCCAGGGACAACCGCAATACCAAGTCTGATCTCTCTCGCCCGCTATTGAATTTACTGACCACATATAAACAAATGGGTCAAACGCAAACTATGTACATGTAACTAACAATATATTCTACGAATTACTTTTTGAACTACTAACAAATATACATACAAATGTGATAAAGCGGCGTGCAGGGATATGTAAATCATCTAGCAATTCAATAAAAAAAACTAGTTCTAATTGTAATGGGGACCGTTACATATGTTCCCCAAATTAAAAAGTGATGTCATCGTAAATCTATAGCAAAAATCATTTTATTTTAGCCTTTAATTACATGTAGTTCGTTTAATATGGTCATTTCAGTATCAAGGAATGAAAGAAAGCAATGCACGTGCATACACGCGCAAACGAATATGATTCTGCACTTTTATAGATATCATCCAACAGGCATTTGTGTCATATACCCACAGTATGAATTTCTTAACGTTTCCATCAAATATAAGGAAATTATAGTGATTTTAAAATAGTGCAATCAGAATTCAGCATACGTGCATGCACGTGCTGAGCAGTAGTTTTAACCACAGCAGTTTGAAAGGAGTACCAAGACATACATATACCCTTAAAATCAAAACAATTTGATTAAAACCAAAAACGATATTGTCCTTCAAAATATCAAGATTTGAAAGACGATGCACGCGCATGTGCGTGTGTGTTGGCATTTTTTTTTTTATTACACCAATATATAGATACGCATATTATCTACCTATGCTATGAATATCAACTCATTCGCTTCATTCATAAGAGAATTAGAGACGTTTTAGTATTATCCAATCAAAATTATGCATGCGCGGGCAGATTGGTAATTTTGACCAAGCAGATCAGTTTGGGATCTCAATACCTACCTATGATATGAATATCAAACCATTTCAATGAACAACAAAAAAGTTAGACTTATTACAAAGTTAGTGTACGAAAATTGTTATGCACATGCACGCGCGTGCAGAGAAATGAATACCATTTTTCACATCTACAAATGATATACCATCATCCTATTAAGGTTTCATATCGATCCCTGTAATATTCTGATTTTCCATTTTTTGTACCAAAATGTCTATGCACGTGCGTGCGCGTGCATGAACATGCAGACAAAATGACACTTCACGTGGTCGATATGAACCAATGATAAATAATATTGCAAATGCAGGAGGTAAAATATTTACTCATACGTGGACTAAAAAAAACCGGATCAAAGAAGATTGAAACAGCATTAACAATACTACATTCGTCAAGGGTTTGTGTGGAGGGTACGTAATCACAAAACCTTGACTTGTGAGGATGTTTACTGACTGAAATATTGTATATGATTAGATAGGGTCTAAATACATATGTACAAATTTAAGTATACTTAACAGAATAAGAGACACAAAGTCATTGAATTATTCTTCTATCTGGACATTCCAGCTTGTTTGTCACGTCTGTGCATTGAGGCTCAACAACAAATTCTATTTACACATTTTTCAATATACAAAATATGACGCTTTCCAATGTCTATATAAAAATCCTATCACTTCTCATCATCATGTCGCGTAGAAATGGCGTCCATCGTGTAGATGCTCATGTCGTGTAGCTGCTCATGTCATGGTGTGTGGTCCACGTTCACCTCTTTTCCGACGGACTTCCGCCAAATGGCTCCCAGTGAATCTTCCTTAGTCCCAATTCATGGCATGGGACAATTCAGTATACACAATAGGTCAGGGATATATCAAGTACCTTAGAATTAAATTCGATAACGTATTTCTAAAGTTATAGGGTATATATACAATAACTTGTCATCATTGACAAACATGATACTAACCGCACGCCATATTTACAGGAAAACTAACCGCACACCGTGGAAATAAATGAACGTTAAGAATATCATCCTTCTTAATGAAAATATCTCAAACAAGAGGTACTGTGAGCAATGCTCACTAAGAATACCCCCCGCTTATCCCAATCTCCCAAAGGGTGTTGGTAATAGGTATAAACTACCTCTTTTCTGAGTGTAAAAAACAAATGGCATGACAAACCGAACCATATTGCTACTTCGATGTCCAGTGCGCGTGACCTTTGACCTTTTGACCCCAAAATCAATAGGGAACATCTTCATCCCATGGGTAGTCCATATGTATGATATGGTGACGGTAGGTGGAAAGGATAATGCTTTAGAGCCCGGAAACCATATTGCTACTTCGATGTCCAGTGCACTTGACCTTTGACCTTTTGACCCCAAAATTAATAGGGAACATCTTCATCCTATGGGTAGTCCATATGTATGATATGGTGACGGTAGGTGGAAAGGATAACGCTTTAGAGCCCGGAAACCATATTGCTACTTCGATGTCCAGTGCGCTTGACCTTTGACCTTTTGACCCCAAAATCGATAGGGAACATCTTCATCCCATGGGTAGTCCATATGTATGATATGGTGACGGTAGGTGGAAAGGATAATGCTTTAGTGCCCGGAAACCTTATTGCTACTTCGATGTCCAGTGCACTTGACCTTTGACCTTTTGACCCCAAAATTAATAGGGAACATCTTCATCCCATGGGTAGTCCATATGTATGATATGGTGACGGTAGGTGGAAAGGATAATGCTTTAGAGCCCGGAAACCATATTGCTACTTCGATGTCCAGTGCACTTGATCTTTGACCTTTTGACCCAAAATTAATAGGGAACATCTTCATCCCATGGGTAGTCCATATGTATGATATGGTGACGGTAGGTGGAAAGGATAACGCTTTAGAGCCCGGAAACCATATTGCTACTTCGATGTCCAGTGCGCTTGACCTTTGACCTTTTGACCCCAAAATCGATAGGGAACATCTTCATCCCATGGGTAGTCCATATGTATGATATGGTGACGGTAGGTGGAAAGGATAATGCTTTAGAGTCCGGAAACCATTGCGTCTACAGACGGACGGACGGACGGACAACCCGATTCCAGTATACCCCCCCCCCCCACAACTTGTTGCGGGGGGTATAACAATAGCGCTGAATACATAAACGACAAGTAAGACACACGGTGCGTATACAACCTCATGTATGACATACATGTAAATACAATGTACACTGTAGCGTGCGTATATAACCTCATGTATAACATAAATACAATGTACACTGTAGCGTGTGTATATAACCTCCTGTATAACATAAATACAATGTACACTGTAGCGTGCGTATATAACCTCATGTATGACATAAATACAATGTACACTGTAGCACAAAAATAGAAAATGTCGACACTATTCAGCATGGCCATAAACAGTATCACTCACACATTATTAAAGCCGTACTTATGAAAGAAGTGTAAACGTAGTATTGTGCATATTGCCCATTCTGGAGAAATGGCTACCGTGTAAAGAAAGCTATCTACAACGCATCAGGCTGTATAGCACCAGACATGGCAATAATAACAAGGATTGTCAGAAACATAGATCACCGGGAAGCGTGACTCTACTTAACATCCCCTTGGTTTAAATGGTTAAAAGTTTTTGAAAAGTAGGTTAAAGTCCAAGGTCAAGAGGTCGAAGGTTTAGGTACCAATTAAAATGCCTGGTCATGAGACATCTATGAATCCCTTTTAGTTCAAAAGATATAGCCAAGGTATAGAATATGGAAGAGCAGCATCAGCTTCCACACAAACTACAGGCTATACAGGTCTCTCGTAATCTCCATCCTCCTGTACGAATGTGAGACATGGACAATGCTGGTTGAGACCGAAAGGAAAGTCCAGGCTTTTGAAAACAAGTGCCTACGGAAACTGCTCGGCATCCACTTCTGGGAGCACAAAACCAATGAGTTCGTCAGAGACCAGCCTGGTGGGCCCCCAAGAAACCCTCCTACAGATGGTCAAGAGACGCAAGATGGCCTGGTTTGGTCATGTCGTACGTCACGACAGCAAAGAGACCGTACTACAGGGCACCGTAGAGGGTGGACGCTGCCGCGGCCAACAAAGGAAAAGTTGGACACATAATGTGAAGGAGTGGACCACACTATCCATGCCAGTACTCATCACAACGGCCCAAGACAGAACCGAGTGGAGAAAGGTCTCTGCTGCTTCATCCCTCTTGCCTCCCCAACGACGTCACCCGTCGCGGAATTCATGATGATGATGTGAAATATTAAAGCCATATCCCACTTCAAAACATATATACCCAAGGTTAAAGTTTTTGAAAAGTGGTCCAAAAAATTCTAAGGTCAAAAGTCTTGGTTTCTATATGTGAAATACCCTTGGTTGAAAAGACACCACAAGCCGATTTATACATGTACTTATAACAGTTTTGACTAGACCCATGTTTATCATTTTATGAAGATTCATAATTATATTACTTATATACATCTCATTCAACGAAGGACACCCCCTCCGGAGACCAACGATCTGACATTTCGATAAATTTTTAAATACGATATTCATCTGGTATTTTCGGTGTTCTCAATTTTTCCCGTGAATACGACTTTTATGAAATAATTAATTAATAGTTACTGATATGTTCTAAACACATGTATAAAAACAAAAAAGTTTTTATTTTGGTTGAAAATGGTTTGTGATGAAACAGAAGTACATGTAAGTTGCAAACTGTCCAATATGTCAGATATCGAAGGTACGGGACTGATTTGGGAAGTTTGCGCCTAATAACTTTAAAATTCAATCATTTTACCGAAATTAGGTTCTACACTAAACACTACCTGACAAGAAATCAGGCGACTGTTTACAATATAGCAGTTTTTAGGAGGGTACTCAAAAGTCTTCCAATCAACGGCACCTATCAGCAGATTTACAAAGTATTCAGAACAAATAGTATAAGGAACAATAACTCTGGGTAGACATTAAAAATGTCCTTCTGATGCGCTTCTGTCAAAATATCGACGCAGTATCATATATTTCTTTAAAGTACTGTCACGGGATGTAATTTATACATTATCATAATTGATGTTTAATTTGTTTTATTGACAAATTGACTTGTGTTCATTCATTTGTTCATTCATTTATTCATTGTGTGAGAGTACATTCCCTTTGATAGTGGTTACTATTATTAAAATGGCCGGGGGAGTAAGGGTGTGTTAGACTTATTTTTCTAGTTCTGTGGGTGGGTGCGCATGTCTAGCGCTAACTTTAACATCACGCACCTGTTTTTATCATTAAAAATCAAGACACCTCAAGAGACGGACCTGAACATAAATAGCTTTTTGAGCCAATCAAATTCTTTGTTTAGATAGCGTCCTTTTTCCAAGCGTCCTTTTCCAAACTTTCCAAATCCTGTTATTGTGCTGTGAAAATAAAACCCACCACCCATCCTTTGTCAATACTGTTTCTTTATATAGAGTTGCATATTGTTACTATCAAAGTTTGCAGGTTTGATTTTGTTTTATTTACAATATAATCTGGTGGTATTTTGCAAGGCGCAATTTTTTGGACGCCTCCAAGGATTAACTCATTTATGTATATATTGTATGCATGTTCCATGTACTCTATAACTTGTATTTGTACTTTCACTACATGTATTTTTCTAGTCAGTCTCAAGGGGGAATCACACTTTACCTGACACCTATGTACATGTTTCAGCAGGTATTGTTTATTCAGGTGATCCCCCTTAATGGTTTGTTATCCATTTTACTTAACAATTTACCTTATGTCATTCAATAAATTACATTTTCGACAAAACTGCATTACAGTGTTGGGTTATTTTGTTACTGCTTGGACGGTTTCTTCTCATAGGAGGCATAAATAGCTTTATAGCATTTGTGCATTGACTATAATTACTTCAGGAATCTTTTGGATTTCCAGAGCTTTGTTGCATGGCAAGACTTTATTTTAATTTAAAACTATTTTATATATCAATTTAACTAAAATAATTTTATTTAGTAAAATCATTTTCACGTTAAAACTTTGTGCGCGGTTGGACGTATGTGAGTTGAATTCATTGTATTTTTAGATTACCACGTTTATCACTTTCATCACGTTCACGATTTAAATAAACAGCTATATCATCTTTATCTGCGTTTGGAGTCAATCTGAACTCGGGAAAATTCTTTATACATTATTTAATCCTTTAAAGTACTTAATAATCTTGTGCTGCAATAGCAAACAAATGTTTTGTGATACGTTTTGAAACGCGTAGCGTAGGATATGAAATCCGAGTGGGTTGGATGAGATCGCGTGGTTCAATCAGTGGGTGCTGCTAAAAATGGAACGGAACGTAAAATGCTTAGTTGATATTATGGGGCTGATCGGCATTTTGTAAAATCAAAAGGCTTATTGTATTATAAACGAGGGCAGCAGAAATTTCATTGAAAACGGGAAGTCATCCTTATGTTCCACCGTTTCATATACTTATTAAGTTATACATATATACTTACATTGTACATGGTGTATGCATGTACGTATTTTAAAATCGTAATAACGTACTATCTAAGCAAGCGCTTGTGTATACTACCCTTTTCCCGGAGTTGCCATTTTCTGACACCCTCTCTCCCACCGATTGTGACAGTATGTTGTTTCACAAATATAAAAAAATTGAAAATGAAAAAATAAAATACCGAAAAAGAAATAACCTCTCAAATCTTATTATTTCTTCTCTCAAATCTTATTATTTCTTCTCTTTAGAAATTATTTTACAAGCCTATCCAATTAATAAGAGGTTTTCATTCTCCTGAAAACTACATTGAAAAGATAAAGTTACAATGGCAATCTCTTTCTGTTCTTCAGCTGTTGTTTTTGCCCTCTCCCTTTTCTTGTGAAAATGTGATCGCCATTTGATAAGTTATTCTTCCTATTCTCTGTCCAAAACACTTTCTAACTTTTATACAAGGATTTACCTAATGCCTCGTTCAAACGAATAATTTAATTCGCATTAAACGTAAGCTAATGCGAATCAAATCTGAACCGCGTTCACACGGAAATTTTAATGCGCATCCGTGTGAACGCGACATAAACTTAAATCAATTTATGTTGCAGAATATTTTAAGAAATGCTTTTACCGCTTGTAAAGAAATTCCTGAAATTTTGATTTTGATGAAATTAATGTATTTGCCCGATTTAAAAAAAAAAAATCTTAGCTGCATCTATCATTTTAAATCCCCATTAATCGTGTGCAAAAAATAAATAAATCATGGATTGCCTTTTTAAGGATTTAATTAACGGTTTACAATAGTCTTGCAACCCAGCGTTGACGGAGGTATTAGTGAGCAGCTACACACATAATGAGTTTTTCACTCCACCTACCCTCCTTAAAAAATAAAAGAACAGAAGTAAGAAACAAAAACATTATCCGATCCATTAACGGACTAGTGACATTTAATACTAGTAATTGAGTACTGTGAGTAATTTGGAAATTCTGTTCAAATGAATACAGACTGGTCACAACGTCATCCATCGTAATATTTCTTTCAAAAATCAGAATGTTAGATATCAAATCGGGAAAACTTTCTTTATTCAAGTTTGTCTTTTAAAAAATCATATGACTTTGCTGCATTTGTCATTTCTATTCATACCTTTTGACTAGGTTAATATCAGCTTTGATCGCGAAATTTTATGACGACAGAAAAAATAAGCATCCTTTTGGTATTTGATGCTCACAATGCTTTTTGTTTGAAAAGTTTAGAATTATATAGAATGCGCTAATTGTTGAATGCATGCACTCTATATTATTAGTGTTATGGCACAGGGAATTTTAATACATTGTGCAAAATAATTGAATAACATATCATTATTTTCATTGATATAAATTAATCTGCATTCATTTTCATAAATGCATATATAAAGACAAAATCTACCTGCTATGTTATATTTCATTAAGAAAACTATATTATTTATATATTTTGAATATCCCGATCCGTTTTTTGTTCTGTTCCGTTTTCCGTTCCGTGTTTTGTTTTTTCATCGGTTATATAGTACCTGTGATTTGTATGAAATAGACTACTGAAGACAGAATAACAATATCAGCTGTTGGATGTGCATGAAATAAATCTACCTCTATGTCACATTATCATACATCATACATGTATGCATTGTATTGATACGGAAATGAAAACAGTGATGAGGCCTGTGGACGTTGTTGTGTATTTTCGTTCAAAGTGTGTTTTGTATAGCAGTTTTACCGGCATTATACTACAATACTAAGCAAACATATTAAAACCCCATAACTTTTAATTTAGAGATAACGGTATGTGATTTTCAATTTTAATACAATAATCTTACAAAACCAATAATTGCAAAATATTTAATATTAAATCTAAAAAAAATTCTTTGTTCTAGTAAATTGAGAAGAATTAAGTTTTATATGAAAATTAAAGAAAATCATAATATTGTTTTGGAATCATTTGAAAAGCATTCAAAATTATATAGATTTAAGTCTAATTTTCTCTTATTATCAAGTACCCCATTTTAATCCTCGCCTAGAGTGCCAGGGGCTCCTGGATTGGACACATCTATAGCACAGTAATTACAAAATCATATACAGGTGTCAATTATCACATGTATTAAAGAAAATAATGTTATATAGTACATTATTGTGTATAATTAGAAACAGGGAAAAGTATTGGCTGCGATAATATTGTTAAATTCAGAAATTTGTTTTCAATGTTTTATATAAGCAAAAAAATAAAAAATATAAAAAAATAAAAACCCATAGCTAAAGGTATTTTAATTCTACACAAGAAAATTCATCGTTTACCCTGCGCTACGCTACTTGAGGCAATACACTTCAAATAATGGGTTTCTAGGTCATATAAAGGAGTTATTGTTATATAATATTATATAACATATATGAATATTCGCAGACGCATGCACAGTGGATGCAAAAAGGGGCTTAATCCTCACCTAGGGCACCATAGATTGGATACATTTTTAT
The DNA here is from genome assembly GCF_947568905.1 of Ostrea edulis. Lineage (NCBI taxonomy): Eukaryota > Metazoa > Mollusca > Bivalvia > Ostreida > Ostreidae > Ostrea > Ostrea edulis. Next base: position 45,720,380 of record NC_079169.1, on the reverse strand, counting down.
AATACAAGTTCTAGACATAATTAAGAAATTGTTTGAGAAAATGAAATTTACTTTCTGACACATGTTTTAAGAAGTGTAATACTAACACATTAAAAATTGTAAACAGTTTTTTAAAATACAAGATACATTCTGTAAAAATCTAAGTTAGATAAATTCGATTTAACATTTCTTTAGAATGTGAGATATATTGAGATTATACACTTAGATTTGATTAAGATAATGAGGTATACTTTTGAGATTTCATCAGGCGAATGAAAATACCTTCGGAATCATTTGAGAACATTGGAATGCTATGAGGCAAATATGTGAGAATCTATCAAATGATTTAGAATTGTTTTCGAATTATTTGAGAACATTCTTGAGATTGTCAAGAAATACAATTACATTTGATCGAGATGAAATGATGAGACATATTTATAACATTTTAATGAAAATTCTAATAATAGAATTATTTTGGATTAATGGTTTTTAATGTTTCTCTGAGTGGTATTGTGTGGTAAGATTGTGTTGAGGAAAAACCAAATACTCTTCTTCTTAGATGTCATTTAATAAAAAGGTGCACTCTTCACATATCAATTAAAACGAGTTTGTAATTTATTCCAACAAACGTCTTATGCATAAAATGTATATCACTGCAAAATGCCATCATTTCATTGATTTAACAGTCCCATTACGTTATAAATCATTTTTACAATAAGGATCAAACTAAATCGAACAACAATATGAATTACTATAAAACATTTCCATTTTTCCATTTCATGAAAAATATTTCATAAGGAAATTCCCATCTTAAATACAAGTATAGCATGCATTTATAATTGTTTAGAAAAGTGTTCCAAACTTCCAATATTTTATTCTTTTCTTTACTTAGCAATTGCAGCAAATTATTGAACATTTTGTTTTGATATGTTAATAGTACTATCATAACTTGTATATCCATACAGCATCATTACAAGCCAAGCCTAGCCATTCTCAGTACTTTCAGTACTTTGATTCTGTTTGCCATTCGCATAACGCATTATGTTTTCGATTATTGCGTTTGACGAGAAGAAACTACGTGTTTTCATAATTTTGCCCTTAAATTGTCGCACTGGAAAAAACCTACATATAATTTTACCATTATAAACACATTTGTAATACTGAGTTTCAAATTTTAAAATTATGAACGATCTTTCATTTCGTCTTTGGTCAACTATTCGACATGGCGGATTACAATTACATTCGTAAAACCATGATCTAATTTTCAATACGGAGAGAGATCATTTTTGTTACTTATACATAAGGAACATCTGATTTGGAGCTCCTTTACATATGGTTTTTATATATTAGCCTATGTCAAATACGTACCCGCCTGTTGAAAGAAATCAAAATATCGCAAGTATGTATCTGCTTCACTGTTACTTTGAAAAGTAAAAATGAAAACAGTTTGAAAATGAAATGGTAATAAGTTCCTGATAAACATTCAACATGCAAACTGATCGTTTGTATACTAGGAAGCATTGCGTGATGACGAGAAACAGGTTTTGTGACATGTAATAAATAATCAATTATTTTCATGCATTCTAACAATTCTATGAAACAAATAAAGATTTATTTTCAAAACAAAATTAACAATTATACGGACCCATTTTGACATTGCAAATAAAAACATGAAATTCAAATGATCTTCAATAACGAAAACTTAATAAACATTCTATCATGTTTTATACAGATCTTTATGATTATACATGGAGTAGCGTTGTATTATTATTTTTTAAATAGTTACATGTATTAATGAATGGTAATTTGTAATAAAACTCGATATATGTATTCATGTTTGTAATACCATAATTTGGTATAGTTATATATATATATATAAACTCTAAACACTTTGTAGAAATATTTCGACAATATCAACTTTGACGTTTATAATACTTACTGTGACGTCATAGTACTTTCGTGTATGTAGTCGTGTGTTACGTTGCTATGAGAGATAAACACGACTGAAGAAGACCGGTAACACGGTCGAAATATTTCTACAAAGTGTTTAGAGTTTTTTCTGTATTTTACTTCCAAAAAAGAGACTTTATATACATGTGTGTGTGTGTATATATATATATATATATATATATATATATATATATATATAATCTATCTATATATATCTCGAACATTGGCCCCTGTGTGACTCTCACAGCTAATATAATAATTATTTATTACACTTTCTGTGGGACCGGAAGTGACTGCGACAGACTCTCACTCGTAATAAATCTACGTAGTTTCTATGAATTTTTAAAGTATCACTTTGATAAATTGAACCGATAATATACCAACGGGTGCATCGATAACCCCGAACCGGAAGTAAAATTGGGTGTTTTTTTTGTTGTGTTTTTGATAGATGAAATCGATCTAGATAACATAGTAAAATGTTGCAATGATCGAACGACGCATTACTGAAGTGTTTATAACAGGAAATAATATGAACCAGTAGAATCGCTCCAGACGGTAGACAATAGACATAATAGAATAACTATAAATAGAATCACTATAAGGTCTTCCGTTGGAAACATTATCATAAAACAAATTGTTATCAGAAGAAACTGAGTAAACACTATCTCCCAAATTCAGTCATCGTCGGATACCCATGGCTGATCTCATCTTCTACTTGTATGTACGGGGGTGGGGGCATTTTTTACACAAAGTTTATTCAAAGTAGAATGTAACAACTCGTAATATTTACATTGATTAGAGAATCATGCTTAAACTGTTTGTAAATTTTACAAGAAAGGTTAACACTCATGAAGGAGATTTTTGATGGTTTCGGTCAGCTGGTCAAATATGACGTCGTACAAATGCACACTAGCTTAATGAAATATGTAGTGTTTCAGACAGGTTGATGATGTAAAAGGAAACAGAACAAACAAGGCTTATTGTTAAACTGTACATGCACATTCACTTTTGGTGAATAAAAGATAAAACATTTCAAATAGTTAAAAATGGATTACGTTTTCCTTGATTTTCTCGTATATTTCACTGCTGCATGATACATTACACGAACCAGAATGTGAAAAATTTAAATCATATCGTCAATGTGAATTTCACAGAACCCACACTTTATCAGTGAATGTCAAAGAAGTGAAAGCTACAAACAATTCTCGAAGGATGATGAATTGAAAATTGGCACGTATTTAAGAGAGAGAAGAAGACGGAAGTAAAGGAAATTGGCAGTGTGATAGGTCTGCTGTAGTGTAAATACATAATGATGATACAAACAACAAATGAAAACAAATATTCAATGCGTTTTGCATTACAGATGCTTTCAATTTCACTGCTAACTTGCCACATGACAGGTATACATATATAGTTCTTCAGTCCAGACAGCCAATTCTTACAAATACACTTCTGATACAGGAACTGTGAACTTAGAAGATTGATTTCTATGACCGAATTTCTTAGTCATTCCTAATATGGTAATCTTGAGACAATTAGACTGCACTAAAACAAGGTTAAAGGAAGACCATTCCATATGATCATTTGCATTTGGAATGCGACTGTATAAATCAATTAAAAATCAATTACGATGTACGTTCAGGAATCAAGAAACAGGTTACCTGTACTCAGTACATCAACACAGGTATGAGTGGTTTGTGAAAATATAATTCATGTTTCACTGTGATTAGTCATGATATATAACACAGAAAGTTGCAGAAGTGCTTTAAAATATTGGGGTCAACATTCAAAACAAATATATCAACTATTTTGAAAAGATTTCAACTTTCGGGGACATTTCTTTAACTTCGTGGGTTGAAAACAATGTAAGGATTAGGTTGGGTTCAAGAGATACATTTGCAAAATTTCAATACATCGTAACTTATAATGCTACACCACACAAAACATCGTAACTTATAATCCTACACAACACAAACCTGAATAATTCACAGCTACATGTGACGTGACATAACAAGGACAACAAAACATAAACTGAATGTAAGCACAAATTAAAACACATCGTCAATATACATATATTGTACACTTACAACATACTTTTTAATTAGAAACATTAGACTAAGTAGACGGAATGTTATTTATCAAGGGCTCTGTAATTTGTTATATTCTAAACAATTCAAAGAACTCAGAATTACCGGACAACTTTGATAAAATCTTTTTCCTGTTTCGAGCTTATTGATAAGCATGACATCACTTCATTGTAAATCAACCGCAGCTTACGAAGGTAATTTGACTTCTAACCTTTGAACTATTTCTCTGGAATGCATGTACATGTATGTCAGAATTCTAATGATCTCTTCATAAACAATGATAACTCGATGATTAAAAAAGTGGTCCTTTGACAACGACTCTTTGCCCTGATTCACATTCACCTTATAGAGAAAATTTACAAGAATCCTGCAGCTTGCTAAAACATTTTAAAATAGCTAAAACTATATACCGTTCTTGTAAAGAACATTTTTTGACAATTTCCCATATTTTCTAACGTGAAAAAAACCCTATCAAGGCAATATAATAATCCGGTCACGACGACCTTGTTTTCAGCTAATGTGAACATAACACCACACAGGGGTATCTGTGCATTCATTCATCAATAACAAATTATAATATTCTTATTCCTGAGAAGAAAATTGTAAAACATATGTACATTGATTTGTTATTACTTCCAGGAACTGAATCAAAGCAACACAAGAATAAATTTTTAAAAACGCTTCCGTCTTTACGAACAATCTTTTAAAGAAATATCAAAAACGCATGTTGCTCATTGAAAGAGATGTATGCACGGGTACTGGAAGTTAATACAACTATAGTGCAACGTACTTTAGATTTTCATATGGAAATTTAGTATGAAACAGAATTTTGACCTTAAAATGTGTACGTCCTGGCTATAAATTGGAAAGGGGAGTATGTTATACCAAGGCCAGTTTTAACAAAATTATCAGCGCTTCAAGACAAGTATCTCGGCGTGAGTAGTGCACACCCTTGTGTATTTTCAAATATAGAATTTTAGTTTTTGTAAGATCATTCTACTTTCATTTTCATCGAAAATCCCAGTCATTGAAATAGACATACTATATTTATCAAGATCCATACGTGCATTGTTAACAACTGCTGCGCTATCATAAGAAAATGGTTATCTTTACAAATTGTAAAGCAATCAAAGCAAAAGCTTTTATGTATTTTTCAACCCCCCAAAACATTTGGGATTAAATGTTGCTACGTATGTACATGTAACAAAATGCAATATATGCATGTGCCTATATCATCAATGGCATCTCAAACATTGCAATATTTGACCTTTTCCATTTGGACTGTATAGTGTAATGTAAATAGTGTTGTTAAATTTGAATTTGGCGTCATTAGTTGGCATGTGACCTTGACTTCCGCTATAAGGGTATATAAACGTCATCCCGCTAGCGTCAGCACTTCCAGTGTTAGTTTGGCTTTCGAAGTGTAAGGTTGCTGCGAGAAGATTTTAGGTAAGCCGACAGTTTCCCATAAGAGAACGTGGATAAAATATCCTTACTCTCGCGGGAATAGCTTGACTACTCCTTAGTGGACATATATATAGTGTCTATTGTTATAAAATAAAAGTGCTGACTAGCTGAGTACTCATTTGTTGAGCACTCATTTCACCTAAAAGGCGGGAGGTTTTATTCATCCGTTGAGTAATATTTTTTTAAGTAACACATTTTGTATATAGTTTGTTGATCTTAGTTGATTATTTTGATAGTGATTTTTATTAGTGATCAGTTAGTTAAGTAATTAAGAGTAATCATTTTATTTTCACGAGAGGAACTCGTTTCTCCGTATTTGTATATTTTGGCAGGCGATCGTTAGTTTTATATATAAGTAAACATCATTTTAGAACTGAGGGATCCCGTAAACGGAAGAGAACACGTTACAATAGTTTGCATTTGTATTGTATAATTTTTCATATGTATAATATATTTTCCAGTTGTATAATTTTTTCATTTGTATCGTACATTTTCCATTTGTATAGTATAATTTTTTTCATGTGTCTTGTATAGTTTCCACTTACAGTCTATATTTTGCATTTGTATTATATAATTTTTCATTTATATTGTATAATTTCCTTCTTTTTTGAAAAAAAAATCATTTATTGGTTGGTTGTACGTTGTTGAACGTCCCTCTCGAGAATCTTTCACTCATATGTAGACGTCATCATTTCTGGTGAAGGGCTGCAAAATTTAGGCATATGCTCGGTGATTACGGCCTTTGAGCAGGGAGAGATCTTTATCGTGCCACACCTACTGTGTCACAGTGCCTCAGTTTGTGTGGTCTCATCCGAAGGACCGCCCCATTTAGTCTCCACCTACGACAACCAAGGGACACTGAGGACCTACATGTATTCTAACCCGGATCCCCATGGGAGTAAATGCATTGTGGCGCAGCAACTTACATGCACCTCATTGCATGTCTCATTGCTTGGTGGCCATTTTTGTGCGCCACCTTTTTGATATCATTGGTGTTTTAATTGTATATTGGCTGGGATCAACCTGTGTAATGTATATATGTTTATTTGCGCAGTTGCAAATCTAGTTCTATTTTTTATATTAAGTGGTCCCAGCCAATTAATTTTGTAAAAAAAATTGAACTATGATGTATTTTTTCTATGTCGTCATTTGTTTCAATAAATGAAATAATCACTCAACAATATTGTTATTTCATCATAATAATAGTCAGTGTGACAAAAAATATAAATGCATTTGTATTGTATGATTTTTCATTTGTATTGTATCCAAGAAATTGTTTGTTTTGATTGATTACGAAGGATTTCATTAGTCAAGTCGTGTTAAAAACGAGGAAGATGTTCTGGATGTTTAACTACAAGATAAACTGGTTTCCTTTTCCCGCTCAGGACATTGTTGTGGATTTGTTTTACGTCCCTTCGAGAATTTATTACTCGTATTGAGACGTGACCAGCTGTAGGTGAAGTACTACGAATTTAGACCTATGCTTAGAGCACAGGATTCCCATGGGGATCAGAGTTAGAATAGGTCCCGAGTACCCCTTGCGTGTCGTAAGAGGCGACTAAGTGGGGCGGTCCTTCGGATGAGACCGCAAAAACCGAGGTCCCGTGTCACAGCAGGTGTGGCACGATAAAGATCCCTCCCTGCTCAATTGGCATAAGCGCCCAGCATAGGCCTAAATTTTGTAGTCCTTCACCGGCAGTGGTGACGTCTCCATATGAGTGAAATATTCTCGAGAGGGACTAATGTTATAGTTTGTCAGACTTCGGTAGCTTTTAGTTTAGGGGACTAGGTTTGGGGCCCCGCCAAGGTTTTGCCGTGAACTCACTGGGGGAGGGAGGTCTCAAGACATTTCCGAATAACCATTCACCCCCCACCCCCACCCCAAGGCAAGGGAAAGTTCGAATGTCGTTAGTCGTAATACTTAAATAGACGTATATCAGCGATAAACTTTCGATGGGAAATTTCACTTCTTCGACGGGGAACGTCACACCATTGCATTTAGGAAATACAGTATTTTCCTTCGAAATAAGGCTCCTGGATTTGACCTCGTGCACCACGGAATTGGATATACGATAACTTAAGGTTAAACCAATGAAATTCTCTGTAACAAACCAAAATAAACAATCATACAAAGAAAAATTATACAATACAAATGATTTCTTTCCAATACAAATTTAAAAAAAATCAAACATAAATGAACAATTGAATTATACAACACAAATGGAAAATATAAAACATAATTGAAAATTTACAATATAAATGAAAAATTATATAGGGCTCATGTCGGGTGTGACCGGTGGACAGGGGATGCTTACTCCTTCTTTGCACATGATCCCGCCTCTGGTATATCCAGGATCCGTGTTTCGAACCCTCTATTTTGTATTGCTTTTATGAGATTGATCACTTTTCATTATCTTCATCTTCCATACAATACAAATGAAAAATATACAACACAAGTAAAAATTATATACACTGTACATATAATAGAAATGATTTTTTTTTTACAATAAAAATTAACAATCATATAATATAAATGAAAAATTAAACAATATAAATTATGCATTCTTCAGAACTTAAGTTAGATGTGTGACTTGAGGGTTACTTTTTAAAAGTGGTCAGATTTTTTTATTTAAAAGAATAATGAAATATTGCAAAGTTTGACACGTGCCTTAGTTACGTGTTCTTGTTGGGTATTTCCAAACAAAACTTTAGATCACAAGGAAAATCTACATACATATCGATACATGCAATTGTACATCTAACTGTTGACTTATATACAACTTTTCTACCGAATGGGAAATCACGGGACAGCAGGAGTCTTCAGTCGCGAGGCGTCCGTGGATAATATTACCTCAAGTACACTGGAAGATCATCTCCATATGCCACACCCATGGCTTCCTCGGTGCGTTCGTACTGTTTATATCAATCGTAGTCGGATGGATATTTCAAAATACCCATACAATTTCTTTCCACCGTGTGTGAGATACCCCTACATTATATTCTCTGATCCTAACTCACTTGAGCCGAAGGTTCAATGCAATATAAACTTATCAGATTGAAATCTCTCTATCGTTATAATCGTTGAGCTCTTTTCACATTTTTATGCTCCCCTTTGAAAAAGAGGGGGCATATTGTTTTGCAACTGTCGGTCGGTCTGTAGACCTTGTGTTGTCCACTCAATATCTTGAGAACCATTCACTTGATGATAATGATATTTCATATGTGGGTTGGTTATGAGTAGAAGAGGACCCCTAGTGTTTTTCAGGTCAAAAGGTCAAGGATCAATCTACTCTGGACATAGGAATATAATGTCCTCTCAATATCTTGAGAACCCTTTGCTTGACAGACATCAAACTTAGTACAGTGGTGTATATTCAGGAGGAGATGACTCGTATTGATTTTGAGGTCACATGGTCAAAGGTCAAACTGAACATAGTAATATACTGTCCACTCAATATCTTGATAACCCTTTTGCTTGACAGACATCAAACTTAGTACACTGGTACATCTTCAGGAGAAGATGACCCATATTGATTTTGAGGTCAATAGTCAATTGTTGAACTGGATATAGTAATATGCTGTCTCCTATATTTTAAGAATTATTTGCTTGATTGACACCAAACGTGGTAGACTGGTACAGCATAAGGAGTAGATGACCCCTATTGATTTTTAGGTCACATGGTCAATTCACTCTTCACATTGGAAGATATTGCCTGCTCAATATTTTGAATTGATGATACAACTATCAATTAAATTATGTGTACGTATAACCCTTTTCAATTTTGCACCATGGGGGACATATGTGTTTTACAAACATATCTTGTTCCTTCTTTCTCTGGAACCAGTGGGCCAATCTTGACACAAAGTATCCTATGGAAAAGGAATTCAAGTTTGTTCAAATGAAGGACCACACCCCTTTCAAAGGGAATATAATTAATTATTAGAAGGTAAACTGAACATGTTTAAATGTGTGTGCAACTTCTTTAAAAGAACCATCAGAAATGCAAATATTTACAAGAAAGCTTTGATTTCAAATTTCTTCAAGCCATTCGGGATTGACAGGTAAATTAGCTGACGGAAATGCTGTAGTTTTTTCGGTGTCTTAGGTACATAAACGTAATTGTTGCAATTTTGCACGATACCCTAGTATTTTACGACAGACATTCGAATTTCGTAAAATTGAGTTCATCCAAATTCTAGGAATTGTCAATGATAGTCTTACAATTGCACGACTTCAATTCACGAAAGTGCTTCGAAGTTTCAACAATCGTTAATCGATTGTCGTGGTTTAATCCTCCAACAATAAAGCAATACATGTATGCGTTTTGATGCAATGGATTGATTGATGTTTTCCGCCACACTCAACAATTTTTTAGTTATCTGGCGGCGCCCAGTTTTTATTGGTAGAAGAGAGAACCCAGATACAATGTACTAATCTCAGCGAGATTCGTCGAGGCTGGATATTTGGACTGACGCCTCTTCCGAATCTCAGACCAGTGTCACATAAAATGATTCGGGAAATCTTGCCTGAACTTCGGCCGCTTGTTGCGATTAAAATGGGTTAAATTGAATTTCTTGTCTGCTTGTCTGGCATACCTTTTCGCCTTAGACATCCTATTAACTCCCTATCACAATGAAACATGCATTTCTTACCTCTACAAGGTGTAAATCCCACAGTAATTCAAGTTGGCTATTTTCGAAGCCATTGCAAACGGCCACCATTTCATATTTTACCTTCTCAACACTGAAGAGTTCCGATAGTTTAGGACGCCTTCAAATAGATTGATTAAATATTACACAATTTTCTTTTTATTGCTTTTAATTTTTATGCTTAAATGCTTTGTACAAAGTAATTGTCAACCAGTAAGTTCTGTATTTTCAATCATAGTACAAATTGTCATGAAGTAGTATATCGGAACTCTCCTGTGTTGAGAAGGTAAAATAGGATGTCTAAGGCGAAAAGTTGAAGCGGAGAAGAAATTCGATTTAACCCATTTTAATCGCAACAAGCGGCCGAAGCTCAGGCAAGATTTCCCGAATCACTTTATGTGACACTGGTCTGAGATTCGGAAGAGGCGTCAGTCCAAATATCCAGCCTCGACGAATCTCGCTGAGATTAACAATGTACCTGGGAAGAGACAGAGGTGAGAGGCCGTGTGATTTTGAGCGGGATGCTCTGACCACTCAGCCACGGAGGCCCTTTGATGCAATGGAGAAATTAGACAATCAAAGTGTAACAATTTGCTCACCGACGCGGTGGCCTAGCGGTTAGAACGCTCGCCCCGCATGTGGAAGGCTGGGGTTCGAATCCCGGCCGCGACAGACCTAAGTCGTTAAAACGGGTAGTGACAGTTCCATCACCATCAAGTGTGAATGTCACGGGTCCTCGGAGATGACCTTAAATACGGATGTCCCGTGTCGCAGTAGGTGTGGTACGCTAAAGAACCCCCACTGCTCATTGGCTGTAAGCGCCGGGTAAAGGTCTAAATTTGAAGCCCTTCACCGGTCTTGGTGACGTCTCCATGTGAGTGAAAAATTCTCGAGAGAGACATTATACAAGATACAATCAATCAATTATTTTTGAAATCCAATTATAATTATTTGATTAAGTTACATTTGTAAATTATATATATGATTATAGTAATTTTGATATCTTACATATGTAGGATATAAAAAAGTCTGTGAATTACCAGTGTCAAATAAATTTTGCTGATATAAAGTGTACTTGTCTGGCATACCTTTCACAAAATAACCTTAACCTAGATACCAGCTTCTATATAAAAGACTTCTGTATATATATACTGTATACGTAAACACAATGTAATTAATTTGGAATAATAAGAATTATTTTAGCTTTCCTTACTACGCCCACACTCTCCAAGTCCCCCCCCCCCCCGTCCGAGTTCTATACCGTAAAATACACCTAGGACGTGTTGGAAAGATAATTTATCCAGGGTTCTCAGATCTGATTCCGAACTGTATAATCAATTCAATGGCAATTATTTGTAGAGATTTAAACAGAGCATGTCATTATCTTCACATATCAAAGTCACAATTTCTGTGTAAATGAAATACAGAGAGTTACAAGTTACAACAAAGACACCCATAAAATCGATTTCATATTCTTAAATGTCCAAACGTGCCCATTTCTGAATGTGCATGTGTAACTGAATTATATTCAAGAACAAGCGCATTAATTTTAAAAACAAAATACGAATTGTCATCTCTAGACAGCTTAAAAGCAAATCAAATATCAAGAACCGAGATATTTGTCATCGTAAAACAACGAGTGAACACATTAGTATATATGTTTAAAACAGAAAAATGAAATCCCCTTAGCTGTCAATGGTTTGGTTGAGGAACTGTAGCATTTCGTACTTACATGCAATTTTACGAAAATAACACAACAATATGGTAGATATCATTTGCATTCGGTCATTCGGTTCTCATTCCAGCTTCCCATGCAACCAGGAAAATAGTTAAAGAATTTCAAGAAGGAAAACCTACATACGATTGCTTTCGCCAACATGACATATGTGTTGTGGTTCTTGGTGATCAAATATTTTCTTCTTTGTTCCTGGTGAAATGATATGCATAAAATCATCCAATAGTTGTAAATCACAAGTTCACAAGTTGATCATTAAATCAAAATATACGTACATGGCCTTTACGGGTCTTTTTAATGCATGTCAGTATTTTTATCACGTTAAACACTGGCACGCTTTCAGTTAATTAATAATTCGCAAAAATACACATGATTTAGCAGAAGCATATTGATAAGGTTTTGTTACCTTTGAGTTTAATTGAATCGGAACAGTACTTTATTGTTCGTGTTGACCTTACTAAGCAGGATTATCCTTTTCTCTTCTTGCTTACAGGTAGGAAGAAAAAGTTTATTTAGTCAATAAATGACGGTTAGTTCAATAAATATACACAAAACAATCAATAACTTTGACTAAGCATTTGTATGCAATCTGATGCTCAGATCACGGATACTTTAAACAATAAATCACGGTTTGTGATATGGTTTGGAACATGTTTTATGAAAGCTAAAATTTGATATTTGTCATGAATTTTCTGGATCCCTTCAATCCATGCTATCTCCATATTCATTTTGAAATTTAATGCAACACTGATAAATTTGAAACACAACCCCAATCTTTCCCCCATAGATTTTCATGAAATTGATATATTCGTGTGTTTATGATTAATTCACATTGTGGAAAAGCCTCAGACATTGATAGTTTGCTCAAGAGATTAGAGTATTGTAGGCCAGTAATGATTACGTAATGGAAACATGCAATATATAGCAGTATTTTGACACCTCTGGAATTGAAATTTAGTTATGTAGATTACATGGCAGGTTAATGACATAGATATTTGAATAATTTTCTTTTACTTAAAAGCAATGCAATTTTAAAATAATACTATTTTCAATTCTTACATGTATTTTGTACATATTTAGGGTTTTCTCTCTCTCCCCTCTCTCTCATAAAAATTGTCATAAAAGCTAGTAGAATGTCAGACTGTGGTCAAGATTCTTTCCGTCATTATGCCAACTTAGGCGACAGACTCATCACGAGGTTGTTATCCCC